>NC_133324.1:603804030-604175068 GCF_042186555.1 Aquarana catesbeiana | reverse complement strand
GGCCCCAGTCTCAAGTCTTTTGCAGACTCTAGCAGGTTTGCAGGTTGCCCTATATTTGTCTCCATCCATCTTCCCATCAACTCTGACCAGCTTCCCTGTCCCTCCTAAATAAGAGCATTCCCACAACATGATGCTGCCACGTTTCACAGTGGGGATGGTGTGTTCAGGGTGATCTGCAGTGTTAGTTTTCTGCCACCCATAGCGTTTTGCTTTTAGGCCAAAAGTTAAATTTTGGTCTCATCTGACCGAAACACCTTCTTCCACATGTTTGCTTTGTCCCTCACATGGCTTCTCGCAAACAGGACTTCTTATGGCTTTCTTTCAACAATGGCTTTCTTCTTGCCACTCTTCCATAAAGGCCAGATTTGTGGAGTGCATGACCAATACTGCGTACACACGATCGGACATTCCAACAACAAAATCCATGGATTTTTTTCTGACGGATGTTGGCTCAAACTTGTCTTGCATACACGCGGTCACACAAATCTTGTTGGAAATTCCGAACGTCAAGAACGCGGTGATGTACAACACGTACGACAGCACTAGAAAAGGGAAGTTCAATAGCCAGTGCGCCACCCTTTGGGCTCCTTCTGCTAATCTTGTTTATCTCATGTTAGTAGAAGTTTGGTGAGAGACGATTTGCGTCTTTCAGCATTGTGCTTTTCAGATCGTTACTGCTCTTCAGTTTGTGCTTTTGGGTTCATATCTGGTTTTCAGTGCTTGTAGTCAGTTCGCATTTGTTTCTCAGTGCGTATTTTATAGTATGTATTTGATTATCAGTGCATTCTTGTTCGCTCGCTCTTTTAAGGCCTTTCTGATTTTCAGTGCTTTCTGTTAGTTTGTTCTGACCAGCCGATCATTTTGAAGCCATGTTGCGGTTACGTACTCCTCGTAGAGTTTGTGCTATGCAGGGGCTTGGTGTTGGGGTTCAATGATGTTTTTGAGTCTTTTTTTTCCACATCATTGATGTCTTCCTTGATCTTCTGTAAATCACGATTGCACACCATGATCTCCCCGATGAGGACATGTGCACTTGTGAAGTGAGTTTCTTCTTCCAAAACATCCACATCACCTAAAATTTAAAAACGCACCATGTATTATAAATATGCAGGCATCCATCTATTACCTGAAGCTGGGGTCTCAGACACCTGTTGTGGTCACTATTTCGCCTACTTCATAAACCTCTCCTTCCTCCACATCCTCTGGTTGTTTCGGTGGTATTTCCCCTTTTTTAGGAGGTTGAGGGTCCCTGGTGTCCTCGGATGTCCCGAGTCTTTTCTCCCCAATGTGAATTAAAAAAAAAAAAAAGTATACTTGGCACACACATTTGAGGGCAGAAATAGGAATATGAAACATCGCTTGGAAGTGTTGTGTACAATTGTCTTTTTGGGCAGAGTTCCAAGCTGAAGACCTATGTGTCCCTTTTTAAAGCTGGAGTACTTGCCTGTTTTGTTCAAATTTCACACATGGAGAGACCCTTAGTATCCACTGGAGCACCTGTGGGACACCCTAAAAAGTTTGTTCTGGTGTCCCACACTAGTGCTCCTGCGTCCAGATGTTTGAACAGCTGCTGAGTGTCCTCTCCTTTTACACTGAATCAAGTTTACATTTCATTCTAGTTACAAACCCATCTAGACAATATCATAAACTTTTAATACAAATAGGCCTGAACAAATGTAGTTAACCTGCATCTGCCAAAAACATTGTATTAGTGGGCGAACGTGCAATGTTTACTACAAACGATTAATGTGCCCACGAACCTGAAAGTTGCCATTTTAAACTGTACAACAGTAAAGAAAAGCACATGGAGCAGCATGCAAGTAATAATAATAGGAACACACGACAAAAACGTACTTTTTAGAAGCAGTTTCCTGATCTTTCTGTACTGATCGTGCTCCCTCAATTTCAGGTCTGACCAGCGCTTCCTCAATTGATCATTAGATTGTCGTACTCCAAAATTCCAGTGCAGACTCTTCACAACTTCAGTCATGATCTTGGCTTTTCTCACATTTGTGTTTGGGTAAGGTCCATGCTTCCCATCATAGTCTGCCTTCTTCAAGATGTCCACCATCTCTACAAAGGACATATCTGAGGCCTTAAATCTCCGGGATTGTGACGTTCGTGGCTCCGGGCTTTTGTCGTCGCTGCTGTATGCATGCACTTGCTCTTTCTCTGCCATGTGCTCTCCCACTGCGCCGAAAGACAAGGGGCGGAGAATAGACTAGAATGTCAGGGGCGGGTGGAGTTTCATGCATGCGCAGTGTATATAAAGCGTAACACGCGTGCGTCGTAGGTACGATCTGTGAGCGAAGAAAGGAGTATCGGATGCGCCAATCGTTCTAACGAAGGTACAATTTGAACTTGGTGTATCAGTGGTCTATACTGCTTATAGATTGAGGCCTTTATTGGGACAGAATTGGAAGAGTTTAGCCTGACATTAGGGTTTGTCTTGTTTTGTGTCTTGCAGAGAAAATGGATCCATTCAATGATAGGGAATTTATACCAATATTCATTGACATGTTCAGGGAGCTGCCCTGTCTGTGGCAAGTAAACCACACGTTTTTTAATAAGCTTAGGAAGAGGAAGGCAGCGCTGGAGAAACTGCTTGAATTTGTGAAGCTGATGATCCCTACGGCAGACATCCCCTATTTGAAGGCCAAAATTGGTGGCATGAGGAGTACTTATCTTAGGGAGCGAAAGGAGGTCCAGGATTCCATGAGATCAGGAGCAGCAGATGACGTTTATGTACCCAGGCTGTGGTACTATGACATACTGCATTTTCTGTCAGACCAGAGTGAAATAAGGCTTCCTTCCACCTCAGCTGAGGCTTCCGACATCCAACCTGTGCCTTCCAGGCAGGAAGATATGGAGGAGCCCTGCTTGAGCCAGGTAGAGCATTGTTCAACATATTTCTTGTCTTAAAATGAATTATGTTAACTAGATGTTATTATTGATCACTAATTTCTGATTTAACAAAGTTGTTTACATATCAATAGACAGTAGTGACTAAAAAGTATTGGGACAAGAATGAAAAATGCTGGAGTCAGAATGATAGTCTTTTCTATTTGTTAACATTCAATTTGCAACAGTCATGAGCACAAAATTGTGTGTGATTGATGAACAAAAAAATAAAACTATGTCCCTTTTTCATACACAGGAAAGCCTCAGCCAGGAGGAGGCTGTGGCAAGTGGCAGCCAGGAGGTCGACCATCGTCCTCCTCCTCCACCTCCTGCCACAACTACACCAGAGCCACAGCCTGGAAGGAAGTGTCTAAGGAAGACAAGAGTGTGATGGCCTGGGTTCAGTCTGGTCTGACAAAAAAACGCAGGCTGTTGTAAGACCACAGCCTGGGGACATATATGTCATCTGCCGCTGTGCCTGATCTCTTGGACTCCTGGACCAGATTGTGCTCCCCATTATATGGACTCCTTAGGCCACCAATTGTGGCTGTAAAATAGTTTTGGTGTGTGCCCTGAGGTACAAAGGCTTCGCCAATTTCACCAGTTTCTCTAGTGTTGCCTTCCTCTTTATTTTGTTATGACCCATAATAAATGGCTATTTTTTTCACAAATAACTTCAAATAACTTGTGTTTAACTTCAAAGGACAGTTTGTTTGTGAGTAGGCAGGTACGTTTCTAAAATAAAATGTCAAATTAACAAGGGACACCAACCAACCTCCTTGAGGTTAAAAAATACAAGGTAATAATGGTGTTGTGGTAACACACAAAACGAAAAAAAAAATTATGGAGATCACTAGAAAAAAAAAAAACAGGAGATCTTGATAAAAAAAATAAAAATAAATTCACTATAAAAACAAATGCAAAACTTTATAATGGAGATCTGACGAAAAAAAATAAATATTATTCATGAGATCACAAGAAATAATAAAGAAATCAGTTTGTGAGAACTCTGTGTGAATATCAGCAGCAAAACAACTTAATTATTCTAGCATTATAAAGAAGAAGAGAATGCGCTGCATTAGAAGTTTTAAAAATTTGCAGCGTGACGAATGTGCTTTCTCCATTACGAACGCTAGTTTTACCAGACCGAGTGCTTCCGTCTCATACTTGATTCTGAGCATGTGTGGAACTTTGTGCGTCGGAATCGCGTACACACGATTGGAATTTACGAGAACGGATTTTGTTGTCGGAAAATTTGAGAGCCAGATCTCAAATTTTGTGTGTTGGAAATTCCGATGGAAAATGTCCAATGGAGCCTACACACGGTCGGATTTTCTGATAACAAGTTCCCATCGAACATTTTCAGTCAGAAAATCTGACAGTGTGTACACTACATAATAGTTTCTCCCACCTGAGCTGTGGATCTCTGCAGCTCCTCCAGAGTTAGACCCCATACACACTAGATTTTCTGCAGATTTTTGTCTTCAGATTTACCAAAACCATATAATACGAGGTCAAACCTTTAAGAGTTTTGATTTGTATGCAATCAGGCAGGCCCTGTTTGCTGTTTGTTCACTAAGGTTCTCTAACAAACCTCTGAAGGCTTCACAGAACTGCTGTATTTATACTGAGATTAAATTACACACAGGTGGACTCTATTTACTAATTAGGGGACTTCTGAAGACAGTTGGTTCCACTAGATTTTAGTTAGGGGTATCAGAGTAAAGGGGGCTGAATACAAATGCACACCACACTTTTCAGATATTTTTTTGTAAACTAAATTGAAAATCATTAATCATTTTCCTCCCACTTTACAATTATGTGCCATTTTGTGTTGGTCTATCACATAAAATCACAATAAAATACATTTATGTTTTTGGTTGTAACATGACAAAATGTGGTATGAAAAATTTTTCAAGGCACCGTATGCCAACAACAATCGGTATGATTTATGGCATTAGAATAAGTCCTTGATGTAAACATTGATGCAAATCCTAAAAGAAATTGCAAGGATTTGCAGTGGTGGATTTCATTGGTACTTATTCCTTACTACTAGTGCAGCTGTATATGCAAAGAGAGTAATTTTTAGTACTTGGAAATCTCTGATGGCAAGGAGGTAAACATAGTGGTTTCCGGCTTAAATCCTTAACTGTCATTGAAGTTGGCATACACTGGCTGACTAAATCAAGTCTTGTCTTCAAGGCTCTTGAAGATATCTGTGGCCGACAATTACTAAATGATATACCTCATATTGTCTACTACTGCCATAGTGATGCTATTGAGACATTCCATAGTAGTGTTCGCAAATACAGGGGCAAGCATTATCATTTTCATATTTCAGTAGGGTCAAGGACAAAGCTTGCCATTCTCTCTCACGATAATAATGTTGGATGTCCACAGGCTGAAGATCATAAGTGTTGAAGTTGTTGGAACAAAACATCCCAAGAACATCCACAATCCCAAAAAAAGATGGACTGTTAGAAAAATTTGTGAGCCAGTAAACAATGAACATTTTGTGCACATTATGAATACTAATGTGAGTATTGCTTTAGGAAATTTTGTTAATGAAGAAGTACAGCCAAAACTTGTTTGGCTGTACTTCTCCTGTGGATCACAGGAGTGCAGATTGTATTGCACTCCTGTGACCCGTTTTTTGCAGACAGCAAGCTGAAAACTGCCGTCGGCTGATATTACAGAGCCAGTCCAAGCTTGCGACAATGTAGTCGGAATCCACCCCACATGCCTGGACTGGCAACCAGCTCAGCCTCTCAGCAAGCGGTTGAGAGCCTGAGCTGGCCACCAGGGCCGGGTTAAGTACATCATGGGCCTGGTGCTGAGGATTTTGGTGGGGCTTTTTATATAAATAAAAAATGCAAACAATTTTTTCTTATAACAAATTAAATGGAGAGAGGGGTGATGGGTAAGGGAGGGAGGATGAGCATGCACATGCATGGGAGTGACAGCAACGCAGCCCATCCAAGGCAAGTGACCGATGGCACAGAACCCGGAAGGAAGACCGGGTGAGGATGGAAGCACCTGGGACCCGCCGGATTGATCACAGCACAGCGCTGGAGGGCTCAGTCTGACAGGTGAATATACCCTAATGTGCTGGTATTCTGTGCATACTGTGCATTATGGCATAACCTACCTCAGGGCCTCTAAAAAGTAGTAATGTTAGCGAAGTTTACTACCCCTACTGACCAGGTGGCCCTTGGGCAGTGCCCAAGTGCATAGTTGCCAACATTTGAAAATATTTTCAGGTACACTTTTCTTTTTACCAGTGGTATATTTAGAGTAGCTGACATCCCCTATGTTCCTCTATACATCACAATAGTAATCACAAAATTAAATGAGTACTAATAATGGACAGAACAAATATGAGGACTGAGAAGATTTCCTATAGTTGAACTATCAAAAGTGTGCCCAGTCTAGAGCTGGTAACATTGAGGATATTCAATATCATTTTAAAGGACTGTTTTTGTGGGTAAGAGGCATGGAGAGAAGTATGGATGGTATAAAAGTGGGAAGTATGTGCGGGTGAGGAATGTGTAGGGTATAACAGTGGGCAATATGTACAGGAGAGGAGTGTGGAGGGTATGGCAGTGGGCACCATGTACAGGAGAGGAGTGTGGGGGTATGGCAGTGGGCACCCTGTACAGGAGAGGAATGTGGGGGTTTTACATTGGGCAGTATGCACAGTAGAGGAGTGTGGAGGGTTGACAGTGGGCACTATATACAGGAAAAGAAGTGTGGAGGGTATGACAGTGAGCAGTATGTACAGGAGATGAGTGTGGAGGATATGACAGTGAGCAATATGTACAGGAGAGGAATGTGGAGGCTATGACAGTGGGCACTATGTATAGAAGAGATGTGTATGACAGTCAGGGCTGCCATCAGGGGGGTACAGCCATCACAACTGTGAGGGGCCCCCCCCGGGCCAGAAGAAGGCAGGATGGGTGAAGGGGGGAGCCGTGCTGTGCATTACAGAAATGTTTTCACAGTTTCTGCTGTTCTCGTGTCATTGAGCTCAGACATTGAGCGCTTTATTGCCACCTCTGGCTACTATGTGCATCCCTCATGTGTTCACGTGTGTGTGGGGGCTGATACAGTATATACAGGTGTATCTGTGGGTGGGGGGCTGGCATATATACAGGTGTGTGTGTGTGGGGGGGGGGCTGACGACATATATACAGGGGTGTGTGTGTGGGGGGGGAGGGGGGGCGCTGACATATATACAAGTGTGTGTGGGGGGGCTGAGTGTGGATTCGGGCAAGCCCTGGGGAATGTTGGTGGTCAGGCTTCCTGATGGCTGCCCTGATGACAATGGGCAGTATGTACAGGAGAGGATTGTGTGGGGTATGAGAGGGGGCACTCTGTATACGAGAGAAGTGTATGACAGAGCTCCTGCTGGGCCTGTGCGCTTACATCTTTGCACATTCTTTATTAAGTTTTGTGTCTCTTTGCACACGTGAATGTCCGGTATGCAACGACATCACCATGGCACACAATGGTTGACAAAAATCTTGCATGAGTAGCGTATTTATGATTCGAGTCACATTTTTGATGACAGGGGGACACAGTTGGCTTTTATTTTATAAAAACCCTGCTGTCAGCGGTTTTTACACATCTGATTTAAATACCCCAGTAAATTATTCTGGATCCTTAATTTGAACAAATAAATCATTTTTTTACATAGGTAATGAAATCCAAACTTTTGCTTATTTTTTTGCAGATCATCTGTTACAAATTATCTTTTTTTGGAGACAATACTTCTGCATATATTGGTAATTGTATCAAACTTGTATATTTAATTATAGGTGGAAGTTTGTGAGCATAGTGATTAAAAAGGGATCTACATCTGGTGACATTGTGTGTTGTTTTTTTTTTTTTTTTTCCTTCTTTCTTTCTTAAAGGACTTGTCAAAAACTGTGTTTTTATTTACTTTTTGGTGAATAAGTAGGGGTACAATGTACCCCATACTCATTCTCATTGGGGGGCAGAATCTGGGGGTGGGGGGTGGGCGGGATTCTGATAGGTCAAATCCCACACCCCCACAACCACTGGGCCAGGATTTTGGGAGAGGACATCGTTAGAGGCTTAAGCCTCATACACACGAAATAATTTTTGTCCGGGAATTGTGTGATGACAGACTGCCTAAAATCCGACCGTTAGTACGCTCCATCAGACAATTGTCCAACTTTCCATCAACAAATGTTGGATGGCAGGCTAGTAAATTTTCGGCGGACAATGGTCTGTTGTCAGATTTTCCTATCGTGTGTACACAAGTCCGTCACACAAAAGTCCAAAGTACAAACATGCATGCTCGGAACCAATGCTCACCAAACATGACATTAGCAGAAGGTGCCCAAAGGGTGGCGCTCAAGAGCTGAAACTCCACATAGTACGTCACTACGTTCATGTTTGTTGGCCGACAATTGTGTACCGTTTGTATGCAAGACAAGTTCATGGCACATGCCCTTCGGACAAAAGTCTAGCGCTTTGTCTGCGGAAAATCCCATCATGTGTAGGAGGCTAAAGGATCAGAGGGACTCATTAGTCAAAAAATGCCCTGCCTCTCCACTGCAGTAGCAACTGTAAACAACTCAGCCCCTCAGCTGCACACTTGAACTGCTCACAGTGACAACCCCAAAATAAAGGGCCAAAGTACCTAACATATACCCTTAATCCTACCACAATAGTACACATGTAATACTGTATGTGTGTGTGTGGGGGGGTATATTTTATATATATATATATACCCCCACACACACATATATCTCACAAAAGTGAGTACACTCCTCACATTTTTGTAAATATTTTATTATATCTTTTCATGTGATAACACTGAAGAAATGACACTTTGCTAATGTAAAGTAGTGAGTGTACAGCTTATATAACAGTGTAAATTTGCTGCCCCCTCAAAATAACTCAACACAGCCATTAATGTCTAAACTGCTGGCAACAAAAGTGAGTACACCCTAAGGAAAAATGTCCAAATTGGGCCCAATTAGCCATTTTCCCCTCCTCAGTGTCATGTGACTTATTAGTGTTACAAGGTCTCAGGTGTGAATGGGGAGCAGGTGTGTTAAATTTGGCGTTATCACTCTCACGCTCTCATACTGGTCACTGGAAGTTCAACATGGCACCTGCTGGCAAAGAACTCTAAGGATATGAAAAAAAAGAATCGTTGTTCTACATAAAGATGGCCTAGGGCTATAAGAAGATTGCCAAGACCCTGAAACTGAGCTGCAGCACGGTGCCCAAGACCATACAGCGGTTTAACAGGACAGGTTCCACTCAAAACAGGCCTTGCCATGCTCGACCAAAGAAGTTGAGTGCACGTGCGCAGCGTCATATCCAGAAGTTGTCTTTGGGAAATAGACGTATGAGTGCTGCCAGCATTGCTGCAGAGGTTGAAGGGGGGGGATCAGCCTGTCAGTGCTCAGACCATAAGCCACACTCTGCATAAAATTGTCATCCCAGAAGGAAGCCTCTTGTAAAGATAATGCACAAGAAAGCCCACAAACAGTTTTCTGAAGGCAAGCAGACTAATGACATGGATTACTGGAACCATGTCCTGTGGTCTGATGAGACCAAGCTAAACATTTGGTTCAGATGGTGTCAAGCATGTATGGCAGCAACTAGGTGAGGAGTACAAAGAGAAGTGTGTCTTGCCTACAGTCATGCATGGTGGGAGTGTCATGGTCTGGGGCTGCATGAGTGCTGCCGACACTGGGGAGCTACAGTTCATTGAGGGAACCATGAATGCCAACATGTACTGTGACATACTGAAGCAGAGCATGATCCCCTCCCTTCAGAGACTGGGCCGCAGGGCAGTATTCCAACATGATAATGACCCCAAACACACCTCCAAGATGACCACTGCCTTGCTAAAGAAGCTGAGTGTAAAGGTGATGGACTGGCCAAGCATGTCTCCAGACCTAAACCCTATTAAGCATCTGTGGGGCATCCTCAAACAGAAGGTGGAGGAGCGCAAGGTCTCTAACATCCACCAGCTCTGTGATGTCATGGAGGAGTGGAAGAGGACTCCAGTGGCAACTTGTGAAGCTTTGGTAAACTCCATGCTGAAGAGGGTTAAGACAGTGCTGGAAAATAATGGTGGCCACACAAAATATTGACACTTTGGGCCCAATTTGGACATTTTCACTTAGGGGTGTACTCACTTTTGTTGCCATCGGTTTAGACATTAATGGCTGTGTGTTGAGTTGTGTAAAAAAAAAAAAGAACTAATTACAGAACTAATTACAGACACGTCTCAAAAGTATTTTCATTTAACATTCCAACCTTCTGGCTTTAGGAAACCGTTAAAAAAATTTAAATAGAAAAACTGTAGTCCGTTGCAACTGTTTTTGCTGATCAAGCAGAGGAAAAAAGAATATGGAATCACTCAACTCTGAGGAAAATATTATGGAATCAACATGTACTTTGCAGTTCTAAAACAAATAGCTGCATCAGATTACATCCTCAAAATGATTGTGGAAATTTGCATGTTTTCTTCAGGCAGTTGTCTTCATACATTTTATTGGAATGGCACCAAAAGTTCCAGCATCATCACCGTGCTCAATGCAGATTGATGATTCATCACTAAATCTCACTTTCATCCAGTCATCCACAGTTCATGATTGCTTTTCTTTAGTTTAGCCCACTTAAACCTTGTTTTTTTCTGTTTAGGTGTTAATGATGGTTTTCGTTAGTACAAATCAAGTGGGAAGGTTGTTAAAGGGAAGCGTACTGGTAGACCAAGGAAGACATCAAAATGTCAAGTTAGAAAACAGAAAATGTACAACAAAACAAATGAACAAATGTTCAGAAACTGGAGTCAATGTCTGTGATCGAACTGTAAGACATTGCCTAAAGGAAATGGGATTTACATACAGAAAAGCCAAATGAAAACCATCATTAACATCATGAATCACCAATCTGCATTGGGCAGGGTGATGATGCTGGAACTTTTGTTTGGTGCCGTTCCAATGAAATGTATGAAGACGACTGCTTGAAGAGAACATGCTAATTTCCACAATAATTGATGATATGGGGTTGCATGCCAGGTAAAGTGATGACAGTCATTAGATCTTCAATAAATGCACAAGTTCATTTTGAGATTTTGGACACTTCTCTTATTCCATCAGTTGAAAAGATGTTTGGTGATGATGACATCATTTTTCAGGATGTAATCTGATGCAGATATTTGTTTTAGAACTTCAAACTGGAAAAAAATGAATGAATGAATTAAAAAAAAAAACAAAACCCTAAAGTTAGCCTAATTTTTTTGTATAATGTAAAAGATGAGGTTACGCTGAGTAAATAGATACCTAACATGTCACGCTTTAAAATTGCACGCACTCGTGGAATGGCGCCAAACTTCACTACTTAAAAATCTCTATAGGCAATGCTTTAAATTTTTTTACCGGTTACCTGTTTAGAGTTAGAGGAGATCTTGGACAAGAATTGTTGCTCTCGCTCTAACGTTCGCGAAGATACCTCACATGGGTGGATTGAATGCCTTTTACATATGTGGGCACAACTTACGTATGCGCTCGCTTCTGAGAGCTCGCATGCGGGGATGCTTTAAATTTTTTATTGTTTATTTTATTTTTTTTTTTCTGGTACAATTTTTTTATTGATCATATCATGGCACATGAAAATACACATTGAGAACATGTTTTGTAAGAAGAACTATCAAACAACAATGACCCACTGGCCGAGGCCGGGGTCAACTTAGGGTGACAAAGCTCAATTGTACTGGCTTTGGGGTGTGGAGCAGTCCACGACTTTTGAAAGACAAAACTTGGACTCATACGAACAACCAAAAGTAAAACAAAAAGGGAAAAGGGGGTAGGCCAAATGGCAAGGAGTGAAACAAGAGATGGAAAAGGAAGACAGAGAAGGAAAAGGAGGTGCAGAATAGGAAAGAAAAAGGTTCCCCCAGGCAGAGGAGGTCAGTTAGAGAGGCCCAGGCTAGTCGGGTGCAAAGTTGGAAGAGCGTAGGACTACCACGGGCCCCACACCTTGAGAAACTTATCATGGGAGTCGTGGAGGATACTAGACATCTTCTCATTAATCATGAGAGTCATTAAGATGCTCTTTACCTCTGCAAACGAGACAGCCGGCTTCTTTCAAGCCCTTACTATTGCACGCTTCGCAACGATAAACAAATAAGTGGCCAGTTTCTGCTGATAGGAAAAAAGGCCTGGGATCAGGCAGGGGAGTAAGGCCAACTTGGCATCTCTGCGGGTAGACAAATGGAAGAGTATGCACAGAAGACCGAATACCGAAGGAGCATTTCGCAATATTAGACCAGGCTTTGCTCCAGTCCGCCAAATCGATGGGGGATAACTCCTGCTCCCATTTGGAGACATAAGATAGGGAGGTTTGGGTCCCCCTTGAGTTAAGAGAGGAATAAATTTAGGATATGGTACCGGGGGATCAAGGAGAATGTTGGCATGTATGTTCAAAGGCTGTGTCCTGGTATGGAAAAGTGTCATGGCATCTGAGTGAGAATATCCAGTGTTGCAATTGAAGATAGCGGAAGAATTCCACTGGGGGAGCTTCATGAGTCTCTGGGAGTGAAGCCCACGAGGGGAAGGTATGGATTCCAAGAAAATGCCGGACCTGAGTGAATCCATGGGCTGGCCACCAGGAAAAGACATGAGGTTGTTCTAAGCCGGTGGGGGAGGGGGGGGGACATGGGGTTATTCAGGAGAGGGAGGAGCAGAAGCTTCAAACTATGGACCATTAGAGGGCTGAGAGAGGGGGGATGCAATTTAGGAGGAAGCCATAAGAGGACAGAGATGGGGACTGGTGCACAGTTGGGGATTTCCTCTCAGCCTGTGGACATATAAAGGTAAGACGGGAGACTCTGGGACGCTTGTTAGCCCAAATGAAGGAGAGGAGCCTTTTCTGAAGAAGACACAAGAAGAATGCGGGGACCCGAGCCTGTAGGGTCCAGAAAAAAATACAAGATCTTCGTAAGGACTGTTATCTTGACGGCATGAATGCGGCCAATCCAAGACAAGGTGGGGAACTGCCAAGAGGTCATGAGCGCGTGATGGAACGTAACAAAAGGTAGAAGTTGGCTGAAAAGAGAGAGGTGTAAGAGGGAGTCAGCTTAATACCCAAATATTCCAAAGCGGAGCCGGCCCAGCAATACGGAAAGGTGGATTGGAAATACGTAACCAGGGCACCTGGAAGGGAAATATTCAGTGAAGTGGTTTTGTGTGGGTAATTTGGAGCCCTGAGATGGTAGCAAAACGGGTCAAGAGGGAATGTAGGTTGGGTAAGGAGACAATCGAGTTGGTAAGGGTCAAAAGAGCGTCGTACGCTAACATATTTACCTTATAGCAGTCGCCTGCATATGGAATCCCATTAATATTTGGGTCAGCTCTAAGGGCTATGGCCAGAAGTTCAAGGACAAGAATAAAGAGAACAGGAGACAGGGGGCAGCCCTGCCTAGTTCCTCTGGAGATGGGGAATTAGGGCGATAGGCAGCCCGCATAACGGACTGCGGCCGAGAGGGAAGAGTAGAGTGCGGCCAGCCAGGTGAGAACTGAGTCTCCGAAACCCCATCGTTGAAGCACATAGCGCAGGTAGTCCTACGAGAGGGAGTCAAAAGCCTTGTATATGTCAAGTGAGAGGAGAAATCCTGGAATTTTGCGGTGATGTAACAGAGTAATCAAGTGAACCACCTTCCAAACATTGTCCTCTGCCTGACGACCAGGCACAAAGCCTACCTGGTCTCTGTGAATCAGGGAATGCAGGTATTTATTAATGCGGGTACATAAGATCTTGCCCAATAGCTTCATGTCCTCATTCAGCAGGGAGATGGGGCGGGAGGCTTGGGGTTCATAGGCTTCCTTAGAGATTTTCGGAATCCTGGATATATGCACTTGCAAGGAGTCAGAAGAAGGCAGCACTCCCTGTTTCATGCTATTAAAGTAGGCTGTCAAGTGGGAGAGCTGGAGGGACGAAAGGCCAGAGAAGCCGTCTGGGCCCGGGACCTTTGAAAGCCGAATGCCTTTGATGGCCTGGGCTACCTCCTGCGCAAAAATGTCTGCATTGAGGGCTGTGCGGGCTGCAGTAGAGGGTTGGGGGGGGGGCGGTAGATGGAGGTCACGGAAGAAGGCATCTGCTAAATCTAGGTGGAAGGGGGGTTTACTGTTCAGTTTGTTGCTTGATCATTCCGCCTGGTTTTGTCTTTATTAAAGTGTTGGCCCCGTCTTCGCTCTGCTTCACTGTTAGGGTATCTACATTGTATACTATCTGGACAACTTGCTATTATAAGACCACTCTGTTCGGGCACTCACTGCCAATGTGCAACATCCACTGCAGAGCTTTAAATAGAGCCTCAAATTTCAGAAGTCTGTGTTGGATCCAACTCACCACCTGCATTAGTTAGGTTTTGGTCTTTCTTCCTCCGGAAAAGATTCTGTTCCGTCGCTTTCTAGCGTGGACGCTTCAATCTAGCAGGCTGTTGCAATTAAGCAGTCAGGCTGTGTTGTTATCCAAAGGCAGACTATACCTGGCATTGTAAATTTCTAGCTTGACATTGGAGTCAGGACAGTCATTTCTTCTGATGGCTTGTGAAATGACCTCTACAAATGGCAGCCTGTTTGGCTGGGGAAGGAGGGAATCCCTAAGATGCTGATCATCCAGGGAACCTTTCAGAGTTCAGTCAGACAATGCCATGGCCTACATCAACTATCAAGGGGTACCAGTAGCCACATCGCTCAAGAGAAGCGTACATGACTCTGGATTAGACAGAACAGCACATTCTGGCCCTGACTGCCATACAACAGCCAAACCAGGGGAAGGGGCCCCCTTTACCCAGGGTTTTTTCAAGACCTCTGTCGCAACGTGGGGGTGTTGGATATGGACCTCCTAAGGTCCAGGTTCTACACAAAACTGGACAAATTTGGCCCCATCTTTAGGGATTCCTGGGCCTTCCCCATGAGATGCTATGGCGACTCTTTGGGATCCCTACTTGATCTACACCTTTTTCCTCCAGTCAGGGTCCTTCTTCAACTGCTCCACAGTTTCGATTCCGGTGATCCTTATGGTTCCAAATTGGCCCAGATGAATGGGCCAATTTGGTCCTCCATCCTGCTTTCTTGTCGCTAGCCTTGATCGTTTGGCTGGTAAAGCTCAGGTACTAAAGGAAAGGGGTTCATCAGATTTGGTCATTCCTTTGTTTCTCCATACTTAGAAGTTGCAATCTTACAAGGTCTACCATGGCACCTGTGAAGGGAATCATTTTGGGCGGGGGCCGTGGAACTGTCATATACCAGATAAGACCAGAACTGTGTGGACTGCACCAGAGTGAACCAGACATGAATAGGTAAAAGTAAGTTTATTAAGGTAAATGCATATACATGTGAACACACCACCAATACAGAGTGAACAAACCAAATAACCAAACAGTGATAATACACAACCAGCATATGTAGCAAAAGGGAGTACCAGAATCGTAGTCAAGCCAGGCCAGGGTCATAAACTGGAAATCAGTAGCTGGGAAGGGAACAAAAAACGGGACAAGAGAGGATGGATGGATCACAGGAGGGACGGGTCCGGTACAAGGCTCAGGTTCCAGGGTTCAGGTAACAGACAGGAAACAGGATCAACAAATTCCAGGAATCAGGCTTCAGGTTCAGGAATCAGGATCAGAGTAACAGGCTGCAGGTCAGGGCTCAAGGACAATACCAGGGCAACATGAGTGTGCACTTGCCGGGTATTTATACTGCAGCTGCTAATTAAGGTCAGGTGACACCTGTCTGCAGAGGGGAATACCTGCTCCATACTGCCAGGATTCCTCCGCTGGTGGACGTCAGTACTGTGGCCCAAAGGTGACAGAATACCAGCAGGAAAAAGCTCTTCTGACAGCTCCAAACTGCCAGGGGACACCTGCTGGTGGACCTCAGTACTGCACGCCAAATGATCAATATTACCAGCGGAGGAGACCTTTCCTGACAGTACCCCCCCTCGAAGGAGCGACCTCTGGACGCTCCAAGTAGCCGTTGCTGGGGAAAGTCCATGGTGTCCAGCCGGGCAGCGGGCACGTCAGGCTGGGTAGCGGGCATGAACACATTAGGCTGGGCAGCGGGCAGGAACACATCAGGCTGGGCAGCGGGCAGGAACACATCAGGCTGGGCAGCGGGCAGGACCACATCAGGCTGGGCAGCGGGCAGGAACACATCAGGCTGGGCAGCGGGCAGGAACACATCAGGCTGGGCAGCGGGCAGGAACACACCAGGCTGGGCAGCGGACAGGAACACACCAGGCTGGGCAGCGGACAGGAACACACCAGGCTGGGCAGCGGACAGGAACACACCAGGCTGGGCAGCAGGCACAGGCACTTCAAGCTGGGCAGCAGGCACAGGCACTTCAAGCTGGGCAGCAGGCACGGGCACTTCAAGCTGGGCAGCAGGCACGGGCACTTCAAGCTGGGCAGCAGGCACATCAGGCGGTGCAGCAGGCGCGGGCACTTCAAGCTGGGCAGCAGGCACGGGCACATCAAGCTGGGCAGCAGGCATGGGCACTTCAAGCTGGGCAGCAAGCATGGGCACTTCAAGCTGGGCACTTCAAGCTGGGCAGCACACATGGGCACTACAAGCTGGGCAGCAAGCACATCAAGCGGGGCAGCAGGCACAGGCACTTCAAGCTGGGCAGCAGGCACTTCAAGCTGGGCAGCAGGCATGGGCACTACAAGCTGGGCAGCAGGCACATCAGGCTGGGCAGCAGGCATGGGCACTTCAAGCTGGGCAGCAGGCACATCAGGCGGTGCAGCAGGCGCGGGCACTTCAAGCTGGGCAGCAGGCACGGGCACATCAAGCTGGGCAGCAGGCATGGGCACTTCAAGCTGGGCAGCAAGCATGGGCACTTCAAGCTGGGCACTACAAGCTGGGCAGCACACATGGGCACTACAAGCTGGGCAGCAAGCACATCAAGCGGGGCAGCAGGCACAGGCACTTCAAGCTGGGCAGCAGGCACTTCAAGCTGGGCAGCAGGCATGGGCACTACAAGCTGGGCAGCAGGCACATCAGGCTGGGCAGCAGGCATGGGCACTTCAAGCTGGGCAAGCATGGGCACTTCAAGCTGGGCAGCAGGCGCAGGCACCTTAAGCTGGGCAGCAGGCACATCAGGCTGGGCAGCAGGCACGGGCACTTCAAGCTGGGCAGCAGGCACAGGCACTTCAAGCTGGGCAGCAGGCAGAGGCACAGGCACATCAAGCTGGGCAACAGGCATGGGCACAGGCTGGGCAGCAAGCTCCGGGTCATCAGGCTGGGCAGCAAGCTTTGGGTCATCAGGCTGGGCAGCAAGCTTTGGGTCATCAGGCTGAGCAGCAGACAGTGGCACATCAGGCTGGAAAGCGGGCACATCAGGCTGGAAGGCAGGAACATCAGGCTGCAGAACTGGCACATCAGGCTGGAGAGCGGGTACTGGCACCTCCGGCTGGAACACTGGCACCTCAGGCTGGAACACCGGCCGCTCAGGCTGGAACACAGGCACCTCAGGCTGGAACACTGGCACCTCAGGCTGGAAGGCAGGTACCAGGACATTTACCTATGAGGATTCCAGGAGTGACCAGACCATAGGATGCTGATAGAGGCCTGTTAACCCCCGGGCTCTTGTGAGTTCGAACCCCTTGTGGGGGTGAGTGGAGCACGAGGTGTTAAATTGCATGGTGAATGGTGCACTCATCAAATCTGCTGCACACACTCTACTTATCCACTTAGAGACTCTGTGTCCATTATATTATATCTTGCTTTGCTCGAGTCATCATTTCATTGTACATAGCAGAGACATTTTATTAACTTGTCAGTTGTTATATGCTTGACTAAGAGGAGCGCCGCTCTGATGCCTTTAATTGTTTCTCTTTTTGAGTTATAATTCTACATCTTTTTTTGTATTTGTACCTATGTTAAGTGGCTGCTGAGAGATATCTCATTTTATGTTATCTTCATATCTCACAGATACTAACCCTTTTCTGTGATTCATACCTGATATTACATAGCGCTGAGATTGGAGTGTGGTAGGGCGAGTTCCTTCTTTTTGTTACTATAACTAACTATAGAGGGGATCCCAAAATCCAATACCTCCAATCACATTTTTGGAGGCCTTGAAATGTTAAGACAGTAGCAGCTACAACAAAAATGACCTCATTTTGAAAAGCGGGCACATAAAGAAAATTAAAATTTTTGGCAGGTTTTTGGAAAATTATTATTAATTTTATTTCTTTTATGTAAAGTTGTCCTTTTAGGAAGATAGGTCTGTAATCTGTCACTGGCTGTAATCTGGCAGGGGGCACTGTGATTTGAACATTGCTGGTTATGATGCACAGCCAGCTCTCCCTCTTTCACAACAACTCTGAGTGTGTGAGACAAGAACAGTAAAGCTGGCTGTTCATCATAGCCAGTGTTTACACTTGAAACCACTGTGATTTTTTCATAGTGATCACAAGGTACAAAGCCACTCTGATTGGCTCTGTACCTTTTGCCTGTGATCTGCACTGTTCAATCACAGAACTTTAGGTGGGCACAGGAATGCAGTTCTGAGAGGACATACAGGCATGTCCACTTGGAACAAAAAGTATGCAGACCAACCATTTCAATTACAGCAGCCAGTCCTAAAGTGGTTTAACCACCATGCCATAGCCGTCTGACGGCTACAGCGCGGCTCGATAACTCTGGGAGGACGTACATTGACATCCTCCCAGAATCCCGCTCCCGCGTGCCCCCGGGAATATCCATGATATCACGGTAAATGGGCGTTGACAGCGGCCGTTACCACGTGATCGCTCCGTCAAATGACGGAGCGATCATTTGCAAACAAACCGGTGTCACATCCGGTTCCTCCCTCCCCTCTCTGTACCTATCTGTACAGTGTGAGCGGAGAGTGGAGAGATCGGTGGCAGCAGCACTTTGGGCTGGATGTGTACTGCCCGCAGCGCTGATATGTGCCCATTCCAGCCTCATCCATCCATCCTCAGCCATCTATACTCTGCATACTCATCCATCCATCCATCCTCAGCAATACTCATCCATCCATCCCATCCATCCCCATCCATACTAAGCCGTACCCAGCCATCCCATCCATACTCAGCTGTACCCATCTGTACCCAGCCATACTCAGTCATCCCATCCATACTCAGCCATCCCCATCCACGGCTCATCCATCCCCATTCATGCTCATCCATGCCACTACAGTGCCTCACAAAAGTGTAATAGGTAGTCAAATTAGATTTGAAACGTATGCCCCTAGAACACCTTACGGTGCTCCCTGCATGTTGGGCCTCTCTATGTGGCCAGGCTGTGGAAAAGTCTCACACATGTTGTATCGCCGTACTCAGGAGGAGCAGGAGAATCTATTTTGGGGTGTAATTTTTGGTATGTATATGCTATGTGTTAGAAATATTGTATAAATGGACAACGTTGTGTAAAAGAAGAATGTGTTTTCATTTTCTTTACACATTTTCCAAAAACTTGTAGAAAAAAATGATATGTTCAAAAGACTCATTATGCCTCATAATGAGCCTTCAAAAGTGTAAGAGGTAGTCAAGAAATTATATGTGTAATTTATGCTCCAAGAACGCCTGATGGTGCTCCCTGCATGTTGCGCCTTTGTATGTGGCCACGCTGTGTAAAAGTCTCACACATGCAGTATCGCCATACTCAGGAGGAATTGTAGAATGTGTTTTGGGGTGTAATTTGTGCTATGCATATGCTGTGTGAGAAATAACCTGCTAATGTAACAATTTTGTGAAAAAAAAAAAAAATCTGATTTTGCAAAGAATTGTGGGAAAAAATGACAACTTCAAAAAACTCACCATGCCTCTTACTAAATACCTTGGAATGTCTACTTTCCAAAAAGGGGTCATTTGTACTTTCCTGACACAGCATGACAGCATATAAGTATGGGTAGGCTCCGCCCCCTGCCCTATTACAGGACCGGTTATATTATAAGATTAGGTCTCCTCCCTGCCTGCAACATTCTCTTTTTTTTCCTCACTGCTAACAGCCAGTTATGCTACTGCTGAGCAGGATTTTTATTTTTCCCTCACCTTGTCAGACACTTCTGACCAAGCTGCACAGGTTCAAGCCTCTCCTGTGTTGAAGATCCCCGCTGTACAGGCAGACATGAATGCCTATATGGGGGAGACCTCACCCCGCAAGGATCTTGGAGAGGTCTAGGAGAGCCATCAGAAAACAGCAAACAAACGTGCAGTGGGCTGCCCATTCTCAAAATGGCGGAATCACTACTTCTGGGACTAGCAGCCTCATTGAGTGGAGCAAGATGACGGAAACACAACTTCCGGTAAGCTGGATGTCAGAATACAAGGTATAACTTCCAAGTGCACTAAGATGGCGGCGGAAGTACTTCCGGTATCGGAAATGACTCTAGGAGTGTCTCAGGAAGCCGCAGAAGGGGCTCACCCACCCCAGCACTTAAATAGTTCTAAAGGAGTGGAGAACAGTGCGCAACCGGTGAGGACACAAGTGCATCAGCATGAACTTGTCAGGCGCCACAGATATCGATCTGAGGACACAGGTAGGAGACATGATAATCAAAAGTTTTCTTATTTCCAATGTTGGGACAAGTGACTGAATTTCAGAGTCAAAAGATGAGCTCTCCTAGGGACCAGCCACGTATCCTAAGGTGAGGGCAGGTAGGTATATGTGTCTGTATGACATCCTAAAAAAGAGTGGACACACTGACAGGCTGTAATCTGTTTCAGCCCTCATCAGCCACAACACTGCTCCAAGAGCAGAGAGACACACCAGCAACATGCCTCAAGCTCTGAGAGTTCGGCTACACACTCTAAAGCCTGCGAACAAAGCCGGCACAGAGTAGAATATACACATCAGGAACAAGAGTCTAGAGATGATCTCTGTGTAAGATGTGGACTAAGAGCCTTTACAGGAAAAACTTTATGTAAAGCTTGCCTACTAGAAGCGGCAACAGATAAAGAGGCCGAAAAGACTGGAATGATCCGCATGATCAAACAAATGATCAAGGAGTCTCTACAAGACTTAACGACCACAACAATAAGCCTGGGGAGAGTGGTGTGAGTCTGACGGCAGCCCAGAGACCAAGAGATCCTTCCCCAGGATCCGTTGTATGAGGTCCCTTGGAGAAGGGACACAAGTACCCCCCGGTAAAATGGGACTTTATGGGCGAACAAGAAGAAAATCATATATAAAAAATGTCATTTATTTAGAAAAATATTAAAAAGGCATGTATCAGAAACATGGTCATGGTTGATACAGCACATATGGTATAAAACAAAATTTCACATACAAATACATTATTACAAATTCAAGAATGAATATGAAATTCCTCTATTGGCCTAACATGTTTCGGGAGAGTATCCCTTCTTCACAGGCATTTATTAAAGAGGCTATAAATATATTCTGAAAAGAAGCAAGAGTTTTTGTCAGAAAGTTTTTCAGGCAGCATCGACATTTGCAGTATATGAACATGTCCAGCATACGTACCAGTGTTGAATGTTAAAAAATGTATATAGATTTTATTTAGAAAAATAATTTATAAAGTTTGTTACTGTCTATCCATCAATTTGATCAATCCTAACCGAGCTCGGAACAGCTCCCACAAGGGTCCCCAAAAGGATGACCACCGCAGCACGACCACAAGGAAAAACCCTAAAGAATAATGAAGTATTTAATTTAATGTGTGTCCCCAGGGTCCAGTTCTGGAGAGGAATCCCAGCAAGAGGACAGCATTATAGGATTCAGATACTCCTCAGTACTGCCTTTGGTAAAGGAAGTTAGAGAAAATTAGAGTGGGAGGAAGAAGTAACGCAACCCACTAAAACAAGGAGGTACTATCCCCAGTTGAAAAAAACAAGTCTCCTGTTCCCTCTTATAGAAGAGGTGAAAGACATTATTAAAGAAGTGTGGGAGAAGGTGGACAAGAAGGTTTCCTCAGTCAATGGCAAAAACAATCAGTCCAACAAAGGATTCGACTAACCTTGGAGATGAGAAGGTCCCTAGCATGGTGGAGAAATCCGGCAAATCTCCACAAATACCATCAACTAGTACCAGATCCCCTGCAAGTGATAACATCAGATGCCTCAGCATCGGGATGGGGTGCACACTACAATGGGCTCTTAGCCCAAGGCAGGTGGAAACACAGAGAGAGGTCTCCAATGTGATAGAGTTGAGGGCAGCCCTCTGTGCACTGAAAACATTTCACACACAGGTTCAAGGGACAAGCGTGGTCGTCCAGATGGACAACAGGACAGCAGTCACTTATGTGAAAAGACAGGGCAGAATGCGAAGTCGGTCGCCACTCATCGAGGTAATACCAATAATGGAATGGGCACAACAACATCTAGCCCATCTCTCAGTGATCTATATCCCAGCCCCGCAAAACTTTATCGAGGACACCTTGAGCAAGAGAACCCTAGACACCAACGAGTGGTCCCTGAATCAATCAGTCTTCCATTGGATATGCAGACACTGGGGCTACCCAGACCTGGATCTGATGGCAACTACAGCCAACACAAAGTGCAGGCGTTTTCTTGCCAGGGCAAGGTTCCAGGAAGCGGAAGCAACAGATGCCCTCAACACCAAATGGGTTTGCAGGCTAGCTTATGTATATTGTAAAACAAAAGTAAAGATCAGCTTTTAACATAGTCAGATGTCAGTATAAACGTACAAATTAACATTTCTCTTGATTACACGATCTGTGGGGTAGAAATGGAATCTAACAGTGAGTGAGTCTTATGGAGTAACCATCTCAATACCCATGCATAGTAGTTTCCTGAGAGTGGCCCTTTTCGGTCTATCAGATCGTGTAATTATCATGACCCGACAGATAATAAAATGAAACAGAATAATAAAAATGAAAAAAGAAAAATAAGAAGGAAAACTCTCCACTGACCAGGGATAGAAACATCCTTTGAAGATAAGTGGAGTCCAGCAAAGGGTTACTACCATAATACGATGTAGACCATGATATACAACATATCTGACCAGACCTTCCCTTAGCCAGAGGGATGTAAGGAGATGGATAAAACACAGAGAGGGATGAGGGGGACTAGGGGAGAGCGGGAGAAAAAGAGCGGAAAGGCAGAAATGGGGGAGAAACATAGGTAGAAAAAAAAGGGGGGAGGGAAGGAGGGAGAAGGGCAAAGAGGAAGAACGTCGGTGCGGCCCCCCCGCCAGGCGGGGCCCCTATACCAGGGCATGTTCAAGCTATGTTACCTCTCGGAGGTAAGCTTCGGAATAGATAAAGTGTTGCCAGGGAGGCCAAGTCTCCCGAAAGGCCTCCTCCCTACCGTGCAAGGTAGCCGTAAGGTCTTCCATGTATCGCAGTTCGTTGACCCTGGCATACCACTGGATTTTCGTTGGTGGGGTTTCTGATCTCCAAAATAGAGGGATACAGGCCTTAGCAGCATTTAGTAACTGAATAGTGAGGGAGGCTTTATACTTCTTGATTGGTCGTCTAGAGAGGTGCAGCAGACATGCCCCAGGATCCCCCTCCAAAGTGGCACCTGTCAGATGCTCGATCGTACGTGTCACCTCCTGCCAATAAGGTTTAATCCTGGAACAGTCCCAAAAAATGTGGAACATTGTTCCTTCGCCCGACCCACAGCGCCAACACAGACTTGGAACCTGCGGAAAAAACCGATGTAGGGTGGGATGGCACTCTGTACCATCTAGTCACAATTTTGTAACATGTCTCCTGAACCCTTGTGTCCAGAGAGGATTTTTGGGCAAAATGTAGAATCTTTTCCCTTTGTGATTCATCAAAGCAAACTCCCAAGTCGGTTTCCCACTTAGCGAGGAAGGGGGGGACAAACCCCTCTGCCGGAGCAATCAGAGATGAGTAAATCAAGGATAGAGAGTGGCGTATGGGTTCTCTGCGATGACATATACGTTCCAACTCCGTAAGCGGGCGTGGAGGACCCAGAGTCCGAGCGCATCGGCGTAGAAAGTTACGGAGTTGGAGTCCACTCAAAAAGTCCAATGGTGGGTTAATGTCTTCCAACCCTGCAGCTGCACCAAGCTGGCCATTTGAACCCAGAAAGTCGTGAAGGTGAGGCCATCTATTTTCATCTGACAGGGACCTATAAATTGGACCCTGGCAGCTTGGTGGAAAGTCTGGGTTGCCTAGAATCTGTACCATGGGAGAGGGAATGGGGGATACCAAGGTTTTACGAAAGGTTTCTCTGGGAACATGCAATGTGCTTCCTAGGGTTGGATGGTCGGTAAGGGTCTTAGGGATCGGAGTGGCAAGTCATGGCCAACTCTTGGCTGTACCTCCGGAGTCTTCTAACTCCATTGTAACCCATTGTTTGGCCTCTGCATGACAGTACCAGTCTATCAGTCTGGTGAGATGTGCTGCCCTGTAGTATGCTTTCATGTCCGGGAGTCCCAACCCTCCCCTGCGTTTTGCCATATAGAGTAGTTGCAATTTAATGCGTGGCTGCTTGTGGGACCAGACAAATTCCCGAAATAATGCATCAATTTGCTTGAAGAAAGAGGGTGGGAGACGGATGGGGAGAGTTTGCAACAAATAGAGCACCCTCGGGAGTGCTGTCATCTTGATAGCATTACAGCGTCCAAACCAAGTTAAAGTGAGGGAGTGCCAATGCTGTAAATCGGTTTTAAGTCTGTTAAGTAGAGGGGCAAAGTTTGCTTGGAAGAGGTTGACAGGGTCTGGGGTGATGGCCACTCCCAGGTAGGGGATGGTATCGGATGCCCAGTGGAACTGGTATTCCAAGCGTAGTTGTCGGATAACGTGCGGACCCAATGTAATATTGAGCCTGGAGGATTTAGACATATTTATTTTGAATAGGAAAAGAGCCCCATATTCCTGCAAGGAGTGAAGCAGAGCGGGGAGCGAGGCAATAAGGTCTGCCAAGAAGAAAAGGTCATCCGCAAAAGCGGCGACCTTGTGTGCCCCTGAGGTTTTGCGGAAGCCCTTAATATGCGGGTTTGCCCGTATCTTACATAGCAGAGGTTCCAGGGTAAGTATAAAGATTAAGGGGAATAAAGGACAGCCCTGCCGGGTACCATTCCGGATATTGAAATAACCCGACCTAGTTTCATTAACCTTAACCGCAGCTGTGGGGTTGGAGTAGTATCCAACTGAGCATTGACGCACGGAGACCAATATGCTCTAGAGTAGCCCTCACAAACGTCCAATCCACCCCGTCGAAAGCCTTCTCCGCGTCTGTTGACAGCAGGAGAAGGGGTCGCTGTGAAGTCCTCGCGGCATGTATAAGATTAAGCACCCTAATGGTATTGTCACGGGGTTCTCGTTGGGGAACAAAGCCTGCTTGGTCTTTGTGGATTAGGCTTGGTATGTGTGGGAGCAGTCTGTTCGCCAAAATCTTGGCAAACAGTTTCAAGTCGGTGTTCAGTAAAGCTATCGGTCGGTAGTTCCCACAGCGAAGCAGGTCCTTTCCCTCCTTGGGGATGAGAGATATGTATGCTCTGAGGGAATCTATAGGGAAGGAATTGCCTTTCGTAATCGAATTAAGTGCAGCTACTAGTGGTTTAGAGAGCGTCTCAAAAAAGGTTGTGTAATAGATTGGAGTAAGGCCATCCGGGCCTGGGGCTTTCTTTGGTTTGGAGCTTGCCAATGCAACCCCCAACTCCACCGTAATGGGGTCCTCCAATTCCTCCAAAATATCGACCGATAGGGATGGCATGCCAGAAGAGGCTAGGTATGAGTAAGGGGTGGATCCCCCCGTAGAATTAGGATCATCAAGAGGGGGCTTGTCTAAGTTGTAGAGACCACTGTAGAACGAGCGAAATTCCTCGGCCATGTCAGATGAAGTAAACACTTTCCGACCCGAAGGAGACAGGATGTGGGAAATGTAGGTTTTGGTGCGAGGGCCTCGTAATGCTCTGGCTAAGAGGGAACCAGGTTTATTGGAGAATTCGTACATCGTGCGTCGTGACCAAGCCAACTTCTCTTTTGTTTTATGTAATAGAAGCGAGCGAAGCTCTTCGCGTGCTTTAAGTAACTCCTGATAGACGGAGCGGGCTAGGCTGGCCTTATGTGAACACTCTAAGGTCTTAATCTGGAGAAGAAGCTCCTCAGTTCTGCAAATTCTCTCTCTCTTAAGACGTGCCCCAATGCTTATTAAGATGCCCCTGATAACTGGCTTATGCGCCTCCCACACCATTAGGGGATTGGGGACCGAGGCTTCATTTAAGGAAAAGTATTCCTGTAGTTTGGCCTGAACCTCAGCGTGAGTCTCCGGAGATTGTAGCAGCGACTCGTTTAATCTCCACGAAGGTGGGGATTTAGTCATTGGTCCCAATTGAAGCGTCAGGTGTATTGGAGCATGGTCTGAAAAGGAAATTACATCTATGGAGGAGTCTACTACCCTTGTCAGGTCCTTATGGGTCAGAAGCAAATAGTCTAGTCGTGAGTACGAGTGATGGACTTGTGAGAAGTAGGAGTAGTCTCTATCTTTGGGGTGTAAAAGGCGCCACGGATCTACTAGACGTAAGGAGTGGAGGTCTGATTTCATCCGTTTAAGGCGGGCATATGAAAGATGGGAGGCACCCTGTGAGGTGTCCAAAAGGGGGTCCATCGCAAAGTTCATATTGCCCCCAAAGATGAGCATCCCTTCTGAGAACTCTAGCAGTTTGGGTATTAACCCGCATAGGAATTGTGCATGGTCTGTATTAGGGAAGTAAACGTTGGCAAAGGTGACCTGCACGTCGAACACCTTTCCCTTAATCAGAAGAAAGCGGCCCTGGGGGTCAGCCCGCTGCGCCCCAAACGTCCATGGTACAGATTTTGCCACCAATATGCTTACCCCCTTAGATTTGGAAATGGGTGAGATACTGTGGTATGCCGTCGGGAACAAACTGTTAGCCAGTTTAGGGATACGGTCACCATGGAAATGGGTTTCCTGTAGAAAGGCAATTTGAGTTTTATTTCTGCGTAAGTCAGCTAGGAGCTGAGAACGCTTTTCCGGCGGGACGTTAAGGCCACGTACATTAAGGGAGGTCACCTTTAGGAGTCCCATTATGGCACCTGCAACTCTGAGAACTGTTAATAAGGCGAGGAGGACAATCACTTTTAGTCCACGTCCCCGCCCAGCTGAAGGGCAACAACACCGAGAGAGAGAGGGGAATGGGGGGGAGGGAAACAGGACGAGAAAGAGGGGGAGAGAAGAGGGATTTGGGGAGGAAGAAGAGAGGGGAAGAGGGTGGGAGAAAACTAAGTTAGTAATAAAATTACTCTGTGGTCTCCCGGCTGATACACAAAAATAAAAAAAGTATAGCAACCGGGAGGCCGCCCTAAATGGGGGTGGTCAAAGCAGCGAGGAGCGTTACGTATCAGTTATTTATATAACCTATAATAACAAAGATTACAGGGAAATTTTTGGTGGAGAGGAGATGCACTGGGTGGAAACCTTCAGAATCAAGTAAACTGAATAGAACATAATAACCATCTTAAATAAAATAAGATATAAAACAAAACTAGGCAAAAAACCCAAGAGCGCCACTGTGTTTCAGGTAAGTATGTGCAACCTGGCAAGGCTCAGTTCTCTATGATCATCTGGCGTTGATGCACTGCAGAGGTGACTTAAGGACAGAGGGGCCCTCACGTCAGCTCGCCCTTCTCTGAGGCCGGTCCAAGTAGGGTCCTCAAAATCCCATCTGTCAATGCATCAAGACCGTATTTGTCAAAGGAGAAGCATGGAAACATGCATCCCAACCTCAGCACCACCACACACGTCAAATACATAAGGAGAGAATGCATGAAACCAACCATGGCTCGAGGATACATTTTACATAATGTGTCCCCCCTCCCCCCAGCAATGCCCAAAAATTAAACCACAAAAAGAAAAAATTCCCGAGAAACAATAAAAATGGCAACTGGGAAACATTTTGGGGTCTTGCAGATCAATAAGAGATGGTGAAGGACCCATAAAACAAGTCTCCTAGGCATAGATTGTGCGAGAGCTGTATTGTTCCTGGGAGGATCACCAAAGTAGGGGGAAGGTGGAGGGCGCTTGTTAACAGGGGATGCTGAGAGTCTTACCGGAATCTGTTAATGGAAGAGCATTTAGTCCTCGGAGGAGGTCGGATGTACTCTTGTGGCTTCTCGGTTTGGGGGACGAGATCTTGAGCGCCTGACCCTCTGTTGTCTGGGGGGAGCTGGGCCTTGTGTATTCTGTGAGAGCAAATAGTCAAACCAGTTAGGCACATCAATCACAGGTCTGGTGATGAAATGGAATAGGGCAGGGAGTTGGTCCGGTGTACGGAGGTAGAATTCCGCTCCCTGTTTCTTGACTATGAGATGGAAGGGGGGACCCCATTGGTAGGTGGCATCAGCCTCATGGATTACTTCCAATAAGGGTCGCATTAGTCCGCGCATGACACGAGTTTGTCTTGAGATGTCCGGGAAAATCCTGATGGGAGCCCCATCAAAATCTATCGGGCCCCTTTCCCATGCTAGGCATAGGATGTCCTCCTTGATGGTAAAAAAATGCACCCTGCATAAAACATTACGGGGAAAATCCGGATCGGATAATGACCTCTGTGTGGAGGGGGGGGCTCTGGGGCCTGGGATGCGATGCACCCTGTCCAGTTCCAGGTCTTCGGTCGGTGGTTTGCCCAGAACCTGGTTTAGGATGGCGACGACCGTGGATCGGAGGTCAGGGCCCATAGTGGCCTCCGGGATCCCCCTGAGGCGCAAATTGTTCCGTCTGCTCCTATTTTCACCATCGTCAAGATGCAGCTGGACATCAACAAGATGGCGGCGGAAGGCCTTGCGCTCTGACTCCAGTGTTGTGATGCGAGCTTCTGTGGTTGTTTGGGAGGCCTCAATAGTGGTTACCCTCTCCTCTACAGTGTCCACTTGCTGCTTTAAATCATGTAGTTCTCTGGTAAGGGCATTGACAATAGAGGTGGCCATAGCGTTTAAGTCCTGTTTGGTAGGGAGGCCTGCCACTATGCCCTCAACTAGGCCGCTTAGGTCCCCTGTGTTGTCTAAGGGCAGCGGAGTATCTGTAGGCATGAGAGCCGGGGACAGTATAGGTGAGGGTGCCCTGTGCTGTAGAGGGGGAAAGTCTTCCTCCGATGCGGAGGTTGTTGCTTGTGTGCCCTTCTTACTTGTGGCTGCAGCGCTCGCCGAGCTGACTCGTGGCGGCGCCATCTTGCTCCGACCGGCAGGAGAGGAAATCTGTTGTTGCCTCAGAAAATAGTGGGATATTTCGGGTCCCCTCCGTTCCTCAGTGGCCGGTGGGCGTTTGCGGCCCCCTGGCATGTGAGGATGGCTTGGCTGCTCGGTGCTACGTGTGATTCACGGCCCGTTCCAGTGCAGAGCTCCCGGCGACGCGTCCTCACGCTTCCATAGCTAAGCCACGCCCCTAGCTTATGTATTCCCTCTGATTGCACTAATCTTCAGGCTACTCAACAGAATAAAAACACACTCAGGGATGGTGATAGCAAAAATTCCAATGTGGTCACGCAGACCATGGTTCCATTGCTGCAGTCTTTAGCTGTGGAATCTCCGATACCCCTTCCAAACATACTGGACCTGCTACAACAAGGTCAAGTGGTACATGCAGACCCAAGAGTTTTACACTTAGCAGCCTGGAAGCTGAAAGGAAAAGGCTAAAAGAAACAGGGTGTTCAGCAGCTGTGGTGGAAACACTGTTGAAAGTAAGAACAGCTACCACTAACCAGACCTACTCTCGAATATGGGAAAAGTTCATATCCTTCGCGGAAGAACAAGAGTTCGATCCCCGAGCACCATCAGAACCCCAGGTTCTAAGCTTCCTCCAAACAGGTCTGGACAAAGGCTTTAGTGTTGGTACACTCAGGGTACAAATCTCAGCCCTGACAGCATTCTCAGGAGTGAAGTGGGCATCAAGGTGCCTAATCCGTCAGTAAGGCATGTACGAGAATTCGTCCCGCAGAACGATCATATGTCCCACCATGGGATCTCCAAATAGTTTTGGACTTTTTGTCACAGGCCCTCTGAGTTAGGGCAGACTACATCTCTATGGAGCATCTCTTTACAAACAGTGTTTCTTACAGCAATCACCTCAGGCAGGAGGGCGTCAGCCTTAGGCTATAAGCCACCATACTGTTGCCACCTGGCAGACAGAGATTACGAACACTACCGCACTACAGGCCTAAAGTTAATACCGCATTCCATAGGAATCAGGAAATAGTACTCCCAACCTTCCAGGCAGAAGCATTAGAGACACCACACAGTCTGGACATCGGGTCCATCTTAAAGATCTACATAGAGATGACAGCAGCCTTTTAGGAAGACAGAAAATCTGTTCATCATCCCAGAAGGGAGAAGAAAAGGGCTGGCAGCGTCTGCAAGGACACTGGCATCGTGGCTAGTGAAAGTCATACGGAGAGCTTATACTGCAAAAAACCTAGAACCCCCAGCTTAGGGCTCACTCCACACGAGGGATGGTGGCCTCATGGGCAAATTTCCGAGGCGTCATCCCTGAACTAATCTGTAGGGCAGCAACCTGGGCAAACTTCAATACTTTTCTGAACCACTATAAAGTGGACCCTGCAGCTTTAACTACAGTACAGTTTGGCCGCTTGGTATTGGAGCAATTGACATAAATAAAATATATAAATGTGTATATAGAATAAATAGTACAGCATTACCCACCCATCTGTCTGGTGATTTTTTTTACATCCCATATGTATATGCTGTAATGCTGTGTCAGGAATGAGGAAAATTTTATACTTACCGAACGGTAATTTTCCTTTCCTGATGCAAGCATGACAGCATATAGGTCCCTCCAGCATAATGAAAGAAACAAAAGGCCTCACAGTGATACTAAATTATGAGAATGTTGCAGGCAGGGAGGAGACCTAATCTTATAATATAACCGGTCCTGTGATAGGGCAGGGGGCGGAGCCTACCCATACGTATATGTTGTCATGCTTGCATCAGGAAAGGAAATTACCGTTAGGTAAGTATAACACTTTCCTCATTCTTGGCTTGTTAGGGTCTCAAGAAATGAGATAGGCCCCGCCAGTGCATCAGGTGTAATCAATTTTCAGAGATTGGCACCATAGCTTGTGGACTCTATAACATTCAAAAAAGACCAAATAATACACACCGATTTGGGTTATTTTTACCAAAGATATGTAGCAGTATAAATTTTCGCCAAAATATATGAAGAAAAATTACTAATTTGCAAAATTTTATAACAGAAACTAGGAAAAATGCATTTTTTCGGTATTTTTTCTTTTATAGCGCAAAAAAAAAAAAAAACCCAGCGGTGATTAAATACCACCAAAAGAAAACTATTTGTGTGAAAAAAAAGGACAGAAATTTCATATGGGTACAGTGTTGCATGGCTCAGTAATTGTCATTCAAAATGTGAGAGCACCGAAAGCTGAAAATTGGTCTGGTTAGGAAGGGGGTTTTAAGTGTCCAGTGGGTAGGTGGTTAAAGACTTTTTTTTCCAAGTTGCAATGAGTCATATTGTGGTGGTGGTGCTGCTGTATTTAGGCCAAGCTGAATGTGAAAGGTAAAAAAAATACACATACAAAATATGTGATGCCAGAATATGGTGCCATGCTATTGACTGTGTCCATTGAAATCATATTGCTCGGTTGACACCACATACAGCTTAAAGGCTAGGTTCACCTTTATTAAAAAAAAAAAAAATGGAAGTGCATTCGATTTCATTAGTATCTCTGTATGGGCTGTCAGTCGGAAATTCAGTGGACTATGAATGCAATGACAGACAGGGTTTGTAGTTCATTCAGTCACAGATCCCTGTAAATGGATGACATGTTTATGTGGGTGGAGCCCTGTACAGCGAGGCCAATTTTAAATGACAGTGGCTGCGGTGGACAAGAACCCCTGCAAGCTGTCACAGGGGTAGGGGGCAGCATTTGCACCATGTTACATCCTAAATACAGATGTAACATGGTGCAAAAGGTGAGCTTAGCCTTTAAAGGCATCTTCAAAGCTTGTCAGTTAAAGGATTGTTTTTCCATGTGGATCTCAAAGTCACATTAAAAGAACCTTTTCCGCTTGTACAGTATTATTGCTTTGTTAAATGGCTCCCATTGCAATGCCAAGCTCTCCATCCCCTTTTTCGATAGTTTGTCCATTATCCCCAAAAATGGCCATAATTTAATAACCGGATTTGCCCCTTTTGACTTCAGTGGGATGTACCGAAAAGTTTGGTTTCACCAAATCTAGAACCAGATTTTACCACTCATCACTGTTCCTAACAGGGGCACCAAAATCACATCTTCCCCATTAATTTCAGTGAAAGTTAGGCAGCCTGCCAGCCTTTTGATATAAACACACGGATGTTTTTAAGCCCCATGCACACAGTAGTTTTGCAAACTTTCCTAGAAGTCTTTCCTCTTGGCAGCAGTGTTTTGGCAGAAAAAAAAGGGTCTAAAGTTTTTATAAGCTTTTAGGCGCGTTTACAGACATTAAGCACTTGGGTGTTCATTTAATTGGCCAGAATAATAATTTATTCTGGTCACTGAAATGAATGCCCAAGTGCTAAACGCGCCTAGTGTTACTGCGCGTTTAGACACATTTACAAGCATCCAGCGTCTTTTCTGACAAAACTCTGCTGCTCCTGGACACACTGGCAGTGTTTTGTTTTTTTTTCTGCCAATAAAAAACCCTTGCCACTAAATTCTGCTAAAATGTTGTGTGCATGGACACATAGGCCAACATGCAGAGGAGTTTAGGGCAGGAAAAAAAAAAAAAAAGAAGAAAAAGCAAGACACCCCTATAAGCAGCTGCAAAAGTGTCCAGTGTTCATAAGCCCTAAAGTGATTTAAAAAACAAAATAACAATCATGTTATTCTTACTTGCTCTGTGAAATGGTTTTGCACGGAGCAGCCCAAATCCTCCCCTTCTGGGGTCCCCCATTTGTGCTCTCCACTCTTCCTCCCTGCTGTGTACCCCCCTCCCCATAGCAAGCCACTTGCTATGGGGTCACTCATGCGGCTCATTCCTGCGGCTCATTCCATTTCTGTGTGCACAGCGCAGGATCGAGATTGGGCTCAGGTAACTATAAAGGGGGGGGCTGCTGCACAAAAGTTTTTTTTTTTACTTAACACCTAATGCATAAAGGTAAAAAAAAATGTTACCTCTAGAACCACATTAAGCTGAAACATAACTGACTGAAACCAGACATTGTTTGGAATATGTAAATACTTCAAATAAAACATTATATAACATTTTGTAAGTTTGCTTAAAACACACTTTTTTTTATTTTACACTTTGTCTCTCCTGTAGTAAAACGTATCGATGGGAATAGGCCCTTAATCTTAGATTTTATCTAGCATAAAACGTAACATAAAATGGCACAGCTATTCAGTATTTTACTTAGAATAGTGTATTACTGTAATCCATATGATAAAACAAGCAGAAATCACATAGGTATTGCACAAATATACCATAATGTTTGTGTATGGCATTAGTCTTTCATCCACTACTACTTGATCAGTGATACTAAGAATCTATATACATCCACTTTTCTAATACTGAAAAACAAAATACCCCCATTAATATAAAAGTAAATATGACTTCCAAGTATAATCATAAAATCATTGTACAAAGCAAATTCACATAATTAAAACACCAATGACAAATTACCAGGTAATAGAATTATCATCAATCACTCTTAGCAGCAAAATATTTAAACACTATTTCATTTTACAAAATCCTTTGATGTGATATTCACAAATTATGTCTGGAAATATACAATATGCACAAATCGTGTCTCATACAAAGGATTTCTATCCCATATAAAATAAAACACTGTTTTATAATATATAGCTATAAAAATTGCCCCAAGAGGACTGTATGAAATTAAACTTTACTCTTGTTTATTTTCTGCAGAGAATCCTTGCAAGTCACTAGATGATTCTTGGAAAAATGAAGGTGTTGACCATAACCAAATAAACTGACTATACTAATATGACCAATATATAATAAACTGGCCAAAGTCTTAAGCGTGGTAGTTAAAATGATGGAATTAGAAAGCTATGGTCTCAACTTTCTGTAGAACAGTGAGGTGTACTCAAGTTCTTACATATGGATCAAGCTTCCATAAACATGACTTAATGTAGCAACGTTCAATATAAACTATTTTACCTGAATAAAGTTGGTCATCTAGCCATGGAAACTATAACTTATTGAAAAAAAAAAAAAAATTCACCAGTTTCCAAGCATTATGTGAATTAGTTTGAGCATTTTTGTAATGAGAAGTGTATTGCATTCTATTCTAATAAAAGTAATAAAAAAAGCCTAAAATTACATTATTAGCCTGTCTCGTACAAAGGTCTGATGGTTGGTGGCTCTCCAGATGATAAGCATATTTCCAGTGTGTGCTTTTTTTTTTTTTTTTGGCAGCATCTCTACTTTTCAAAATATACACACACAAGCTCTTGTAAAACCACATTTTCTAACAGAATCACATTTTTTTTCTCCCAGCCTTTTCACAGATTTTCATTTTTTTGAAAATGTCCATTTGTAACACCAAAAACATGTGGGGAAAATTAATGAAAGAAGATACTATTACAAAGTGTTTAACCACCAGCTTAAAAAACAAAAACAAAACTCAATAAGAGAAACCATTACCAATCAACAAGTTGTCAACTCCTACATCTTCAACACTGTGTGGTTGTTTGGGGATGGACACTAAAATTCTTTCAGATATATTCCAACTTTTTAAAAACGTGTATAGGAAGGTAGCACAGATTTATAACAACATGATAGTAGTAAATACATTGTCTAGAGTTGGTCACGTCTAATATTGGTATTAATACCGTCTAGAGCATCGGTTCTCAACCTGGGGGTCGCGACCCCCTGGGGGGTCGATTGCCGATTCTCCAGGGGGTCGCGGATGCTGGCCGAGATGCTGCCTGAGATGCTGGCCGAGACGGACCCGAAGTTACTGCCGGAGTCCGTCCGTCTCGGCCAGCGAGATGTCACTTCCTGCACAGGAGAGACTGCACGGAAGTGACGTTCCGTCGCCGCCATCTTGGTACTCTCGTCCACAGTAATGCTTAGACTTAGAAGTCGGCAAGCGGACATCTTGTTACACCCACCGAAGTCCGCTTGCTGTGGATGAGTGTACCAAGAGGGAGGCAACGACACATCTGAAGAAGAACACCTGTGTCACTGTGACATCTGGTAAGTCAGACACACAGGAGAAGCTGACAAGATAACATTTTTTTCATTATGTTACTTAACATTTATATATATATAAACGTATATATATATATATATATATATATATATATATATATATATATATATATATATATATATATATATATATAAATGTCCCAGTTGGTTCCTCAAAAGTGTTTATTCCGTGCCAGTGCTAGATACATGTTTGGGTGCTATACACTTTGTGTATCTAGCACTGGCACGGAATAACCACTTTTGAGGAACCAACCGGGACGTTTATATATAAATAAGTGGTGGGGGCGCAAACAAACTGAAAAAATCTGAAAATAAAAACCCCCATTAAAACGCTGCAACTGTGCCTTTAAATGCAGCCACTGTGCCCATCAATTGTCGCCACTGTGCCATCAAACGCAGCCACTGTGCCCTTTAATTGTTGCCACTGTGCCAAACACAGCCACTGTGCAGCCACTGTGCCCATTGTCGCCACTGTGCCATCAATTGTCGCCACTGTGCCAAACGTCGCCACTGTGCAGCCACTGTGCCCATTGTCGCCACTGTGCCATCAATTGTCGCCACTGTGCCAGCAAACATCGCCACTGTGCCCATCAATTGTCGCCACTGTGCCCATCAATTGTCGCCACTGTGCCAGCAAACGCCGCCACTGTGCCATCAAATGCAGCCACTGTACTCATCAATTGTCGCCACTGTGCCAGCAAACGCAGCCACTGTGCCCATCAATTGTCGCCACTGTGCCCATCAATTGTCGCCACTGTGCCAGCAAACGCCGCCACTGTGCCATCAAATGCAGCCACTGTGTCCATCAATTGTCGCTACTGTGCCAGCAAACGTCGCCACTGTGCAGCCACTGTGCCCATCAATTGTCGCCACTGGGCCCATCAATTGTCGCCACTCTGCCAGCAAACGCCGCCACTGTGCCATCAAATGCAGCCACTGTGCTCATCAATTGTCGCCACTGTGCCATTAAACGCAGGAACTGTGCCCTTTAATTGTTGCCACTGTGCCAAACGCAGCCACTGTGCCCATCAATTGTCGCCACTGTGCCAGCAAACGTTGCCGCTGTGCAGCCACTGTGCCCATCAATTGTCGCCACTGTGCCATCAAACACAGCCACTGTGCCCATCAATTGTCACCACTGCCAGCAACACCGCCACTGTGCCATCAAATGCAGCCATTGTGCCCATCAATTGTCACCACTGCCAGCAACACCGCCACTGTGCCATCAAATGCAGCCATTGTGCCCATCAATTGTCACCACTGCCAGCAACACCGCCACTGTGCCATCAAATGCAGCCATTGTGCCCATCAATTGTCACCACTGTGCCAGCAAACGCCGCCACTGTGCCATCAAATGCAGCCACTGTGCTCGTCAATTGTCACCACTGTGCCATCAAACGCAGCCACTGTGCCAGCAAACGCAGCCACTGTGCCCTTTAATTGTTGCCACTGTGCCAAACGCAGCCACTGTGCCCATCAATTGTCGCCACTGTGCCAGCAAACGTCCCACTGTGCAGCCACTGTGCCCATCAATTGTCAGCACTGTGCCAGCAAATGCCGCCACTGTGCCAGCAAACGCGACCAACGAAAATAATTTTACTGTTAGGGGTCCCCACAACTTGGGAAATTTTATCAAGGGGTCACGGCACTAGAAAGGTTGAGAACCACTGGTCTAGAGTGAGAAAAATATTACTAGTAACATGACATGGAAAGGAGTATTAACTATAAGGACAGGACTTTAATCATGTTTAGTTTTTGATTAACCACTAAAATGTACTACATGCCTTAAATACTCTGGATTTATAATAAAAAAGAACAGAAACCTACAAAAACACCAATAAGTTGAAATCTGGTTGATGTGGGTTACTTTCTATATCATCATTGCGGTTTCCTGCCTTTAAAAAAAAAACAAAAAAAAACTGATGTCCACAAGTAAACCAGTATACATTGGCTTAAAAAACGTTTCATACTTGTAAATAGTATTTTAAAAATATATACAGGTTTCACATATTGTTAGACTTTTGTCCTCTACAGCTCCAGGAATTATTTTGTTTCCTCTACTTCACGGATATTTTATGTGATTAGCTTATGTAACAAAAACAACAGGGAATATCTGTTTAGGTCAAGTATAACAGGATCTCGTTCTATTACTACCCTTACAGAGGGCTTGGCTAATGGATCAGTTCATGCCAGAAGTCGCAAGAAAAAAAATATCTGGTTCATGAAGGGAAAGTGCTTTTCTTCTGTCGTAGGAAGTAAATCACCTCCATAAGAATAAAATCTTTTAGGACTCAAAAGCACCTGACATCTATAGTACATACAACTACAAGAATTAGCGATGAGTGGTATTCCTTTGGTCATTTAGAAAGAATTATACAGAGATGGCTATATCTTAAGTTCATGAAGGAAAGAGATGGCATACACAACTTCTGTCAAGAGGAACAGTTATCAATATTGAATGTTCTTCTCTAAGGCTGTCAGAAACATGAAGATCTTCAAGTACGATTAATTATGGCTTTCAATAGTACCTTGATATCAGCATCTATTTTTATGCAAACTTCCATAATTAATGTTCCCAGTTACAAAACTCTGAGCCTGTAGATTTTATCAGTTATGATACTGCGTGGCAAAAAAGTGGGGTGTGTCAAGACACCTCATACAAATTGACTGTCCTCTTGATCCTCACATCCACTCATACATTGATGTGTCCTGTGGCATTTTCAGAATATTGATGAAGACATTCTCCAAAGGTGTCCATGCAACTAAGAATTACAAATAGAGGTAAGTCCAGTTCACATATGAAGCATGGGAATTACATGATGGTCAGAACTGTGCCATTCACATGCATGTTTCACTACTGGGGTGTTTCTGGATGTCATTCTCTGTGTAGATAAGTTGATAGGATTTTTCACTCCCCTCTAGAACAGAGTTTCCTAGCTCAGCATCTTGCTTTTGCAGCTCATGTCTAGAAAGATGTTCAACAATGCCAGCTCCTAAAGAATCTCCTAAGACATTGGTGGTTGTGCGGAGGCGATCCCTAGAAAATATAATAGAAATAAGATTTATGGAAGTACAGTGTACACACCAAATTAAATCTGTTACCTTTTTCTAGCATAAACCACCGATCCCACTTTTTTAATATATGTTTTTTATGCATTAGCGTATACACTGATCAGCCATAACATTATGGTCACCCACCGAATATCGAATAGGTCCTCCTTTTGCTACCAAAACAGCCCTGACCCATCAAAGCATGGACTCCACTAGACCCCTGAAGGTATACTGTAGCATCTGGCACCAAACCATCGGTAGCATCACACTGTCCCTGTCATATTGCCTTCTTCACAAACTGCTTCCTGGTGTCACAGCTTCCTCAGGTAAGCAATGCACATGCACCCGGCCATCCATATGTTGTAAAAGAAAATGCGATTCATCAGACCAGGCCACCTTCTTCCATTGCTCCACGGTTCAACTTGGATGCTTACGTGCCTATTGTAGGCACTTTTGTTTTGTGGACACACTGACTGATCTATGTCTACACAGCTTCATACACACCAAAGTGTGATGGACTGTGTTCTGACACCTTTCTCTCAGAACCAGTGGTTTTCTTTTCTTGGACCACTTTTGGCAGGTCCTGACCACTGCAGACTGGAAACAGCTGCTCTGACCCAGCTGTCTAGTCATTACAATTTGGCCCTTGTTAAAGTCATTTAAAACCTTACGCTTGGCATTTTTCTGCCTTTAACACAACTTCAGGGACAACATGTTCACTTGCTGCCTAATATATCCCACCCACCTTTAGGTACCCTTATAATCAACGGTATTCACTTTACCTGTCAGTGGTCATAATGTTATGGCCGATCGGTGTATAATTGAACAAACTTATTTGTTAGACTGAATCTCCACAACTTCCAAATACGTTCTAGTGCATGACTTCTTTGTATTATTTTGGAAAAACCTAATAAATCTTTTGCAAAACAAATATAAATACATTCTAGAATACATAATGACCTACCCTTGAAACCTCAGCCCAAAATGGCACCTTTGACATCTCTATTACAGATCCTCTATTGTTTGATAAAATTGTTAAGGCATTGGATTCCAAAGAGCTTATTTCCAAGATCTATGCACAACTCCTATTGAGAATTTTGTTTAAATTTCCTGCCCCCTGTAGACAAAAATGGGAATGGGACCTAGGATCTATCCCTAATAGCATCTGGGAAGAGATCCTGCGGGTGGTCCCCTCCGTCTCACTCTCTCCCTTGCACAGGCTTACACAATTATTTATCATACATAGAGCATACCAAACTTCAGATTTCCTTCATAGCATAGGTGTCCATCCTAATTCTTGTTGTAAATGCAATCAACCTCAGGGAAACCTAATGCATCTCCTGTGGCCCTGCCCAAAACTCAAATGATACTAGTTCGGGATTATTATGACCCTCAATGTGATGGTGGCCTCACTCAGTGTTGACCCCAAAACCTGCATCCTAGGTAGCTTTAATTCATCTTCCCTAGATGAATATGAAAAATACACCCTATGCAAGGCTACTATAACTAAAAGACAGATTTTAGGACCTGCACAGTCCTGAAACATTGCATTTCTATGTTATCATACAAGGATAAAGAGCTTTGCACTTTGAAACAAGTTTGTTGCTGTGCTGGTGACATCTCTTATCCATTTTGTGTACCGTGACCAGTTGGATGTTGTTGCAGCACCCTTTTAACTACAAGGCTGATTCCTGTATGGTGTGCCAAAGGAAAATACTATATGGCCTAGTAGGTCAGATGCATTGGGTGGTCTAAAATGTTGAGTTGTAATTGCATGAAGTGACCCTGGGTTACATCACTGCCTTGGGGAGGATGCCATCAAGCCCAAGACCCCCATGCAGACATGAAAATGGAACAAAAGGACACAGGCATGAAAGTAGAGGGATAGAGGTTTGTAGAGGTTTGTTCCTGGGAAGGATCCAGTGTCAGGCCTGGGCACTCTAAACAGTGGGCTAAAGGAGGGCAGCGCCAGACCTAGCTGATTCTATGGAGAAATTTTGAACCTGTATTAACAAGTTGAGTTTTAAGATCGAGAATTGACTACTTATCCCTTCCGTTTTGTTTGGAAACTGTAAACAGGTTTGAGTAGAAACCTTGAAACCATTCCTTCCTCGGGACTGGGGCAATGACTTCCTGTGAAAGGAGCTACTGACAGCAGTAAGAAGATCCACCTGTCTTCACGGGGACAGTGGCAAACGTAAGAGCTTAAAAAAAGGAGGAAGTTTTCGAATGCAGGTATAGTAATAAACCTTGAACCACTTTAAATGTTATTCCACTATGTCTATAGGTTTTAATAAAGTAAAAGGATGCTTTGTACTGTATGTATATGCCATTTTCTAACCAAAAGGATACATTTACTTTTTTCTCTTTACACACTTTCATACTTCTTTTAATGGTTTAGAACAAAAGATAATTCTGTTTTTCACTTTCCTTTCTCTACAAGTTGCCAGTCTGATTTATACCACAATAGGTTACTTGTAACTGCACTGCTGAACTGGACTGTTTCCTGCACGTGTTAATGTTTTACTGTAGCAAGTTAATGCTAACCTTTTTTTTTTTAATGAAAATACTTCAAACTAACAGCGCGTTATACAGCCCCCACCCCTTCGGATACCTAAAGGCCCATTCACACCAGAAATATGTCTACTATGCATTTTTTTTCATGCACAATTGCATGCATTTGATGCATGCTTTTATATGCAGCTGACATGCATTTTTTCATCTGCATTTGTCTTGTGAGGGTACTTACTTCTTTAGCTGGGCTTTTATTGGCACTGTGATGCATTGAGGTGCATTTGTGCACGTTTACATGTATTTGTGTGCTTTTTTGTGGTGCAGAAAAATGCAGCTTGCTGTACTTTTTTTTCACTGCACTGTATAAGGCCCCTTTCACATGGGCGGATAGAATTCAGCTTTTCGCTGCGGATAGGTCAAGTTATCTACCGCAGCTAAACTCAGACAATGCAACGGTCTTGTTACATGGGGTTTGGTGCGGTTAGAAAAAATTAATATGACTGCGTCCAGGACCGATTTATTGCAGCTATCTGCACATAACTGCAGGTAATTGCAGTGTACTATTTCTCGTGCAGATAGCAGCGGCAACAAGGAAAGAAAAGCAACAGGAAGCACATCAGAAATGGCAAGAATGTTCCAACGCAGCATGTAAACGCACGTAAACTCAGCTAATCGCAATATACAGCTGCAAGTGAATGCTGTGCCAGGATTCCCTGAATTTCAAAATAACAAAACATGTGCTTTTAACAGCGGCAGAACGGGGCCTAATGGTATGAACTGTGCCCATAGAATTACCTAGATTTTGGGCTGTCTATGCAGTTGGATTGCAGTAAAAAAGGCACCCAACTGCATCTGGTGTAAATGGACCCTCAATATTTTTTTAGACAATGTCCTCTGTTCCCTGGGACACCCTCAAAACTTAGAGAAATATGACTTTCATACCTCATCTTTTTTTCACCAGTGGCTACACTGGCTCCTCCTTCTGCCTCCAAGTCAGCCTATCTAAAACTGAAATAAACGGGGCGTGGCTTGGCTCGCGATGAGGATTGCAGCTTAGCTGAGAAGCTCTGTCAGATACTCGGCCCCAGCCTGTCTTCCTGCTCATAAATTCAGAGGATGCACAAGCAGAGCAGACACCCTCACCACACATGCTCTCGTCGCTCTATGGCTGCAAGCGCAGGGAGAAACATCTCTGATATATTTAAGAACCAGACTGCTGTCTTGAGAGTCACAGCGGGAGGCAAGATGGTGCTGGCTCATGCGGATGGGGATCTCAGTGAGGACTCACAGTCGGCAGCGGAAGAGAACGGTAGGAGAAGCATACGTTCTGATCACCCCTTTACATACAAGGACATGTCAGGCTTTGCAGCTGACATTAAAGCCTCATTTTCCATGGCCATCACAGATCTTAAAACTAGCCTCCTAGTCTTGCAGGAAAAGATGGCCACCGCAGAGACAGCAGGGAAACAAAGAGACACTAAAATTAACAGGCTGGATAAAGTCGCCTCCTCTCATGCTCGCCATTTTATTGAAATGAATAGGCATCTGGAGGACCTGGACAATAGAGGAAGACGCAATAATATTAGAGTCCGCAGCATTCCAGAATCTGTTATGGCCGATCAAATCCCCTCAGTCCAGCAAAGAGTCTTTAACAGTCTCTTAGAAAAACCGGAGGACACTGATATTGAGTTTGTCAGGGCACACAGAGCTCTGAGAGCAAGGGGCCCAGACACCCTGACCCCTAGAGACATTATTTGTTGTTTGCAAAACTTTGCTCTCAAAGAGGAGATAATGTTCAAAGCCCGCAGGAATGATCAAATAGTGTTCAATGGAGAATGCATCAAATTATTTCAAGATCTCTCCTAGATCACCTTGAAAAATCGCAGGGCCCTGCGACCTTTATTAGACAAATTGCGGGAGAAAGACATACGGTACACGTGGCGTTTCCCTTTTGCTTTGTTGATCACGTACGACGGCAGGCAGCACACGCTCCGCAGATGACCTCCCTGACTTCTGCACTGCCCTCCAAATTGGATAGATTGATCTACCGGACTGGTACCAGGAGTTCACCCTGCCACCCCAAGAACGGAGCCTGCCTCGCTCCCCTCTGGCAACACCGGAGAAACACCATTCCAAAAAACAGAAACAACACTGTCACGATACACAGTCGGTGGGTACACCCCGCAGCCATCCACATTTCTCTCGGAACGTGCTGGAGGATTGAGAGTAGTATCCCCATGCTTATTCAAACTTGTTCGTGGTAACAATGGTTTAAAACTGAAATAATCCACTCGACTCCAAAGTCTCTTGTGTGCATTGGGTAACTTCCAAATCTCAGGTATCCTTGACTTGGCTCCATTTCAGGGCTCTATAAAAAACACACTGCTGTCCTTAAGATCCATTTCTTTGTTGCAGTAGACTACAATTAGATTGTTGTTATGCACTGAGCTATGCATTTAGTGTATAAGGGAAAACTAGTATTGTATCCACATGTTAAGTACTGAAATATTGGTAATCTCATAACTCGTCCTCTGCTATAAAAATATCCAGGGAGAGACCCATTAGCCTACACCTGTTTAAAAGCAGGGTGGTTGCAATAAACCCATAGAAGCTGTGTTCTACTGTTATAATAAACCCATATAAGTTCTTCTACTAACATGTGTTCCTTGCGTGCACTACCTATTTAATTGATGTTCATTTACAGATCTGAAGTGACTTCAATTAGCAACAAGATTATTTGATCTTGCAAATAGCCTTAGGCTGCCAATGTGTTTTTTGTTTTTTGTTTTGCTATTAAGTGGTTTCTTAAAAACAAAGAGATTATTGACTGGAAGTTTTCCTGCCAGGCTTCGTGTTTCCCCAAATTGCCTACATGTAAAACAATATAATTTAAAAACATTTTACAAAGATGCATAGTTTTATTGATACATTACGGGTTCCCTTGACTGCATAGATTATTTTCTGGGAAAGGCGATTTTAGACTTTAACCCTGTTGCCAGGTCCGTCGTGCGTACCCCAACAGCAGGGGGGTTTTACACACATTGTGTGTATATCTGACAAGCAGACTCCAGCGATGCCGCTCAATTGCTTCCACACAGTCCCAGTAACGGCTTGCCCATCTGCAGGCCGGAGACCAACATAACGGGTGCTGCCAGGAAGAGGGGAGGGAGAAGAGTGGACACACACCTGCTCTCCTACCCTCCTTGTTGCTGACCCGGAAAGCATAATCTTTTACGTCTCTGCTAGGTCAGCCTCTCGGTGTCCCCGGACAGCTTGGCCGGAAAACAATTTAATGCAATGTGATATGCATTGCATTACATTCAGTGGAGAATAGGGGAGACATCAATGGTCTTTTCGCCAAAACTTTTTGTCCCCTGTGATGAAAAAAAGTTATGTAAAACATTTTTCCCAAGTCATCTTCCAGTACAGCTACCAGAGAGAGAAGCTCCTCCCACCTAGCACAGAAAACACATGATCCACATTATTTAAAGTATGCACCACACAGATGGGGTTTCCCCTGGTCTTCATTGAATGGATCAAGGTCCTGTACCGTGATAATTTACAATATTTTGTTGCGCTAGGGGACGACAGCTATGGATAGGGGTGAGCAATATACAAAGGGATAGTAAGTTATACAAAAAAAAAAAAAAAATTAAAGAATAGCTAATTAAAAGATATCAATTTAAATAACAGTCATGTGTGAGTTACAATACATTTATATGATAAAAATAATGATAATAGAAAATAAAAAATGAAATATAAAAAAATGATAAAAAAAGTCCTGGGATGGTGCTGGGTTGATGAACAAAAGTCCAGGCATAAAAACTGGGATGAAATGAGTGAAGGGGGGGGGGGGGAGGGGGGAATGCAGAGCATAGGTCTATGACCTCAGGGGGAGAGATGCAGATACAAACACAGGAGGCAGCTTGCTTGAAGGGCAGAATTCACCTTTGGAGGGAGATAAAAAGGAAGAAAAGCAGCGCCGACCTAAGTGTAGTACTGTAGCATAAACATTTATTACAGGTTAAAATGCACTCACTCAGAGTAAGGTAGATACAGGCACATCAAGTAAAAAATCCATCCGGGAAGCTGTGTGGTGGGCAGCAGGGCTCCACAGGGGGCGATCCTGAATGATGGAGTGTGTTACACTTGTCTCCTTGTCCCGTCTGACGGCGCAGGTGGTAACCAGTGTCACAGGCTGGGTTGAGACAGGCACAGCGTGGATCGTCTGTTAAGTTGTATTTCCCGGGTATCAGTGACGCTGGGGGCGTGCACGCGTTCGGAGCATGAGTGCTCCTTCATCAGGCATCAGGTACCGTGACCCCACCTCAGCCATTAAACTGGGAGGGGGCCTGTCGCAATCCTTCCATCTTTCCAGGGGCACGCGGCAGGGCTGCCCTCTCTCTCCGGCCTTGTTTGCCATCGCGATGAAGCCACTTGCAGAAGCCCTTCGCACCTCTCCCCAAGTTAGGGGGCAGAGGGTTGGCTGGCTGGAGGAGAGGGTCGCCCTGTACGCAGATGATCTCCTACTTTTCCTAAATGATGCAGGTCCATCGCTTGAGGGAGCCCTACAGATCCTCAACTCCTTTTCCTCTGTCACGGGCCTCAGGGTCAACTGGACAAAATCCCTCCTGTTCCCCATAGACCCTGCGGCCCGTGCCACAGCTCCTACTAACATTCCCCTTCAGTAGGTCGAGACTTTTAAATACCTGGGGGTGGTGGTCTCCAGACAGGCCTCTGACTACTTAGTCCTAAACCTGTCCCCGGTAGTTCAGGAGACACGGCAACGGCTGAGGGCATGGGAATCATTGCCACTTTCACTGATGGGACGTATAAATTTGTTTAAAATGAAAATATTACCCAAATTCTCATATTTATTCCGCCACTCTCCACAGTGGGTTCCCAAATCCTTTTTCATACGTCTACATTGCCTCCTTGCCTCTTTTCTCTGGGGATCCCAATCCCCCAGATACAGCTGGACCACACTGATACGCCCGACCTCTCAGGGTGGCTTGGCATGTCCGGATCTATATAAGTACTATTTAGCCACCCAGCTAGTAACGGCCACCTGGTGGCTCAATCTGGACATCTCCAATCCAGCTACTCAGGTCGAGATGGCAGTGCTTTGATCAACTGAGGCGCTCAAATTTTTACTCTTTCGAGGCCCCCAGGCCCCCTATCCACTGACACCCTCCATGCGCACCACACTGCGTGCATGGGGGGCAGGTCTCAAACTTGAAAAATACCCTAAACAGGTAGTTTCACCCAATGCCCCCCTTTGGCTAAACCCAACCCTAAAGCACATCTACAAATTGCCTGAACCACATGCCTGGACCAAATTTAACATCAAAACGGTGACGCAGATTGTCTCCAACCAATCCCTAGTCCCTCTTTCCAAACTGAACTCTGACTTTAACTTACCACGGTCCTATTTTTTTCGATACCTTAAACTCTCCCATGCCTTCAGTTGCCAATTCTCCAACTCACCTCCTCAACTGATTCAATCTTCACTAGAAGACCTACTTAGATCAGATTGTGCAAAAAAAAACACCTCTCAATTGTATTCGCATTTCATTATCACCTCTCTTCCGACTTTGGAGAAGCTGAGGTCTAAATGGTCCCATGACATTCCTAATTTTAATAACGATGACTGGGATGACATATGGGATTTCCCTTTTAACTCCTTGGTTTCTCTGAGAGACCGCCTGGTCCAATTCAAGATAGTTCACCGGGCATATTTCACACCCCATAGAATGCACAAAATGAACCCCAACTCCCCCCCATGAGTGTTGGAGATGTGGTGGAATTCCTGGTGACTTCACCCATATCTTCTGGACCTGCCCGGCAATTGCAGATTACTGGAAGGAGGTATTAGACTTTATCACGCAAATCACCTCTGTGCCACTACAACTATCAATGGCAATTTGCTTGCTAGGACTGATAGAATAATTAATTCCTACGGTGGCGGGACGCACACTAGTGGGACTGCTACTGTTTTATGCACGCAAAGCCATAGCCCTTAGCTGGCACAAACCAACCCCCCCCCTCCCTCCCTATGGAAAAAACAGCTTACCTCTATATAAAGACACATACGCTAACAGAGGCTGCCCCAATAAATATGACAAAGTCTGGTCTAAATGGCTGACAGACCCCTCCACTGCTTCAGAGGTCTCTTAATAGAATCCGCGCAAAATAGCTCTCAAGTGGATGCCAGCTGTGAACAATGAGCCCATCAGGGGTCATCTCATCATATACAAATGTGAATTACATTACCTAGTGACCCAGTGGACTGTGCTGTTATACATATCACCACATTCCGTGCTTTATGCTTGTTATTGATGTATGATGCAACAAAAGTAAAATTCCCACAAAGACCACATTGACATCATGTAAGACCAATGTATGTATAAATGTTGTTTTTCTTTTTTTGTAGTTGTTCTTATTGCAAATTAATAAAAAGATATTTGAAAAAAAAAAAAAAAAAAAAAAAGTATGCACCACAGTACACCCTGTTCCAAATTATTATGCAAATTCTATTTCAGTGTCACAAAGATTAAACATTTTGTTTTTCAGCTTAACTCATGGATGGCATTGTGTCTCAGGGCTCTTTTGATCACTGAAAACAATCTCGGACACCTGTGATAATTAGATTGCCAGGTGAGCCCAATTAAAGGAAAAACTACTAAAGGAGGGTGTTCCACATTATTAAGCAGAGCACCATTTTCAAGCAATATGGGGAAGAAAAAGGATCTCTCTGCTGCCGAAAAGAGTGAAATAGTTCAATGCCTTGGACGAGGTATGAAAATATTAGATATTTCACAAAAACGTAAGCGTGATCATCGCACTATTAAGAGATTTGTGGCTGCACAGACGGGTTTCGTGCAGGTAAAGGCACATTGAGGAAGATTTCTGCCAGATCCATGCATCGGATCAAGAGAGCAGCTGCTAAAACACCATTACATAGCAGCAAACAGATATTTGAAGCTGCTGGTGCCTCTGGAGTCCCACGGACATCAAGGTGTAGAGTCCTCCAGAGTCTTGCAACTGTGCATAAACCTTCCACCACCAACCAATGCTCACAAGCAGAAACGGCTGCATTGGGCAGAAAAATACATGAAGACTAATTTTCCTTGTCAAAAGAAGTTTATTGAGTATACAATGTTATAAAGATACATAAAGTAAGTTTACAAGGATCTATAAAGTAAGCTCATTGTTTTACAGTAGGGTTTATATAGGTAAATATCATGAAATTTCAAATATTAAACACTGGGTTCACATAAACCTAAATTAAAGATATATATATCATTTCCTTAGTTACTTTTGTAGGTATTTAAATGATTTATACCTACTATACATATTGTTTACAAGTAGAGTGTATATAGGTCAAATAAATTCTGATAATGAGCTTTAATTGTAAGGTGGAGAAAAGGAAAGAGAAAGAAGAAAAAGGGTTGAAAGGTAGAGGTATGGTCCACAAAGTTGTCCCGCTCGTCAGTTTATTATTCTTTTTAGTTCTCTTTGAAGCCTTAGAATGGGTGTCTCTGTAAGTCATTTAATCTGTTACCATGGCAACAGGACAGAGTCATTGAAGTTTGACAGGAACTGTTGTTTTATCCAAGGATGCCAAAGTTTTTCAAATTTTGGAATTTGATTTTGATCGATGGCTACCATCTTAGCATGGGACGTTGTATTATTCATTCTGTGAATTGTTTCTGCTAGTACCAATGTAGGAGATTTCCATGCCTTGGCCACTGTTTGTTTTGCAGCCGTTATTAGTTGGATCATAAGTTTGAATTGAGAGAGTGTTAACCATTCCGGTTTTAGATTAAGTAAAGTTAAATATGGATCTGGTTGTATTATTTTTTAAAATATTTTAGATGCAATCACGAAGACTTCCTTCCAGAAGGTTTGGATTACTGGGCATGTCCACCATATGTGTAAATATGTTCCTATTTCTGGGCATCCTCGAAAACAAAGAGCTGAGGTATTAGGTGAATATTTTGCCACTCTAGCGGGTACAAGGTACCAGCGAGTTAGGACTTTATAATTTGTCTCCAGTGCTAAGATGTTGGGTGAAGATGACTTAGATGTGAGCCATATGTTAGACCAGTCCGTGTCTTCTAAAGTTCGTCCCAGGTCCTCCTCCCACCTCTGAACGTAAGAGGGTCTATTAAGATTTGCTACTCCATATAATTGATTATAAAGTGATGAAATTGTACCTTTAGTAAATGGATCTTTTGTACAGATTGATTCAAAAATGGATAATTGGGATAATGGTGTATCCCCCTTTAGGAATGGTGTATAGAAATTTTTGATTTGGAGATATCTAAATATCTCAGAGTTTGGTAGATCATATTTTTCTCTAAGCGATGGGAATGAAAGGAATGATTTAGATGCTATGAAGTCATTTAGTGTCTGAATGCCTGATGTTGTCCAAGCTTTAAAAGAATTTGGGTAGATCCATGCCGGATAAAAGGCCGGATTTCTGATAAAAGAAAGGAGAGGATTGTGTGGAGATTGTAACTGATATTTGGTTTTTAGTTTATCCCAGAGAGATAAGAAGTGTTTAGTTATGGGATTATGAATTTTAAAGCGGTCTTTAGGATCAAGCCATAATAAATTTGATATTAATAGAGGGTCATTTTCTGAAGCCTCTATAAATACCCATAATGGGATTTCCTGTTTTGCATGGTATTTGGACAGACTGGCCAAATGTGCTGCTCTGTAATAGTTAGTAAAATTAGGGTATCCCAGGCCTCCTTTATTTTTGGGAAGATGTAGTGTGTGTATAGGTATACGTGGTTTAGAAGAGCCCCATATAAACGAAGTTGCTCTTTTTTGTACTATTCTCAAAAAATAGGAAGGAATTGGAATAGGGAGGACTCTGAATAGATAAAGCAATTTGGGTAGAATAGTCATTTTGATTGCATTAATCTTCCCTATCCAGGATAAAGGAAGTTGCGACCATTGTTTTATTAGATTTGTGATCTGTCTTAATACAGGAGGATAATTGGTTGAGAATAAGTCAGAATGAGATGCTGTTAAATTAATTCCAAGATATGGGATTGATTTTTCTGCCCATGTGAATGGGAGTGCAGCCCTAGCCGGGATCAATTCCATGTTTGTGAGTGAAATATTAAGCACTAGGCATTTCTTAGGATTAATCATAAGGCCGGATAGGGCTGCAAATCCATCAAGAGCTGGTATTAAGTTAGGACCAGAGACCTGTGGTGATGATAGAAAAAGTAATATATCGTCTGCAAATATACATAATTTGTGTGTAATACCTCCTACTTCAATGCCAGTTATAGTTTGGTTTGTTCTGATGTATTGGGCCATGGGTTCGAGTATAAGGGCAAATAATAAGGGAGATAATGGGCAACCCTATCGGGTACCTCTTTCGATATTAAAGGCTTCAGATTTGTATCCAGCATATTTTATATAGGCTTTGGGTTTATTATATAATGCTTTGATCCATGTTAAAAAGTGGGGTCCAAAACCCCATTTTTGTAATGAATATTGCATATATTGCCAGGATACTGTGTCAAATGCCCTCTTAATATCGAGAGATAGAAAACAAAGGGATTTTCCGTTTCTTTAGCAATATGTGCCAATAACACTGCCCTGCGTATATTATCGCCTGCCTGTCTATTTGGCATGAAGCCTACTTGATCTCTATGTATTAATTTTCCTATAATGCTATTGAGGCGTTTTGCTATTATTTTTGCTAATAATTTAATATCGAGGTTTAACAGAGAGATAGGCCGATAATTCACACAGGAAGTATCATCAGAAAGGGGTTTTGGGATCATACAAACAATTGCCATTAGTGTTTCTTGCCGAAAAGAATGTCCATCTAGAAGTTTGTTAAAAGTTTCAGTGAGAATGGGAGAGAGTATTTCTGAGAATGTTTTATAGTATAAAGCCGAGTAGCCTTCTGGGCCTGGTCTTTTGTTAAGTTTTAGGTCTTTTATGGCGTTAGCAACTTCATCTATAGTTATAGGCTCATCCAAACTGCTTTTTTGATTCTGAGATAACTCAGGTAAGGTTATTTTTGAGAAGAAGGATTCAGCCTCTGTAGGATTAAATTCATTGTTTGTCTTGTATAAAGTTGCGAGATGTGAGTGAAATTTATGGACTATTTTAACTGGATTACAAGTGTAAACATTTTTTGATAATTTCAAACGTATTGGTTTGAAAGATTTGTTAGTTGAATTTAATGCCCGAGCCAAATATGTACCTGGTTTGTTTGTATTCATGTAGAAATTGTGTTTGGAGCGTTTGAGGGATTTATCAACTGACTCAGTGAGAAATAGATCGTATTCCAATCTAGATTTTTCCAGATGAGATTTTGTACTCTGAGATGGATTATCTTGAAATGATATGTAGGCTGCATTAAAATTGAGTTCTATTTTTTTTGCTAGATTTTTGCGTTCCCGTTTAAATAGTGCCATTTGTCTTTGTATTGTACCACGCAAGACAGGCTTATGAGCTTCCCACAGTGTTATTGGGGAGATGTCTGTTGTATTATTAATTGATATGTATTCCTTTAAAGCTTGTTCAATGGCCATCTGATGTAGTGGGTGTTTGAGCATTATGTCCGGTAAGTACCACGTTGGGTCATGCGCTTTTGGTATGGCTGAGGCTATAGTAGTGTATACTGCATTATGGTCAGACCACGGAATCGGAATTATATCTGATGCAATAATTTCTGGTATCATTCCTATTGTTAGAAAAATATGATCTATTCTGGTGAAGGTTTGATGAGGGTGCGAGAAATAAGTGAATTTCTTTTTCATTGGGTTACTTTCTCTCCACGAATCTACCATATTGTATTTGGAAAGAAGTTGAGAAAAAGGTAATCTAGAGGTTATTTTGGATGGTGTAAAAGGTGATTTATCTAGAAATGGGAGGAGGACCTGGTTCGAATCCCCACACATTATCACTGTTCCTATTTTGTGTGTATTAATCACTTGTAATATATGTGAGAGGAATGGTGTAGGTTGTTTGTTAGGAGCGTAGTAGGAAATCACCGTGATTGCTGTATCCATTATATAACCCATGAGTATCAGGTATCTACCTTCTGGGTCTTTAATTTCTGATGATAAGGTGAATGGTGTGGATCGGTGAAATGCAATTAGAGTTCCCCTTTGCTTGGTACAGGCAGAAGCCGTGTAAATTTGTTGATAAAAAGGAGAAATATATTTTGGAGTAGAATCTTTGGTGAAGTGTGTTTCTTGGAGGCATACTATGTGAGCCTTCTTGTTATGGAAAGTACGGAAGGCTTTGGTCCTTTTTTGAGGGACATTTATTCCCTGAACATTCAGGGAAAGTATATTCAGTGGTGCCATGGCAATAGATCAAATAGTTTTGACTTACTTTTTGTTATGCAGAGCTGACTGCGCAGATCAACCTGTGTGGACTGAAGAGATGAATAGATAGAAAAGAAACCAGTGAATTCTGGAGTAAAGAGTAAACAAAAAACATATGAGATTAGATGATACATTGTATAAATTATTTTTTGCAAGTAATCACAATTTACCCGTGAAAGAGAATAAATATCTCTCTCAGGGGAATAAGTGCCTTCGTCACACCCCCACATAATATGGTTGGGAGAATGAGGAGGGCTAATGGGGGTACACGGATCTTCCGCTTACAGGAGAGAAGTGCTATGTCAAAAGACATCAAAATGATGTTTAATTAATTGGAGTGCAGAATATAGTTTTTGTTGAAATGATTTATTCCAGGGTGGTTGTATATGGTTAGTCTTGCCCTAGGCTAAATAATTCAGTTAGAAAGGTACTGTTAATAACTTTCGTACTGATGAAGATAGTTTGAATTATTTTGGGATTTTAACCCTTTTAGAGTAAACAATTACATATTTTATTCATATGTAACTGTTTAGATATGTTAACTCATAAAATTGAGGTTGTATTGCTTCAGATTAGAATAAACAAAAACATAATTCTAGGAACTAGTTAGGTAATAATATATTTGTTTTAAGAAAAGAAAGAAAAAGCTTCCATTACTTCTGGATTATTGAACATATTTGTCCTAAAAAGTAATAAATCTATTGTTATTACCTGATAATATATAACTGAACAAGAATTTCCTTATTTCACTTATATATTCTAAGGCTATATGAATCAGAAGTAATAAGAAATATAACTGGAATGTAACATGATCCCACACAGTGTGTGACTATCAGAATGCAGTTACATTCAGTTATAAATATAGTTTTTTTTATAGAGAGCCATCTCTTAGTATAATAAATGAAGAGATATCAGGAATTAGGATGTCAGTCCATTGAATCTTCTTGGTCCATGGATGATGTGGCATAACGGCCTCTTTTGTGAGAATGATGATTCCCATTTTGTTCTGAAATTTTCTGGGTGCTGCCTGAAGGTGAAGATGATGCCATTCTTCTGCGTGTGGGGGTGTTGCTGCTTGTGGGTTTTGTCAGATTTAATTTTAAAAGGGTTTGTTGTAGTTCATCTGCTGATCTGCTTCTGTAAATTGTACCTTGGTAGTTAAATCTGACTGAAAAGGGGAAGCCCCATTGATACATAATGTTGTGGCGTTGCAGTTCCATTAGTTGGGGTTTCATGGATCGTCTTTTAGTAATAGTAAGTTGGGATAGGTCAGCAAAAATTTGATAATTGTGTCCTTGAAAATTAAGTTCCTTTTTTTCTGTTGCAGCAATTAGTATTTGTTCTTTCGTTCTGTAATAATGAAATTTTGTGATTATATCACGTGGGGGTCCATCTTTCTTTTTGGCTGTGAGGGCTCTGTGTACTCTGTCCAGTTCTAAACGTTCAATAGGGATATCTGGCTTTAGTTCTTGTAATAGAGCAGTAATAGTAGATTGCAGGTCTGTCACAGTTTCAGGTATTCCCCTTATGCGCAAGTTTGAACGTCTGGCTCTATTTTCGTAATCTTCGAGCTTAGTTTGAAGTATTAAATTCTCTTTTTTTAATTGTTCCAATTCTGTTATATTTTCTTGGGTTGTAATTTCAATTTCATCCATTTTTATTTCTAAGGCTGCGGTGCGGTTTCCCAGCTCTCTTATTTCTTTGGTTAGGCTTTTTGTTATTTGGTCTGAGGTTTGTTTTAAAGCCTTATGAAGCATCTTTTCAAACTGTAATAATATTACTGGGGATGCTGAGGAGGCTTGTGGAGAAGTTTGTGAGAGGATTTGTTCTGTATCTGACTCAAATGGAGAGTCTTGCTGTGACATTTTCTGTCTGTGAGAGCGCCCTGATGCTGTATCTTGTGAGGTGACTGGAGCTGCTTCAGCTGCAGTGAGTGCCTGTGAGCTCTTTGTGAGGTGATTTTTATTTCTGCCACGGTTTCCTCCCAGTAGCATATTTCCTGCCCAAACTTTCACAGTTTGTTCCCTGGGGCAAAAAGGTTCAAATGGATACCTTTAGAGCCTGCAGGCTCCGCTTTGTCCTTCTCTTCTCTCCTCAGCGGTGTGGAGCTCTAACAATGCATGTCTGCTCCGCTAGGCTCCGCCTCCTGCCCCCCTGAAGAGTCCTGTTCACTGATGAGTGCTGTGCAACCATGGATGGTCCAGATGGATGGAGTAGTGGATGGTTGGTGGATGGCCACCCTGTTCCAACAAGGCTGCAACGTCAGCAAGGCGGTGGTGGAGTCATGTTTTTGGCCGGAATCATGGGAAGAGAGCTGGTCGGCCCCTTTAGGGTCCCCGAAGGTGTAAAAATGATCTCTGTAAAGTATGTGGAGTTCCTGACTGACCACTTCCTTCCATGGTACAGAAGGAAGAACTATGCTTTCTGTAATAAAATCATCTTCATGCATGACAATGCACCAGCTCATGCTGCAAAGAATACCTCTGCATCAATGGCTGCTATGGGGATAAAAGGAGAGAAAGTCATGGTGTGGCCTCCATCCTCCCCTGACCTCAATCCTATTGAGAACCTTTGGCGCATCCTCAAGCAAAAGATCTATGAGGGTGGGAGGCAGTTTACATCCAAACAGCAGCTCTGGGAGGCTATTCTGACATCTTGCAAACAAATTCAAGCAGAAACTGTCCAAAACCTCACAAGTTCAATGGATGCAAGACTTGTGAAGCTGCTATCAAATAAGGGGTCGTATGTTAAAATGTAACGTGACCGGTTAAAATGTTTAAAAAGTTAAAATGTTGTTCAAAGTTTGACTGAAATAGCTTTTGATTTCAGGAAATATGCTGCAAACACAACAAATGTCAATTTTCAGTTCTTTACAACCTATAAAGTGTTTTAAAACTTACTGTGCGTAATAATTTGGAACAGTGCATTGTAAGTTTTTTATTTTGAAAAAAAAAAACTGTTATCATTAGGAGGTTTGTTCAATAAAATTTGAATTGTACTCTTAATAGTTGATAACATGAGAAATATGCTGACTGTTGTTTACATCAATTATTTAGGTAAATGATTAAATAATTAGGTAAAATAATTTGGAACAGGGTGTATACCCTCAGTTCTTGTGTTTCCTCTGGCCAGGCAGGAGCACGCTTCACGCTGTGAATTTTTTTCCTGCAGGCCTTCGTGCTAGGTGGCAGGGGCCTCCCTGCTGCGGCATCCTACAAAACCCGGGGAGGCCATCAGTATAGGGTTTTTCATTTTTCTGCCTAAAGATATGAAAAGGGCCTCCCTCCCCTTCTTTTTGTGAGCCACCTGGTCCAGCTACCAAACCTTCATTTAGGCATTACCGGTTGGATCTGCTGTCTAGCATGGATCAGTCCTTCGGGAGAAAGGTGCTGCAGGCCATAGCCCCCCCCCCCCCAAAGCAGGTAGTTCCTTTTTGGTCCTCTCTCGTAGTCGTCCTGGAAGATGACTTGGGAAAACAGTTATTACCTGTTAACTTACTTTCCAGGACAGCGCCTATTCCCACCCTGAGATGTATGTTTTTTTAATGTGTACATGTTATGAGTATTACTGTTACATTTGCATATATTGTCATATGTTATAACTGAGGGTATACTGTGGTGCATGCTTTAAATGATGTGGATCATGTGTTTCCTGTGCTAGGTGGCAGGAGCCTCTCGTAGCCATCCTGGAAAATTCCTGGAAAGTAAGTTAACGGGTAATAACTTTTTTTTAAATTGCAAAAAAATAAAGTTACACGTGTAGCGCTGGTAGATTTTTAATCTACCGCTTATATGTAAATTTAGTGGGTCATCTGTTCTGTACATAGTTCAGACTTAATCTATGGCTAAATTAGCTTCTGTTCCTGCCTTGGTTGCGTGCAGTTCCACCCCGTCGCCTGTAGATGTCGGTGTCACTACAGACCGAAGCTGGAAAGCAACAGACTGATGTGTATTGAGTGCTCTTCTTTCTCAGAAATAACTCGGCAGAGGTTGTCAAATGCGGTGCATTCTGGGAAGGGGTATTTAAGGGACAGACGCCATATTTCTTGGTCATTTTCTTTCCACCTGCTGGCCCTCCTGGCCAACAGGTATGCGCTAGGAGTCCTACCTCGTGGTCCTCCGGGCCGGAGGACTGCGTTGCTGCAGCGTGTGGGTGGGCCCAGAGGTCTGTCTGGGGCCTACTACAACTGCTGCGGAGATGGTCCTGTGCTGTCTGTCCTACGGGAAGAAGCTAGACAATTGAGAAGAATCCAGGGGAGGACCCGTCATGGAAGGATCATGCGGAGCGCTGGTCTAGAGAGGGGCCTGGTGACTCAATTGGAGAACGCATCTTAAGTTAACCTACCACATAGTACTGCCGGGTCGGCTTAAAGGTTCTGGTACTGTGTTGCTGTCCATCGAAAACTACTACATCCTGTGGCAGAGGATCGTACAGTTTTGTTCTATTCAAGTCTGTGGCAGAGACTTTCTGTTCGTGCTGCACTCCGGTTGCTAGGTCAGTGAGAGAGGTCTATCTAGGCGGGCAAAGATTTAATCCTGAACTGAAGATACATTTATCCCTGAGATTTCAATTCCTTAGTGCTACACCGAGAAAAGGTATTTGAACTTCCCTGCAACTCTTCTTGTACCTCTTTCCTGCTACTTCTTCCAGTTATCTCCCATTAAAGCATTTGAAAAATACTAAAGTGACTGGTGCCTACATTGTTAGATAATAAGCTCAATGTGGACTCTAAGTCTGGTATTGGTGAAACTACAGGTAAAAAGGTGACGGAAACAGCCCGCTTTAAATCAGCAGCTCCACCGTGAGTTATTGCTACACACAGAAGCACATAAAATCCCTTCAAAATGTTTTTGAGCCCCCCCACATATATGCACGTATGAATGCCTATGTATGAAAAAGCCAATTGAGATACATGTTACATATCGCTGCGCATGCCGGACTGAGAGCAATATTTCCAGCACCAGACCTTCATCTATAGAGGGCTTTTAATGTGTCATCTATGGAAAATATAGGGTACTGAAGTTTATCACCATTTCATGGGCGCACACAAATTTAAGGTTTGACATATTGAGTATCTATTTACTTTGTGCAACCTCATCTTTTTTTTTTTTTTGTAAATTCTTTATTTACGAAAACATAGGATATCAACATTCAACATACATTGGTACAAAAGACATAACAGTTTTGTTCGTGTTATAGGAACGTCTCGACTGGTCGGACCATGTAAATCTAACAATAAGGCTTTATTATTCTGGGTAGCCAAATTCTAGGTTAAGAAGCTCATTGTGTCTCATGTGAGATTAAATGTATTTTTAGATAATTACTGTGTAGGAAAGCACGACCTATGGGTCGTCAATGCTGTTAAAAAGTAAGGAGAAAATTAGACAAAGTTAGAATAAAGAAAAAGTAAAGAAGAGAGAAGAGAGGAAAAAAAATAGAGGGGGGGGGGGATGAAGGGGATGGGGTGGGAGGGAAGGTATAGGGAGAAAAGTGATGGGGGGGGGGGAGGCCTCCTCCAGCCTTACCATCGGTTTTTACCGTGTTCCTCACGAGTAGACCAGTCTCTAGAATTTTATGCCACCAGCCTTGCAAACTCCTCGGAGCAGAAAAATTCGAGCCAATAGAACCACTTCTTGAGGAAATGCTCCTCTCGGTTGCCATAAGGTCCTCCATGTTGTATACATCAGCTATCCTCTTCAACCACATTGCCGCTCCCAGGGGCTCTGTCCGCTTCCAGAGCAGGGGAATACAACTTTTTGCTACCGTGACCAGCAGGGGCAGGATTGATTTCCTGTATGACTTGCTCAGTATTTCATGGTGGTGTATTAAGAAGAACTCAGGACTCCTGGGCAGCTCTCAATCTGTGAACTTCTGTGTGATGCGATGGACCTCATTCCAGAAAGGTGTCAGGAGCCTACAAGACCAGAAGATGTGGAGAAGAGTGCCTGCCTCCTCCCCACACCTCCAGCACAGCTCTGAACTCTGCGGGAACATCCGGTGCAACCTAACTGGGGTATAGTACCATTGTGACAGCACTTTAAACCCTGCCTCCTGTTGATTGGCACATATCAATGTTTTATACGTGAAGAGAATCATTCTCTCCACCTGTCTCTCGGATAGCACTATACCCAGGTCTCGTTCCCACTTGGCTAAATAAGGAGGTCTGTACCCCTGGGGGGGTGTGATTAGAAGTTGGTACGATAATGAGATAGCATGACGCACTGGCTCTTGTTCTGAGCAAAGAGTCTCAAAAGAAGTCAAGATTCTTAAAAAAGGCGCCGGAGAGGGCTGAGATTTAATGAAGTGAGCTAATTGGAGCTTGTGCCAGAAGGAGAGGCTTACCAATAGATGGTCATTCATGATGTCTTCCCTTGACATCCACTTTCCATTCTTGGTGAAGTGGCGAAGTTGACTTCTGTCGCTCCCCTTCAGCTCTTGAAGTATGGGGTCGCTCAATCCAGGGCTAAAGTCAGGATTCCCAATTACCGGAGTAAGTGGTGAGGGGGTGGGCGCTATCGGATGCTCACCAAAGATTTTTTGGGCCATTCGCCACGTCTCTCCTACCGTGGGATATTTAGTTACACGTTCAGGAAGATTTTTCTGGCACCAAGGCAGTCCATCCAGGTCCATCCCTGACAGGAGCCGCTCTATTTGGATCCATTGTTTTAATGTCCCGTGGCGACACCAATCAACGATTTTCATCAAGTGGCATGCCGCGTGATACAGGGTCACATCCGGGAGAGCCATTTCTCCTAGCATTTTTGGTAAGCGTAAAATCGACTGGGCCAGTCGCGGAGGTTTCCGGGCCCAGACGAACATGACCAATGCTCGGTTAGCTGCTCTCAGAAAGGCATTTGGGATCCTAATAGGGAGGGTCTGAAGATGATACAATATTTGAGGCATAATGTTCATCTTTATTATACTACATCGTTCAAACCAGGAGAACATGCCCGTCTGCCACGTCTGTAAATCTTTTTTGATATCCATCAAAAGGGGGGGGGGAAAGTTTAGGGAAAAGAAATCCTCTATCTTGCTAGTCAGGCGGATGCCCAAATATTTAATGGAGGAATTTGACCATTTAAAGGAAAAGTCTGCTCGTAGCATGGTTATATTTAAAGCTTCCGATTTCTGGAAATTGATTTTAAAAAAAGACAGCGTACCATATTTATGCAATTCTGACAGCAGGTTTGGTATAGAAACCAATGGGTTAGATATGAAAAAAAGTAGGTCATCGGCAAAAGCTGCTATTTTAGGGGCCAGGGAATCACTTAGATGTATTCCCAATATGTTAGGATTGTCTCTCACCGTACGGAGGAATGGTTCCAGGGACAAGATAAATATCAATGGGGATAAGGGGCAGCCCTGCCGTGCCCCATTGGTTATACCAAAGGGGGAGGAAAGCTGGCCATTTACTTTACGTCTACCAGCTGGAAAGCATATAGGTTTTTCTTTAAGCGTTTGAGTGCCGCATAAGAGATCTGGGAAGCATGTCTGGACGTGTCTAAGGATGGGTCCATGGAAAAATTTAGGTCACCTCCAAGGATCACTGCCCCCTCCGCAAAATCCTGCAATTTAGTCAAAGTAGACTCAAGGAATCCAATCTGCCCAGTGTTGGGGAGGTACAGGTTCACCAGGGTCACCAAAGAGCTACCCAGCATTTCTTTCACAAACAGAGCTCTCCCCTCACCATCGCTCCACTGGTCACGCAGCGTCGTGGATCGTATCAGCACGCTAACCCCTTTAGACTTGGAGTCGGAGGAGCACCCATGATAAGCAACCGGGAAGCAGCGGTCATGGAGTCTCGGTATTCTATCAGCTCGAAAATGGGTCTCCTGGAGGAAGCATATGTGGGCTTTTGCATGTCTCAAGTTTGATAGCACCATCGAACGTTTCTCCGGGGTGTTAAGTCCCTTCACATTAATGGACATGAGCCTGATAGGTTCTTTCGGGCTCATAGCCTAAGCCGGGCTGGAGGAAGGGGGAGGAGAGAAGAAGAAAAAAAAAAAAAGGGGGGGGAAGGGGTATGCAAGGGGTGGTAGACGAGAGGGAGAAGAAAAAAAGTGTAAAAGGATATAGAAGGGGGGATAGAAAGGGGATACGGGATAGTAAGGTGAAAAGTGAGATAATGGGTCACTGATATATCAGGGAACCCGTATAGCTAAAACACCTACGGCGTTTGAGAGACTAAGTCTCAGTACACCCTTAGAGCTCCCGCTCAGAGCCCCAGGGGGGTGTAATCCTATTTGGGGTAGTGACTAAACACAACGGGGTCAGGAGCTCCCTATCCAGACGCAAACCTGAAAAATACAAGCACAGGCAACCTAAACCAAAAACAATAAGAACTGTAATGCAAATTAGTAATTGCAAACTGGGATATTCGTGGAGGATCCACTTCCCCCGCCAGACCCCCATCTCGCGGACAGATGATCAAGTTCTGGGGGCGGAATCTCAAAAGGAACCCCCAGGATCTGTCCAAAAAATGGGCGCGCAGCAGGTGGGAGCGGGCTCCCATTAGAGCAACGGTGGAGCAAGTTACTACAGCAACAAGCAAAGCTTCGGGTAATTCAGCATTTTAGGGACCAGAAGAGCAGTTAAACATTATTTCTGCTCGCCCTCCAGAGCTCCCTCTTCTTACAGCCAAATTGGCGATGACTTCATGGTGTACAGCCCAGTACCAGCTGCCTCCTTAAGACGCGCTCCATCCCTCTGGGCGGGTTCCCATTGGGGGGGCTCGTTTACTCTGGCAATGGGAGCGCATAGACCACCCCGATTACAGGGTAGCCTCCTGCACCCCATCAACAGCGCTCTGGGAGCTAAAGCACCAGGCTGCCCAGCCATACTGAGATAACATGCATTAGTTACATTGCCAGGACAATCCCAACATCCCCCCGCCCCCATCCACCCCCCACCCGCATCATCCCTAAAGACACAATGTGCTAACAACATGCTGCAAACATATTCCTCAGTTCCCCGACTAGACTATATCTCCTCCCAATTGCTGGATCACAGTCTGTGGGTGGGTTGCCTTGCATCGCGTACTATAGGCTCCAGGTTAGTTACAAGAGTTCAGAATACAAGCTAGACATATGCAGGTAGGCAGCCATAGGTGATATCCACCTAATCTCTTTCGAGGTCCACACACCCTAGAATGTCAAGCATGGTAATACACCTGGGGGGGGGGGGGCTCCCGTTAACAAGTCCTGGAACGAAGGGGGTAAAACCCTTCCTATTGAGGCATTGTGTCTGCTTCCGGGGATGGGGGCAGTCCATTGTGCATTTTACTCTGTACTGTCAATGAGCAACATGGAGGGAACGGGGGGTGGAGGGGGGGAAAACCCATGGGCCTGAAAGTGACTCGAGGGGGATCGGTCAGCCGGGGGGGAAGGGGGCTTTCTGGAGGGCATATAACAGTCCCTTGGCGCATTCAACCCGAGCTCCTTGTCACTTACGTGTGTGCGTCTTTAGGACTCACGGCTCCGGATCTCCCCTTCCCAGAGGAGTGGGCTCTCTCTGCCTGCGCCTGGAGGATCGACGGGGGAGACCAGACGGGACGCTCTGTGGGGCCAGACGGAGATCTCCGCTTGGTAGGGGACTCAGCCAATCCCTCAACGGAAACGGTTCCATACCTAGGAAAGCAAATAAATCCGGGAGCTTGGCATGGCGCCGTAAAGTAAAGGAAGCGTTCCCTTTCCGAATGGTCAGCTGGATAGGAAATCCCCATCTGTATGTTAGATCCGCTCAACACAGTCTCTCCAGCAAGGGCTTTAGCATCGCTCTCCTCAAGAGGGTCGCTCGGGACACATCTGGATATATTGTGATTTGTGCCCCATCGAAGTCCACAGGACCCTTGAGCCATGCCGCATGCAAGATCTGATCTTTGTGGGTATATCTGTGCAGGCGACAGAGAATATCACGGGGTCGGTCTACATCTGCATGCCTGGGGCCGAGTGCCCTGTGCACCCTGTCGAATTCCAGGGAGGCTGGGAGGTCTCCGTCCAAGATTGTCTGTATGATTGCTCGTACCGTTTCAGTTAGATTTTCCTGGCCCATCGCTTCAGGTATTCCCCGGAGCCGTGGGTTTTGGTGCCTGCTCCGGTTCTCTAAATCCTCGGCATGCAGCTGCACTTCTGCTAGTTGGTCCTGCTGCTTCTGTTGCGTTCTCTCCAACTGTGCCAGTCATGTCTCCAGTGCCCCCACCGAGGCTTCCTGTCTGGTCAGCCGCTCGTCTATTTCTTGAACCTCTGTGCGGATCTCCTGGAGGTCATGGCGTCACATTCCTCAACCCGTAGCACTAGCGCCTCCATGTCCGCCTTAGTGGGTAGAGCTTCCATGTCAGCCTTGGTGGGGAGAGCTCTCAACAGCGCTCGTATGTCTGCGTCTTCACCCATTAGCTGCATAGAAAGACCAGCTCCCGACTGGCTGCCAAGTGAGGGGTTCAAAAGAGCCGGTATCCCCGTCAAGGGCTGTGAGCTTGTTCTCTGGGAGGACGCCATACCTCCTGGGGAAGAAGATATTGTTCGGGCCTCGCCACGTGGACTCACGCTGTGGGCCTCCGGGTCTGTCCTGAGCTTTGCCTTGAGGTATCGATCTATCTGGGCCGCCGGGGATGTCTTAGCAGATCCCTTGTGTTTGCTTTTCTTTCTATAGCTCATGGCCGAATAGCAAAAGGCCGATAAAATAGCATAACAGCCGCTATTGTTGGGTCTGGAGTCGGGAGCTCAGGCACCACTCAACTTTACTCAGCCATGTCCAGGCCATGCCCCCCCGCAACCTCATCTTTTATATTTTACCAAAACATTGGGTAATTTATTGCATTTCTGTTCCTTTACAACTAACTTTAGTGTATTTTTTACTGAAAACTTTGCAGTAATACCGTGACATAAAAAATTGGAACTACCACAATTTTTTTATGTAATCCTAAGGCCTACATTTTTTTTTATGCATGCGTGTAAAAAATGCAAATGCGGCTCTGTCAGCGAAAGGGTTAAAGCCCAGTTATAGGGCTGCTTGGAGGTGGTGTTAAGGGGTTAAGAAATGCTACCCTCTTACACATCCACAGTGCTTTCGAGAACAAGGTACAGGCATAACAGAAAAGGAATATGGGGAACGCATTGGGAGATGTTGTGGAGAACACCTGAGAAAACATAATATCTAGATGACCTTCTAATGAAAAGAAAATTCTGATCACTACAGGATTTTGAGAAGTCTTCTGGTTGGCCACAGTTAGGGATAAAGTGTACCAAAACAAAAACCAAGTAGATATCTCAACTAGGAATGATGGTGGTTGCAAAAGGAGGAAGCGGATTGTTTATGCAGGGCAGACAGACAAAAAAAAAGGAACATTTCCTTTTGTTCTCTTTGATTTTTTTATATTTTTTATGAATGTCTAATAATCCATATTGATACCGGATAATCACCCAACAAGGTTTATACCAGATTATGAGGGTTTTACTATGCCAATGTAAAATAACAAAATATTTGTTGACTCCTCTTCATCAGTGATTTTGATGTGTTACCAAAACATCAGTAAACCAAAAAAGAGTTTGATCTCTTCTGCCTAATAGTTTCTGGTGCCAAGCTAGTTAACAATCCAGTATAATGTCACCCCACTGATAAGACACTTACAGGAACCAGTCCACAGCGATAATGAGCGTTATATCCTCTGTGGGAAGTCCCACTGATGTCAACACAATAACCATAGTAACCAGGCCAGCCTGAGGGATACCTGCTGCTCCTATGCTGGCAGCAGTAGCTGTGATGCTGTGAGGAGAAAAATAAGAGAACATCAGATAACTCACAGACTATAAAGACAGACAATCATCTATAATGTTTTGTAAGTGTAGAAAGTACTCGGTCCCTTTAACCAATTTTTATATTTAAAGGGGAACAGTGTATTATGAGTAGGGCCTATTTTTCAGCAATAAGCAGACCTGAACACATCAATTTAATAGTTTTGTAGAACAAATTTATTCAATGCATTCTGTGTACGATAACTGTCACAAATGTTTGTGCTCCCAACCGAACTGTCAAGCCATCAAATGGCTGGTACCATAACTGATCACATGTGCAGCACCATCGCAACTGCAGATTAAACAGAGGCTAAGATGGCAGCTATCTTGGCTGTAAAGAGTAGGAGGGTTTAGTTCCACTTTAATTACTTGCCTACTGAGCACTTTTACCCCCTTCCTGCCCAGGCCATTTTTCAGCTTTCAGTGCTGTTGCACTTTGAATGATATTCGCATGGTCGTGCAAAGCTGTACCCAAACAACATTTTTATAAATTTTTTTTAAACAGATAAATATATAACAAATATTTTTTTTTTTACATAATTTTGGGACCATTGAAATTTATACAGCGATCAGAGCTAAAAATAGCCATTGATTACTATATAAATGACATTGGCAAGAAAGGGGTTAACGCTAGGGGCGATCAAGGGGTTAACTGTGTTCCCTGGGTGTGTTCTAACTGTAGGGGGGATGGGACTGACTAGGGGAGGAGAGAGATCAGTGTTCATACTTAGTATGAACACACAATCTCTCTCCTCTTCCCTGAGAGAACCGGGATTTGTGTGTTTGCACCCACAGATCCTGGTTCTTGCTCTGTCACAAACGAACGCGGGTGCCCGTGCGTGCGCCTGCTGTCAGTTCTTAAAGGAGCGACGTACAGCTATGGCGATTTGCCCAGCCGAGCCAACCTGCCGCAGTATAACTGTGTCGGCTGGTCGGCTAGTGGTTAAAATGAGCACTTTTGATTTTTCACGTTCGCATCCCATAGACTTTAACGGTGTTCGCACAAATGTTTTGCCTGTTCGCATGTCCTGCTGCAAACCGAACCTGGGGGTGTTTGACTCATCCCTAATTAGCAGGTAATATTTATTGAAATAATGCACATATGTAATACAGGAAGACAAAAGTCTGTACAATTCAGATTCGATATATAAGGGTTAACAGTAAGATGTACAAGACATGATAGAAACAATCTCAGAAGGCATTCAACCACTTCCATACCTGGCCTATTCTGGCTCTCCTACATGTAAAAATCATAATTTTTTTTGCTAGAAAATTACTCAGAGCCCACAAACATTACATATTTTTTTTTAGCAGACACCCTAGGGAATAAAATGGTGGTCGTTGCAACTTTTTATCTCGCACGTTTTTTGTGCAACAATTTTTCAAACGCGTTTTTTTTGGAAAAAAAAAAAAAACAGTTTCATGATTTAAAAAAAATAACAAAACAGTAAAGTTAGCCCAATTTTTTTGTACAATGTGAAAGATGATGTTACGCTGAGTAAATAGATATCCAACATGTCACGCTTTAAAATTGCGCACACTCATGGAATGACGCCAAACTTCGGTACTTAAAAATCTCCATAGGCGATGCTTTAAAATTTTTTACAGGTTACATGTTTAGAGTTACAGAGGAGGTATAGTGCTAGAATTGTTCCTCACACTCTAAAGCATGCGGTGATACCTCACGTTTGGTTTTAAAGACGTTTACATATGTTGGAGGGACTAACGCGTGCGTTCGCTTCTGAGCGCGAGCTACCAGGGACAGGGGCGTTTTAAATGATTTTTTTTAATATTTTATTTTCTTTTACATTTTTATTATCACTTTTATTCCTATTACAAGGAATGTAAACATCCCTTGTAATAGGAATCGTTTGTGACAGGTCCTCTTTATGGAGAGATGCGGGGTCAATAAGATCCCACATCTCTCCTTCAGGCTGGAAAGCATGAGATCATAAAAAAAAAAAAATCCATGATCTCATGCTTACAAGCCGTGATCGTGGCTTTGTTTACATCCGCGGCCCGGATGTGACATCATAACGTCGCACCCGGGCCTCTGACGGTCATAGAGATGACTGGTGACCATTTTGTCACCGGAAATCTCTATGGTCGTCATCCAGCGGCGGACGATTCTTTCTCTGGGTCCCCGACGGCAGGGGAGAGCCTGGAGAAGCACCAGATGGAGGCGGGAGGGGGGATGTCCCCTCCCGTCGCCTGTAAGAATGATCTAGCGGTGGAATTGCCGCTACGATCATTCCTATGGTGCACAGAATCGCCGGCTGAAAACAAGGATATCTGAATGATGCCTGTAGCTGCAGGCATTATTCAGATATTCCCACTGAAAGTCAAGGACGTTCTTGGGCTGGAAGTGGTTAAAGGAGTATGTGAATCGCTGTCCAATCAACTTTGCTCCATTTGGCTGAATCTGGGCTGACAGTATATCTTTAAACACTGCAGAATTCATCCGGCTGCTTCTGTAACATCATCAATAAACACCAATGACCCAGTGCCACTGGAAGCCATGCATGCCCATGCCATCACACTGCCTCCTCCATGATTTAGAGATGAGGTTTTGTGCTTTGGATCATGAGCTGTTCCAAGCTTTCTCCACTCTTCCCGTCATTCTGCTACAGATTAATCTTAGTTTCATCCATCCAAAGAATGCTTTTCCAGAACTGGTCTGGCTTTTTTAGATGGTTTTTGGCAAAGTCTAATCTGGCTTTTCTATGATTCAGTCTTATGAATGGTTTGCACGTTGTGGTGAACCCTCTGTATTTGCTATCCTGAAGTCTTCTCATGGTTGTAGACTTTGACAAGGATACGCTCCCACCTCCTGGAGAGTGACCTTAACTTGTCTGGATGTTGTAAATGGTTTTTTCTTTACCATAGAGAGGATCCTGTGATCATCCACCACTGTTGTCTTCTGTGAATGTCCAGGCCTTTTTATGTTGCTGAGCTCACCAGTGGGTTCTTCTTTCCTCAGAATGTACCAAACTGTTGATTTGGCCACTCCTAATGTTGCTGCTATCTCTCTGATGGATTTGTTTAGTTTTTGAAGCCTTACAATGGCCTGTTTTACTTGCATGGACAGCTCCATTATAAACAGTATCTCACAAAAGTGAGTACACCCCTCACATTTTTGTAAATATTTTATTATATCTTTTCATGTGACAACACTGAAGAAATTACACTTTGCTACAATGTAAAGTAGTGAGTGTACAGCTTGTAAAACAGTGTAAATTTGCTGTCCACTCAAAATAACTCAACACAAAGCCATTAATGTATAACACTGCCCTCTGTACAATCTCTCCTTTCTCTCATTGGTGTAAAGTATACCCCATACTGATTTTGGCGGTTAGTACTACCAAATACAATCTGTTCAGGAGAATCAGCAAATTCACAGCTCTGCACTCTGTACATAGCGCACCCCTGAACCCTGCACTCTGTACGTGGCGCACCCCTGAACCCTGCACTCTGTACGTGGCGCACCCCTGAACCCTGCACTCTGTACGTGGCGCACCCCTGAACCCTGCACTCTGTACGTGGCGCACCCCTGAACCCTGCACTCTGTACGTGGCGCACCCCTGAACCCTGCACTCTGTACGTGGCGCACTCCTGAACCCTGCACTCTGTACGTGGCGCACTCCTGAACCCTGCACTCTGTACGTGGCGCACTCCTGAACCCTGCACTCTGTACGTGGCGCACTCCTGAACCCTGCACTCTGTACGTGGCGCACTCCTGAACCCTGCACTCTGTACGTGGCACACTCCTGAACCCTGCACTCTGTACGTGGCGCACTCCTGAACCCTGCACTCTGTACGTGGCGCACTCCTGAACCCTGCACTCTGTACGTGGCGCATTCCTGAACCCTGCACTCTGTACTTGGCGTACTCCTGAACTCTTCACTCTGTACTTAGCATACCCCTGAACCCTGCACTCTGTAGGTAACACATTTCTAAACCACGCACTCTGTACGTAGCGGACTCCTGAACCATGCACTCTGTACACAGTGCATTCCTGAACTCTGCACGTAGCGCACTCCTGAAAACTGCACTATGTACATAGCGCACTCCTGAACACTGCATTTAGCGCACTTCTGAATGCTCTGAACTATGTAGCACACTTCTGAACTCTGCACTCTATGCATAGCATACTCCTGAACCCCACATTCTGTGCATAGCATACTCCGGAACCCTGTTGTTATTGTGAAATGCTGAAGGCTAATTATTGTGCAATGCTGATGGTTAATTACTGTGCCATACTGAGGGTTAAGTACCGAACTATCCTCTGGTTAACTACTGTGCCTTGCTAAGGGTTTAAAACTGTGTCCTACCAAGGGTTAATTATTGTGGATGCTGGGAGTTAATTTTGCTGTTCTGGGGGTTATTGCTGAACTTTAAACAAGCTGGGGTTTATAATTTCTGGCCCCAGCTGGACTTATTTTATTCACATAGTCTCTTCAGTTTACCTCAGGTCTAATTTGGTCTATACAAAGGGAGAAAATGTCACACTAGAATTTAAAGAAACACCCACTTTTGGCCACTCCCACTTTTTTGGACACACCCACAGCTGTGCAGGAGGTTACATTTGCACCCCCACATGTACTTTCAGCACCAACACGGGACCCCCAAAATAATGTGTCTGGAGCTGCCCCTGTTCCTCCTTTTATCTGTGATGATTGTACATTGTACATATATGTTTTGTATATGAGTTTGCTGTATGTTGCTTTAAAAAAATTAAATAAATTCTTTGTGAAATAAAGCATAGTCTATGAAAAATATAGAGTACCGAAGATTGCATTTCACAGGTGCAGACAATTTTTTAAGTTTGACATTTTGGGTATCTATTTTCTTGGCACAACCACAACTTTTATATTATGTCTAAAAAAATGGGTAATAATGTATTGCATTTTTGTGACCTAAAATTAACTTTAGTATATTTATTATTGACATTTTGAGTTTCCTAAATTGTTGCACTAATATCCTGTGTCATAGAAAAAGGTGTCTTTCAGAATAAAAAAAAATTAAACAAAAAAAAAATTTGCAAAAACATCTCTGGCAGCGAAAAGGTTAATATTACAGCTCAAATGGACATTTTGCTTGTTCCTCATTTTAAGATTGAGAAAGAACACCAGGAAAAAAGGCATGAATCACTTTATAAAACCACATTTGGTATTTGAAGTTTTGAGACATAGCTTAAAACTGTTCAAACACTAAACATATTACACAAAATATAGCTACAGCAATATGAATATATAATATGAACATTCCACCATAATTACCTGATTGTGATTATCTGGCCAAAGTTCAGTTCATAATTATTTACTTGTGCAATAAATATAGCAGCTAGTGCCTCATATAGGGCTGTACCATCCATATTAATCGTGGCGCCCACTGGCAGCACAAATCGAGTGACACGCTTGTCCACACCGTTGTTCTCCTCCAAACATCTGAAAGTGATGGGCAGAGTAGCAGAGCTAATTTAAAAAAAAAAAAAAAAAAATTATTTTTCTCTTAATCATTTTAATGACTACTGTCTTAGGACCATTGCACACAGGGTCATCTAAATTCTAAGAGTCCCACCTGGCACTTTAGTGAAACCAGGATGGACAGGTGGTTGGATGGGGCTGGATGCTGCACCTGTCCCTCTGGGGCACACTAAGGCTGGATTCACACCTATGCATTTTTAGTGCTTTTTGCATTTTGCAGATTTGCACTACAGAACATGTTCCATAGGAAACCATGTTAAATGGACTGTAGTGCAAATCTGCAAAATGCAAAAAGCACTAAAAAAGCATAGGTGTGAATCAAGCCTAAGGCATTATGCTACTACAGAAAGTACTATAGGCTGTAGATTAGCCTGGCATTCAGCGTTTTCAGAAGCTCAGGAATGCAGCTGTCAGATTTTTCTCATGAGGACAGGTTTACCCTAAAGTGAACTTGTCTTGACCTAAAACAATTCTAAGATGACAACAGTGCCGAAGGGTTGGCAACTTGTGATGCCTGCAAATATCTTTGTTAGCCTTCAAATCGATCATTGTCAAGCCCCCTCTTGGATCCTAGGCCCAAACAGTACATGCAACATTTGCTTTTGTTGAAGTTGACATTAAGTCCTGCCTCCTGAAAATCAATAGTCACATAGCAGAGCCTTTACCGCCCACTGAAGTTTTGGTTATCGACAAAGGTTGGGACTTTTTTAAAGTATCTTGTTTTTTTTATAAATTTTACATAGAAAGTATATTTTTTCAACAAAAATCAGTAATGCCGAAAATGAATGTGACAAGCTGTTTCATTTTTGCGTGGCTATAGTATGTGCACTGCCTTGAGCACCTTTGAGGTTCAGGCAGGCGGTTTGGGGGCAATAAAACTGTTACTCAACCACCTGGTTTTACCACCCCCTAGCTGCATCTATTAACAAAGGCTAACACAATGCTTTTCCATAAATTCAAAGGGAGCCGACTGTTCCCTGGATCAATCCTCGGGTCCCAACAATAACATCGCCCTGCTAACCCTAAGGCCACTTTCACACTGAGGCACTTTACAGGCGTTTTAGCGCTAAAAATAGCTCCTGCAAAGCGCCGCTCCTGTCACTCCAGTATGAAAGCCCAAGTGCTTTCACACTGGAGCGGTGCGCTTGCAGGACGCTAAAAAAAGTCTTGCAAGCAGCATCTTCATTGAAATGAATGGGCAGCGCTGCCGAAGTGCCTGCAAAGCGCTTCGGCAGCGGCGCTACATGGGCAGTATTAACCCCTTCTTCGGTCGCTAGCGGGGGTTAAAAGCGCCCCGCTAGCGGCCGAAAAGTGCCGCTAAAACGACGGTGAAGCACTGCCAAAAGTAGCGGCGCTTTACCGCCGATGCTCTCACCATCCCAGTGTGAAAGTAGCCTAAGGTTATGCTAACAACTTATGCACACATTTTTTCTACTGTGTGCGTCACAATGTAGCATTGAAAAGGGAATTATGCTCTCCTATAGTATAACGCATATGTTTACTTTGTGCTTTAGCATTCTACTACGTATTGGTTTTGGGGCCAAATTATGGGGTACACAAATTACGTAAATGCTGTTTTAGGAAAAAAAAAAATTGCAGTAAAATTAATTTTTATTATTTATTCCCAAATAAAACCAAGGAAATAAACTATATCTGACACTGACTTTTTGACTTGACTATGTATTAGGGCATACTACAAATGCTAATATATATTCAAGGAAACCGAAACATCACCAAAAATGTAAATAAAACTTTCTGGGTCTCAAGGGGGGTTAAGGAAAGAGACTGGGCACTCAAGTGGTTAAGTTAGATCCAAGGATATTTCACAGGAATCAATTTGTAAACTATATCACAGGTTCTTTCAGGCACAACACTTTGCCTGCATTTGAGCACTGTTACCTTAGAAACATTTTAGACCAGTTTAATTTTAAGGGCCAGTTCACACCATAGAAATGCAATCCGGATGCGTTACAGGTCCTTTTCTGCATCCTTTGACACATATATATCTATCTATACCTATATCTCTTAATACTGATTTTGTTGCTGGATATTGGTGGGCAGTACATGGGTATTATTTTTGGTTGCCAAAGTACTAATGGGATTCATATGAATAGAATCAATTTTAAAGTGTTACTAAACTCAGTAATATGAAAATAGTTCATCCGTCCCCCCCCACAGTGCCCACAGATTATAAATCTTCTTTTTACATTAAAATACTGCCACTATATACCTTTTTGGATGATCTGTATACCACGGTTACATGATAAACATCAGAGTTTCTCCAGTGCTGATAGTTCAGGTAGGAGGAGATTTCCACTGCAGCCTGTATAAACGCTCACATGTGTGATGTCAATATCATGTGATCTGGCTTTCTCTTAAACAAGTAACTGTTCTCTCCAGCATAAAAGTCACAACTGAGCATGTGCAGGTCGGCTACTCTGCCTGTGTTAGCTGGCCTTCCCCAGATAGACAGAGCAGGAGGGGGAGGATCTATGCATACAGGATAAAACAGCCTTTTTACACAATAGATTAACCCGTTAGGTTCCAAAGTGAGTATAACAAGCATGCTATGCTGCATATACAGACTGAATTTACTGTTGTGGGTTTAGTAACACTTTAAGGTTTTTTTCTAATTTATAGGAAATATGGACATTTCTTATGGACATCCGTTTTTCTTACACATTTGCCTGCTGTTTCTTACCTTGATGATGTCCCCAGGGCAGTGACGAGAGCTTGAAGAAGGCCACCAATAAATGGCCATGGGTTCCTTCTTGTAACAATGAAGAACAACAATGGGAGTACAATCAAAGCATGTATGAGGAGTCCTATTATAACAGTTATGGTGTACATGCCTAGCTGTCCTCCCATAACCAGCAAATCATCCATTTCCAGGATCTTTCCTGAGATCAAGAACATGATACCAATTGGAGCATACCTAGAAAGATAGGTAGGTTACGGGTATGGTCATGACAGAGAGGAGAGCAAAGCTGCTATATATACCTGTTATTGTCAGTATTGAGTGATCTTTTTCTTACCATATGATAATTGCCACTAGTCTCATAATAGCCTCATTAAGGCAATCAAAGAACTCCTTGAGAGCCCTTCCTTTTTCCTTCATGTTTCCAATTACAAGTCCAAAGCATATGGAGAAGACCACCAAACCCAAGGCATTTACTCCATTTGCTGAGCCTGCCACAGGCACTAACTCTTCCAGGTCTATCATCTGCTGCAGTTGTCCAATGGCACGGGTCACATTGTCTACAATGCCACTGATGTTAATAGCTTCTGGGGTCTGCACATTGTCTACAATGCCACTGATGTTAATAGCTTCTGGGGTCTGCTCCGTCACTGCTGTCATGTTTGCATCAGATGGGACAGGCACTTTGTAAACCCTTGTGCTGTACTGTGTTTTGTACTAAAACAAAAAACAAATAACATTTATAAACCAACACTATGTACAATTATTTTTTACCAATTTTTAAACAGTTTGCACCATTTAATATTTAAGAGGCTGCACCATAATTTACCAGTTAACTTTTGCTTGTAACTTGTAGAAAAAAAAAGGATAGTTAGTTGTCTATGTATAGATAGTTCTGGTCACGTGTAGGCATGTTTTTCTGTTTTTGTAATGTCTGCATATTGTTAAATCAATAAACCGAATTTTCCAAAGATGATCGTGTATACCCACCTTTCCCATTGCTCCCACCACCACAAATGCCACGCTGTTTGGTAGAAATGATCCTCCAGGTGCTGCTGGGAAACCAGCATTTTAAGGAGTGTTGATGTCCTGGGTCCCCCACAGATCACATTGGTTCCTCTTAGTGGCCTCCATCTTACCTTCTGTAGTAATGCAGAGGTCAGCAGGAGGAACCAGTGAGCGATTTGGGGGACCTAGGAGATCAACAAGTTTATAGAACCACATGCCTGAAAGTGTTGGTTTGCCAATGGAGTTTGCAGGGCCATTTCTACTGAAAAGAGCGGTGTTTAGTAGTGTGGGCACCAAGAAAGGTGGGTGTACACGCTCTTCTTTTACAGGTAACAAAGTTTTATTGTTTTTTTTGTAACAGGTTAGCTTTAAATACTTGCACTTCCACTGGTCCATATTAAGGTAATTAGTTATCTCCCTAGGTGCAGGTGTTCTACAATGATCAGTACATGGGCACACTAAATATATCTCAAACAAGTGATAAAATAACTACAGGACTCTCTGCAGTCTTTCCTGTACTATAAGAAAATAGTGTTCATAATCAAGAAACCAAATTTGCAAAAGAGTAACTTTATGTTCCACAGCAATACCAGGATAATGTTTTGGTAAATGTCACAGCTTGGCAAGCAGTGTCTAATAACGTGGAGCCATTAAACTATCTTCATTAGCTATTAGATAGCTATTTAGCTATCTAACTAGCCTGGATTGCCTTCAATCATAAGTGGCCAGGGCATTCCCTGCCCTGCAGCCCTACAGATACAAGTTTCTTGTATACACGCAGCTGTGGAGCGGGAAATGCCCTAGCCGCAGATGATTTGCCCAGTATAGGTGACAGCTTTATGGCAAGTTTACTCAGGTGGGTTTGGACTAGGATCTGAACATGCCTGAACTAATGCCAAATTGTATCAGAATTTCTTTTAAAATATTAAAGTATAACTAAAGGCAAACTTTTTTTAGATTTAGGTAGAGTGTAGATGGATAAGAAACACCTATTAGATTTTTATTGCTGTCGGTGTCCCTAATAGGGCTGATTCACCCTCTCCATTTGTCCTGTTTCCCATTATCATTTAGCTTAAAAGAAAATTCCAAATTTTGAGCTTTCCCCAGAAAAGTAATCGAGGGGAAACCTTTCTATGGGGACATTAGTTCTGGTGACCTAGGGAGCCCCAAGGGATTCTCTTAATTTGCAGGGATTTCCTCTCACTTCCTGTTTTGGCTATGGGACAGGAAGAGAAGGAAAATCTCCCCAATGGGACACAGATAGCAAGGTTTTGCATTAAGTACTACGTTAAGCTCAAAAGATGTTTGGTGATGTACACTAGATAAGAAATTTACTTTTGTAAACTTAGTTCTAATGTCTAATACCTGCTATAAGGACCTGACAAGAAGTGTGAACCCTTCCACGCTCTATCCAAAACTTTTAATTTTACAATGAACTTTAAATTGCTCTTTTTACAAGACAATCACTATCCAACAATACAATAAGATAACTGCTGCCGCATAGTAGAAATCACACGTTCATATCCTTTTAACACAGCCACAGACAAACTCCAACCCTGTCTGCTTGCGCAATGACATTCAGCATCAATAATGTGGTCTATACAAAACAAATCCAATATCTAAAAGATTTTATACACTGTATTCAGCTTTTAAAAATAATTTAGTAATCACTATCCTATACATCATTTTTACTCTATATTTTTATGATGGATTTAAATATTTGGTTTTAAAAAAGTGCTTGTTTCCTATAATCATCAGCTCCACTTTCCTGATTCACACTATCCCTTTGAATGGAGAACATTTGACCTGGAGAGAGAATAGCCTAGTAACCTTTAATTGTGCCGGCATTTGCACAGAACCAATGTACATGCAGTTTTGAAAGGCGAATAGCTCTGAAATTTTTGTATAAAATACACCCCAAAGATTTGTCCATTTTCATTTGCCAGCATTCTTAAATTGCCTGATTTCCCACACATTAGACACATCTACAAAAAATAAATAAATTCATAAATAAAATCAACTGGCAATACTCTTGATTTGATCACTGCACTCACACTCTTTTTCAAACAACTAGAGTTAAACATCTTGGCTGACTAGGTTTCTAGGTTCTAGGTTCTAGGTTTGGCTGACTAGGTTTGACAGTTATTTAGGGCATTCCTTGGCAACTGCTTTAGGAAACAGTTAAATAAATAGGTTAAGTTCCACTTTAACTAGACCAAAACTGGTGTCTCACTATGGCCTAATGAAAGTGGAAGATGCTCATAAGGAAGTCTTAAACAACAGTCAAGAAACAGAAAAAAAACAATGTTACTTGGATATAATATATGTTCTATTCAAAGATTTCAAATGAACCTGCTATGCAATATTAAAAAAATAATCTGCTGTTACTCCTTGTAGGCTACAAAAGTAAAATCTAGTTCCCATTATACAGACATTTCAAGGAAAACTATCCCTGAATCTCTAAGAATAAAATGCCATGGCAAAAGCCATTACACTAAAAGGCTTGTGACAGTTCTCAGACATACTGGAGCTTGTGGTGGAGGCATTGACCAGCTGTCATTAGCTCACTGAAAATGCTAAATAGGCTATTTACATCAGAAAATGATAAAGAACTGTATAATGACTTCTGCTTACAAGACAGCTACTTCAAGGGCATGTAAAAAAAAAAATAGAAGGGATTTTACAACTGACACTCAATATAACACATACAGTATTAAAACATTGTGGGGAAAAGTTATTGTGGATCATTCTTGTATCAAACATACTCCATCTGTACTGTTTTTTTGTATTTTATTTTTAATTTTTAATCAATGTCCTTATGATGATTATCTACAACATTTCGTTGTGATTGGGGTCGGAACTCAGGAATGATTGCAAAATATGCAATTTCTCCTGTTAAGGCTAGCTGTTGTTGGTTTTGTCTGCAGATTTGGATTATTACTATTTGTCATGACCAATTTTATTTTGAATTCTAGAAAATGAATGGAATTATCTAGCTAAATCTAGCTATTACATTTTATTTGCTTATTCTTTAGTGACTGCAATCAAACCAGGCCCTGAAGCCATCTCGAGAAAACTTCCTCTTTTACAGATTATCAAGTCCCATAGTGCTGGCTTTATTCATTTTGATTTTTTTTTTTTTTTTTCGCACATTGGAGTTTACACTTATACTTGCCCAAATCATTTCATGACCATTTGTGCATTACTAAAAATGTGGCAGTGATTAATGGCCATTGAGCCGTTCATGGATAATCATAGCTACGGACTAGCCCATGCAGGTGAGCATAGAACATGACAGAAGCAGAATGGATACATGCATTGACCATGATGTGGGACAGAACAGAGGCTGTGAATGTATTTTAGGAACATGCTTTTGCAGAGTATATGGCATCTTAATTATCAAATAGCCCTCTGTTTATCATAGTTTGTTTAGAATGTAGTCAATGTTTACAAAAAGGAAAAATATGGAATAAATGGATTAAATATTTTGCTCCAAGGCTCCCATTAACATACTTTTGAGATTGCAAAGTTCAAAATATACAACCATATATATATATTTTTTATGTTTCATTTGTACTGGTATTAAGTATTTATTAAAGAAAATACAACTTTTCTTATAATACACACATTTTGCATGTTGCATTCATTTATAAGTATTCATACATCAGGGTGTGACTGATCATTTTCCTTAAGAAGTATCCTGTATGAATTAAGATGACACATTGCTGACCATGATGTAACTGAATTACATACTGTATGACAAGTGAGCTATTTTTATTTAGTACGTGTACACACAAAGATGATGCAAGGAGTACCTTTTGCAGTATTCCCAGGGATTAAAAGTCAATCAAAGGTATCTTTGGCTTTTCAAAATCAGATTCTTTGTTTGAATACCTAACCTTCGTTACACTGATTTCTAGATGTGAATATCATAATGGTTGCTGCACTTTTTTTCTTTTTTTCAGTGACATTTATTATTTAAATCAATCTGACCAATTAAAATGCAAGGCTTTTGCTTACGTGTGGACTTTTCCCATGTTTCCCATGCGTTCCACACTTAACCCTGTCTAAAAACCAAGGGTCTTCTTTAAAAAGTTCTTACTGCATTTAATCCTATTTAGAAACCAAGGACTTATTTAAAACCTAAATGATTTTCCTTTTTACTTTGTAAAAATCATTAGGTCAAACTAGAAAATTTTCAGCGCTTTAATGCAATAAAACTCTGCACAATGTTGCAAGAGAACCAAACCCCATAATGCATAACAAAGTAAAAAGGGATTTCATTGTCATATTATACTATGCCCAAGCAGTTTATTCTCACATATGACATGTAGTTTAATTATTATTCACATCTATGCACCAGAATGGAAAGATCCACAAAGGGTCGAATACGAGGCAAAAAGAAATGAATACAGAGATTATATTTAAAAAAGGTATTTTATAGAGTCCTTGGATTCCATTTAAAGTTGAAGCAGGAGCGGATTGTCCCTGTAAAAACCATTAAAGGGAAAACTCCTGGCATGCAGGAAAATGCTCGTTTCCTCTGCAGTCAGCAGAGAAATGTAATGTCATCTCCAGGATTCTAACCTAGACTTATGCTTTACGGCAAAGCTGTCCAACTGTTACTGGAGAATAAAAAATTTGAAGTGCACATATCTTGGAGGCAGTAATATGTTTGTGGTCTGACAGGGACCAGAGTGTAGTGCAATGACATCATAGACATGGGTGAAAGTACAAGTACTTCTGTTAGGATTTCAGGGCTAATGCATCCCTTTCACCAAAGTATGTAGATGCTACATATGTACACTATATAGAGATTTCAAGTGTAAAGAAGTAAACGAATAAATGACTAAAACAGATAATACCTTTATTCAAATATCTGTATATAACAGATACTGAGAGCTTGTCTGGCGGCTTTCAATATGTTAACTGCTCATTCAGTCTAGGGTTGCAGAAATAAGTACAACTTCTTACTCCTTATTCCTTTCTTATTCCGATTTCCAGCAGGGTCCCTCCAGCGGTGCAATTGATCCCACTAAGCCTCATCTCTAAGGCCCCATACACACTATTAGATTTTCTGCAGATTTTTGTCTTCAGATTTACCAAAACCATATAATCTGAAGTCAAACCTTAAGGAGTTTCAATTTGTATGCAGTCAGGCAGGCCCTTGCACTACATGTTTTGGAAAATCTGAAGACAAAAATCTGCAGAAAATCTAATAGTGTGTATGGGGGTACGTCTACCGCTGCCACATACAATTTTGGATTAGCCTAGGTTCACACTGCTGCAGGATTGAAATCACGCGAGTTCAGCTGAACTCGCACAATTTCATACCCACATGTCAGTCCGAATTTGGGGGTGATTTCAGAGACATCTGTGCAGGTTTCCTATTGAAATCGCACCCAAAGTCGCGAAAAGTAGTACAGTAACTACTTTTGGGAATCGGTGTGGTGCTGCAAAGTCGGTGTCGAACCGATTCGGAAGGTTCTATTGCTGACATTAGCTGTCGATTTGGCATGCGATTTGACATGTCAAATTGCATGCCAAATTGCATCAATAGCCCTGCCCCGGTGCGCTGGAGGGAGCAGTTGCAGCCAGCCAGAGCTGGGGTAAGTTAAGCAATGCAGACTCTTCCGCTTCACCTAGATCTAACAGGTATTAAACCCTTGCATTGCAGAAGGGACCCCGATGCATGGGTAGAATTTGTCTAATTCCTGAAGTTAGGCTTTAATATGTTCAAATAAATATCTAAAAAAAATAGGATTTTTATAACAGCTTACCTGTAAAATCCTTTTTTTCTTAGGTACATCACGGGACACAGAGTCTCAGTAATTACTGATGGGTTATAGGGTATCACTAGGTGATTGGACACTGGCACACCCTAGACAGGAAGTTTAACCCCCTATATAACCCCTCTCTTACTGGGAGTGCCTCAGTTTTGTAGCAAAGCAATATAAGTGTTATTAGAAGAGGGGCGGGACCGCTGTGTCCCATGATGCACCTCAAAAGAAAAGGATTTTACAGGTAAGCTGTTATAAAAATCCTATTTTTTTTCTCGTACATCACGGGACACAGAGCCTCATTAATTACTGATGGGATGTCCCAGAGCAATGCCATCTGAGGGGAGGGGAACAACAACAAAGTAGGGTGTAATCAGACCTGAGGACCTCGTACCGCTGCCTGCAGCACACTACGCCCAAAGACGATATCCTCATGCCTTCTTACATCCACCTGATAAAATCTGGTGAATGTATGGACTGAAGACCAGGTTGTGGTCTTAAAGATTTGAGCCATAGAGGCCTGGTGATGCACTGCCCACGAAGCATAATAGCCCTAGTGGAGTGCGCCTTGATTTGAAAAGGCGGAATTTTCTGTTTTAAACCATAAGCTTGAACAATAACTTGCCGAATACATTTAGAAATGGTAGATTTCTATGCTCCTGTCCTCTATTAGGACCTTCTGGCAATACCAACAAAACATCCATTTTGCGAATTTGAGCAGTCGCTTCCAGATAGGCTTTGACTGCTCTCACTATATCCAAAGAATGTAGTGACCTTTCTTCCGTAGAACAGGGATCTGGAAAAAAGGAAGGCAGAACAATATCTTGACATATTGGTTCAAAAGGCTATTTCTGTAAAAGTGACAGAACCAAATTCAAGTCCCAGGGGTTTAGGGGCTCCTTAACCAGAGGATTAAGGCAAGTTACCCCCTGTATAAAGCTTCGGACCAAATAATGCGAAGCAAGCGGCCATTGAAGCAATACTGACAAGGCCGAGACCTGGCCCTTGATGCCGTGATTCGGCTGACCAATTTTTCAACCATAATATTCTACGCATATGCACCAACCCAAGCGTAAGGTGAGAGCTCTGAAAGATAGAATCTCTGATTGCATCAACTGCAAAACACAAAGCCGCTGGTAGGTTTTGGCTTGCTGTTCAGGTAAAACTTTGGGGACCTGTTTAACATGGTCTCTCAAGTATTGACAAACTCCGATTGCTGCCACTGCAGGTTGAGCCACTGAACCTGCCAAGGAGAAAACATTTTTTAACAGGAATTCCAATTTCTTATCAGTTGGATCCCTACGCATCTAAGCGTTGTCAACAGGACAAGTCAGACTTTTATTTACGGAGGAAATGGAGGCATCAATTGCAGTATACCCCACATCTTTGTAAATTTTTCCTCCATAGGATAAAGTGTTGAAAACTTTTTGGGAGGAAAAAAAATTTTATCTGGGTGATCCCACTCAGAATAAATAAGCTTTTCCAGTAAACTATGAGCAGGAAAGGCATGTGTAGTTTGAGGAGGCTTCAGTAAACCCAAACAAGAAAAGGGTTCTTCAGCTGACTCAAATACGGGTAACTTAAATGTGGAGCGGACCAATCCTGCAAGAATTTGCATCAGCAACTTCTCCTCCTGAGACGCTGAAGAGGGCCCTTCTCCACTTTATTCCTCAGAAGAGGAGTCATCAGTTACCTTCCGATCCTCTCCTTTTTCCCCAGAGTTCCTCTGTTTGAGGGTCCTGGGTGGCAGAGGGGGGCCTAGTGCATTTTCTTTCACTGAGTGAAGATGCGAGTAAGGCCACTAGTCTTTCCTCTAATCCATTAATGGTTGAGGAAAAAACCTCCCGAGTAATGTATACAGGGGCTGAAGTGCCAGAAGCAGTTGCAGCCCCTGACCCCGACGGCTCACCCTGGCCAGCTTCCCCAGGTCCTTCAGGGGGGAAGGTGCTGCAGAAGGGGGGTCCTCAGAGCCTGAGGGAGATCCCCTAGAGCCCCTATTTTTTGGGGTATTTGTACCTCTTCTGCCCATAGTGCAAAACAACAAAGGCAGAGGCACTACCAGAATGCACTGACTGCTGAGCAATGTAGTTCAGCAACTGCTACCAAGTCTCAGTCTGGTGCTCAAGTAAATGTTGCCTGGGAATGCTTGTGTCTCCCACCTGACATGCGCCCGTCTGCTCTGTGTCCCTCCATAGGCCGTGTGCATCTGAAAAAAAGTGCACTTTATAGCCTGTGTGCAGCCTGCAATGTGGGGGTCTAACCACGCCGACGTCGGGTTAATGCTCCGCCCCCCTCCCCCGCCCGCCCCTCCCCCCGTCTTTTCAAAAAAGACCAATTTCCTGCGCGAGCCGAGGCTCCAATCCTCGTAACCAGCATGGTGGGGAGGCTGGGGAGGAGGAGAGAGGAGGGCCGGGGATGGGAAGCTGCTGTAATGGCGGTAGCGGCGGGCAGTGCAGCATATTACCACTTCCCTATGCCTTACCTAAGCCATGGGGGAGAATCCCTGCATGAGAAAACCCCCCCCACATCCTACCTGGAGCATGGCTTGGAGGAGCGTACAGCGTGGACACCGAGACAAGACAGATCAGGCATGAAAAGGTATGTGCTCTTGACAGCCCCCAGTGGCGACTATAGGCATACATTTACTTAAAGGAGAAACCTATTAGAACTAGAAAAATTCTTAAGGAGTCTCCCTTACCTTATCCAGCTGCAGGGTTCTGTGTAACAGATCCAATTTTCACCTCTCACGGTGGGCTCCGTTTAGAGAAAAACCTTCAGAGACTGGGACCCCCTATGTATAGGTTGATCCGCAGTTCTGGGCCTGTAAAGCACCCCGCCAGGGATATGGCTGAAAAAAACAAATACTGGATCCCGGGGTCCAGCTCTCTAAAAAGAGAATTGTTACAGGTAAAACCTTGTTTCTTCAGACACGAGGCCTGGGTACTATCAAATTTGGCCTGGTTAAAGACACTTTGAATGGATCCAGTTTCATGGCTTGCCCCAGTATAGGATATTCCAGTGGAGCTCAGCACAGCACATCTTTACTTGTGACCAACACCTAAGACACTGGCGAAAAAACTGAGGCACTCCCAGTAAGGGAGGGGTTATATAGGGGGTTGAACTTCCTGTCTAGGGTGTGCCAGTGTCCAATCACCTAGTGATACCCTATAACCCATCAGTAATTACTGAGGCTCTGTGTCCCGTGATGTACGAGAAAGAAAATTGAATGAATGCTATTTGCTGGTACTTAAGTTTATAATACACATGGTGTGCAAACAAGAAAACACTCATAGGAGTTGATTTATTAAAACTGGAGATGGCAATATCTGGTGCAGCTGTGCATGGTAGCCAATCACCTTCTTATGCCGCGTACACACGATCGGGATTTTGGTCGGAAAAAGATATGATGGCTTTTCCTACGGGATTCCGCTCAAGCTTGCCTTGCATACACATGGTCACACAAAAGTTCTCTAAACTTTCGACCGTCAAGAACGCGGTGACGTACAACACTACGACGAGCCGAGAAAATGAAGTTTAATGCTTCCGAGCATGCGTCGAATTGTTTCTGAGCATGCATGATTTTTTTTTCGCGTCTGAATTGCATACAGACGATCGCTTTTATAGATAGGAACTTTTTCCGACCGAAAAATAGAGAACCTGCTCTCAATCTTTTGCTGTCTGGAATTCCGCCAGCAAAAGTCCGATGGAGCATACACACGGTCGCATTTTCCGACCAAAAGCTCATGTCGGTCTTTTGCTGGCGGCATTTCCGATCGTGTGTATGAGGCATAACTTCAGCTTGTTCAATTAGGCTTTGACAAAAAAAAAAACCTGGAAGTCGACTGGTTTCTGTGCAGAGCTGCACCAGATTTTTCACTCTCCAGTTTTAGTAAATCAACCCCATAGTGCCTCAGACTATTAAACTACATTTTATACTGAATTTGAAAAGAAAACAGCTATTTTTCAGTGTTTAATTTTCTTAACCACTTCACGACCGCTCACTGTATATATACGTCATTTTTTTAAAGATGGATATCTCGGTAACGGCAGCAGCTGCTGCCACAACCGAGATATCCATCTTTACAGCGAGCGGTTCTGTACACGATAATGGTGGTCTCAGCGGCGGGTACGCCGCGAGATCACCGTTATCGGCGGCGGGAGAGGTGCCACCCCCCCTCCCGCCGCTCTCCCGCACCCTCCGCCGCTTACCGGAGCCGTCGGTAACGGCGGAGGAGATCGGGACCTGTCACCGCTGAGGTACTGAGACGAGTGAGGCCAAAATGGCCCCCACCCGTCTCTATACCATGTGACGGCCAGAGCGACGTCATTACGACGGCTCCGCCCACTTCTCTTAAAGGCACAATTTTTTTTGTGTCATATTTTTAAACAACTTTTTTTTTTTTTTTTGCATTTTAGTCTATATATGAGATCTGAGGACTTTTTGACCCCAGATCTCATATTTAAGAGGACCTGTCATGCTTTTTTCTATTACAAGGGATGTTTAAATTTTTTTTAAAACAGTGAAAAAATAAATAAAATAAAGTAAAATAAATAATAAAAAAAAAAAAAAAAAAAAATTTAAAGCGCCTTGTCCCGACGAGCTCGCGCACAGAAGCGAACGCATACGTGAGTAGCGCCCGCATATGAAAACGGTGGTCAAACCACACATGTGAGGTATCGCCGCGACCGGTAGAGCGAGAGCAATAATTCTAGCCCTAGACCTCCTCTGTAACTCCAAACATGCAACCTGTAGAATTTTTTTAAACGTCGCCTATGGAGATTTTTAAGGGTGAAAGTTTGACGCTATTCCACGAGCGGGCGCAATTTTGAAGCATGACATGTTGGGTATCAATTTACTTGGCGTAACATTATCTTTCACAATATAAAAAAAAATTGGGCTAACTTTACTGTTGTCTTATTTTTTTATTCAAAAAAGTGATTTTTTTCCAAAAAAAGTGCGCTTATAAGACCGCTGCGCAAATACGGTGCAAAAAAAAGTATTGCAATGACCGCTATTTTATTCTCTAGGGTGTTAGAAAAAAAACAATATATAATGTTTGGGGGTTCTAAGTAATTTTCTAGCAAAAAAACCTGTTTTAAACATGTAAACACCTAAAATCCAAAACGAGGTTGGTCTTTAAGTGGTTAAAAGTCAGCAGCTACAAAAAATTGTATCTGCTGACTTTTATTAAACACACACTCACCTGTCCCACGGTCCAGCGATGCAGCCGCTGAAGACTTAGTTCCCTCCCTTTCTTCTCCACGGTGCCGACATTGCAAGTGTGGGCACTCGGCTGTGACACCTTGCGGCTTCACAGCTGAGTGCTCACTGCACATGTGCGAGCACAATGGCCGAGCAAACTTCAGGGACCTGTGACATGTCCCAGAAAATTGCAAGGAGGGAGGGGGAGAGGAGGAGCTGGGTATCTGTCAAAACTAGGTACCCCCCGAAAAATGGCATGCCAAATGTGGCATATCAGGGGGTCAGGAATCCTTAAAGCGGAAGTTCCACTTTTGGGAGGAACTCCGCTTTAAGTTGTTGTCAAACCAGAGTAATGAGAAAGGGAGAACCTTCACTTGAAAGGCTGTAGGTTAAGTACATAACAAAAAGTATATTTTAAAACAATTAAAAACTGCCAATGAAGTTGTATTAGGTGGTGCAAATGATGATGATACCGAAGGTAAATCAGTCTTGGCATATCACTGCCAGAAATAGAATGTGGCTGGGGGCTTCTTAACCACTTGACGACCGCCTCACGCCGATGTACGTCGGCAAGGTGGCACGGACAGGCAAAATCACGTACATATACATGATTTGCCTTCTGCGGGTGGGGGGTCCGATCGGACCCCCCCACCCGGTGCCCGAGGCGGTCGTCTTTTGTCCCCCGGCGTTCGGAGGTGAGGGGGAGGCCATCCGTTCGTGGCCCCACCCTCGCGATCGCCGCCGGCCAATGGGAACATTCCTTTGCTGCTGTATGCTAAACAGCAGCAAAGGAAATGATGTCATCTCTCCTCGGCTCGGTAATTTCCGTTCCGGCCCGAGGAGAGAAGACAGGTATGTGAGTGCACAAACACTACACACACAGTAGAACATGCCAGGCACACAAAACACCCCGATCCCCCCCCCCCGATCGCCCCCCGATCCCCCCCCAATCACCCCCCCCCCCCCCGTCACAAACTGACACCAGCAGTTTTTTTTTTTTTTTTTTTCTGATTACTGCATTGGTGTCAGTTTGTGACAGTTACAGTGTTGGAACAGTGAGTGGTAGCCCCCTGTAGGTCTAGGATACCCCCCTAACCCCCCCTAATAAAGTTTTAACCCCTTGATCACCCCCTGTCACCAGTGTCGCTAAGCGATCATTTTTCTGATCGCTGTATTAGTGTCGCTGGTGACGATAGTTAGGGACCTAAATATTTAGGTTCGCCGTCAGTTTTATAGCGTCGGGGACCCCCATATACTACCGAATAAATGTTTTAACCCCTTGATGGCCCCCTAGTTAACCCTTTCACCACTGATCACCGTATAACTGTTACGGGTGACGCTGGTTAGTTTGTTTATTTTTTATAGTGTCAGGGCACCCGCCGTTTATTACCGAATAAAGGTTTAGCCCCCTGATCGCCCGGCGGTGATATGCGTCGCCCCAGGCAGCGTCAGATTAGCGCCTGTACCGCTAACACCCACGTACGCAGCATACGCCTCCCTTAGTGGTATAGTATCTGTACGGATCAATATCTGATCCGATCAGATCTATACTAGCGTCCCCAGCAGTTTAGGGTTCCCAAAAACGCAGTGTTAGCGGGATCAGCCCAGATACCTGCTAGCACCTGCGTTTTGCCCCTCCGCCCAGCCCACCCAAGTGCAGTATCGATCGATCACTGTCACTTACAAAACACTAAACACATAACTGCAGCGTTCGCAGAGTCAGGCCTGCTCCCTGCGATCGCTAACAGTTTTTTTGGTAGCATTTTGGTGAACTGGCAAGCACCAGCCCCAGGCAGCGTCAGGTTAGCGCCAGTAGCGCTAACACCCACGCACGCACCGTACAGCTCCCTTAGTGGTATAGTATCTGAACGGATCAATATCTGGTCCGATCAGATTTATACTAGCGTCCCCAGCAGTTTAGGGTTCCCAAAAACGCAGTGTTAGCGGGATCAGCCCAGATACCTGCTAGCACCTGCGTTTTGCCCCTCCGCCCGGCCCAGCCCAGCCCACCCAAGTGCAGTATCGATCGATCACTGACACTTACAAAACACTAAATGCATAACTGCAGCGTTCGCAGAGTCAGGCCTGATCCCTGCGATCGCTAACAGTTTTTTTGGTAGTATTTTGGTGAACTGGCAAGCACCAGCCCCAAGCAGCGTCAGATTAGCGCCAGTACCGCTAACACCCACGCACGCAGCATACGCCTCCTTTAGTGGTATAGTATCTGAACGGATCAATATCTGATCCGATCAGATCTATACTGGCGTCCCCAGCAGTTTAGGGTTCCCAAAAATGCAGTGTTAGCGGGATCAGCCCAGATACCTGCTAGCACCTGCATTTTGCCCCTCCGCCCGGCCCAGCCCACCCAAGTGCAGTATCGATCGATCACTGTCACTTACAAAACACTTAACGCATAACTGCAGCGTTTGCAGAGTCAGGCCTGATCCCTGCGATCGCTAACAGTTTTTTTGGTAGCGTTTTGGTGAACTGGCAAGCACCAGTGGCCTAGTACACCCCGGTCATAGTCAAACCAGCACTGCAGTAACACTTGGTGACGTGGCGAGTCCCATAAGTGCAGTTCAAGCTGGTGAGGTGGCAAGCACAAGTAGTGTCCCGCTGCCACCAAAAAGACAAACACAGGCCCGTCGTGCCCATAATGCCCTTCCTGCTGCATTCGCCAATCCTAATTGGGAACCCACCACTTCTGCAGCGCCCGTACTTCCCCCATTCACATCCCCAACCAAATGCAGTCGGCTGCATGAGAGGCATTTTCTTTATGTCCTCCCGAGTACCCCTACCCAACGAACCCCCCCCCAAAAAAGATGTTGTGTCTGCAGCAAGCGCGGATATAGGCGTGACACCCGCTATTATTGTCCCTCCTGTCCTGACAATCCTGGTCTTTGCATTGGTGAATGTTTTGAACGCTACCATACACTAGTTGAGTATTAGTGTAGGGTACAGCATTGCACAGACTAGGCACACTTTCACAGGGTCTCCCAAGATGCCATCGCATTTTGAGAGACCCGAACCTGGAACCGGTTACCGTTATAAAAGTTAGTTACAAAAAAAGTGTAAAAAAAAAAAAAAATATATAAAATAAAAAAAAATAGTTGTCGTTTCATTGTTCTCTCTCTCTCTATTCTCTCTCTCTATTGTTCTGCTCTTTTTTACTGTATTCTATTCTGCAATGTTTTATTGTTATTATGTTTTATCATGTTTGCTTTTCAGGTATGCAATTTTTTATACTTTACCGTTTACTGTGCTTTATTGTTAACCATTTTTTTGTCTTCAGGTACGCCATTCACGACTTTGAATGGTTATACCAGAATGATGCCTGCAGGTTTAGGTATCATCTTGGTATCATTCTTTTCAGCCAGCGGTCGGCTTTCATGTAAAAGCAATCCTAGCGGCTAATTAGCCTCTAGACTGCTTTTACAAGCCGTGGGAGGGAATGCCCCCCCCCCACCGTCTTCCGTGTTTTTCTCTGGCTCTCCTGTCTCAACAGGGAACCTGAGAATGCAGCCGGTGATTCAGCCAGCTGACCATAGAGCTGATCAGAGACCAGAGTGGCTCCAAACATCTCTATGGCCTAAGAAACCGGAAGCTACGAGCATTTTATGACTTAGATTTCGCCGGATGTAAATAGCGCCATTGGGAAATTGGGGAAGCATTTTATCACACCGATCTTGGTGTTGTCAGATGCTTTGAGGGCAGAGGAGAGATCTAGGGTCTAATAGACCCCAATTTTTTCAAAAAAGAGTACCTGTCACTACCTATTGCTATCATAGGGGATATTTACATTCCCCGAGATAACAATAAAAATGATTAAAAAAAAAAAAAATGAAAGGAACAGTTTAAAAATAAGATAAAAAAGCAAAAAAAAATAAAGAAAAAAAAAAAAAAAAGCACCCCTGTCGCCCCCTGCTCTCGCGCTAAGGCGAACGCAAGCGGCGGTCTGTCGTCAAACGTAAACAGCAATTGCACCATGCATGTGAGGTATCGCCGCGAAGGTCAGATCGAGGGCAGTAATTTTTGCAGTAGACCTCCTCTGTAAATCTAAAGTGGTAACCTGTAAAGGCTTTTAAAGGCTTTTAAAAATGTATTTATTTTGTTGCCACTGCACGTTTGTGCGCAATTTTAAAGCATGTCATGTTTGGTATCCATGTACTCGGCCTAAGATCATCTTTTTTATTTCATCAAACATTTGGGCAATATAGTGTGTTTTAGTGCATTAAAATTTTAAAAAGTGTGTTTTTTCCCCAAAAAATGCGTTTGAAAAATCGCTGCGCAAATACTGTGTGAAAAAAAAAAAATGAAACACCCACCATTTTAATCTGTAGGGCATTTGCTTTAAAAAAAAATATATAATGTTTGGGGGTTCAAAGTAATATTTTTGCAAAAAAAAATAACTTTTTCATGTAAACAATGAGTGTCAGAAAGGGCTTTGTCTTCAAGTGGTTAGAAGAGTGGGTGATGTGTGACATAAGCTTCTAAATGTTGTGCATTAAATGCCAGGACAGTTCAAAACCCCCCCAAATGACCCCATTTTGGAAAGTAGACACCCCAAGCTATTTGCTGAGAGGCATGTCGAGTCCATGGAATATTTTATATTGCGACACAAGTTGCGGGAAAGAGACAAATTTTTTTTTTGCACAAAGTTGTCACTAAATGATATATTGCTCAAACATGCCATGGGAATATGTGAAATTACACCCCAAAATACATTCTGCTGCTTCTCCTGAGTACGGGGATACCACATGTGTGAGACTTTTTGGGAGCCTAGCCGCGTACGGGACCCCGAAAACCAAGCACCGCCTTCAGGCTTTCTAAGGGCGTGAATTTTTGATTTCACTCTTCACTGCCTATCACAGTTTCGGAGGCCATGGAAAGCCCAGGTGGCACAAACCCCCCCCAAATGACCCCATTTTGGAAAGTAGACACCCAAAGCTATTTGCTGAGAGGTATAGTGAGTATTTTGCAGACCTCACTTTTTGTCACAAAGTTTTGAAAATTAAAAAAAGAAAAAAAAAATGTTTTCTCTTGTCTTTCTTAATTTTCAAAAACAAATGAGAGCTGCAAAATACTCACCATGCCTCTCAGCAAATAGCTTGGGGTGTCTACTTTCCAAAATGGGCTCATTTGGGGGGGGTTTGTGCCACCTGGGCATTCCATGACCTCCGAAACTGTGATAGGCAGTGAAGAGTGAAATCAAAAATTTACACCCTTAGAAATCCTGAAGGCAGTGATTGGTTTTCGGGGCCCCGTACGCGGCTAAGCTCCCAAAAAGTCCCACACATGTAGTATCCCTATACTCAGGAGAAGCAGCTGAATGTATTTTGGGGTGCAATTCCACATAGGCCCATGGCCTGTGTGAGCAATATATCATTTAGTGACAACTTTTTGTAAATATTTTTTTTTTTTTGTCATTATTCAATCACTTGGGACAAAAAAAATAAATATTCAATGGGTTAAACATGCCTCTCAGCAATTTCCTTGGGGTGTCTACTTTCCAAAATGGGGTCATTTGGGGGGGTTTTGTACTGCCCTGCCATTTTAGCACCTCAAGAAATGACATAGGCAGTCATAAACTAAAAGCTGTGTAAATTACAGAAAATGTACCCTAGTTTGTAGACGCTATAACTTTTGCGCAAACCAATAAATATACGCTTATTGACATTTTTTTTACCAAAGACATGTGGCCGAATACATTTTGGCCTAAATGTATGACTAAAATTTAGTTTATTGGATTTTTTTTATAACAAAAAGTAGAAAATATCATTTTTTTTTCAAAATTTTTGGTCTTTTTCCGTTTATAGCGCAAAAAATAAAAACTGCAGAGGTGATCAAATACCATCAAAAGAAAGCTCTATTTGTGGGAAGAAAAGGACGCAAATTTCGTTTGGGTACAGCATTGCATGACCGCGCAATTAGCAGTTAAAGCGACGCAGTGCCAAATTGGAAAAAGACCTCTGGTCCTTAGGCAGCATAATGGTCCGGGGCTCAAGTGGTTAAACAAGATTAAAAAGCTCCCAACCAATAGATAACAATGTCAGTTTCAAAGAAGGAAAATACTTTGTGCACTGGTCCAAACAATTTGGTGGAGGGGGGATTATGGTGTGGGGTTGTTTTTCAGGGGTTGGGCTTGGCCCCTTAGTTCCAGCAAATGGAACTCTTAAGGCTTCAGCATACCAAGACATTTTGGACAATTTAATGCTCCCAACTTTGTGGGAACATTTTGGGGATGGCCCCTTCCTGTTTCAACATGACCGCACACCAGTGCACAAAGCAAGGTCCATAAAGACATAGATGAGCGAGTTTGGGGTGAAGGAACTTGAGTGGCCTGCATAAAGTCCTGACCTCAACCCGATAGAACACCTTTAGGATGATCTAGCGAGGAGACTGCGAGCCAGGCCTTCTCGTCCACATCAGTGACTCACCTCACAAATGCGCTTCTGGAAGAATGGTCAAACATTCCCATAGACACACTGTTAAACCTTGTGGACAGCCTTCCCAGAAGAGTTAAAGCTGGTATAGCTGCAAAGGGTGGGCCATCTCAATACTGAACCCTACGAATTAAAACTGGGATGACATTAAAGTTCATGTGCATGTAAAGGCAGGCATCCTAATACTTTTGGTAATATAATGTATATACTATGCGTGTGTGTGTATATATATATATATATATATATATATATATATATATATATATATATATATATATATATATATATATATATATATATATATATATATATATATATATAGACATGCACTCACACAGTACTTTTTAATATCTGTATGGTCCCAATGAAGGGACAAATTCTGAAGCCAAGTTAAAGATGTATCGAAAAGACTTTCAACTGTATACTTTATATTCTTGGTCCTGATACAGGTTTGTCTAACACCACAAAGGTCCTGCTACCTCTAAGAAGGTGTTCTCAGTTGTTTCTTCTATAGGTATCCTATATTAAGAAAGGTTCATCTAAGGACACATTCGGTCTTTGAGCAAGTTCTATGCATATGACATTACTGACAGCTTTAGGATACCTAGAGGATTATCACCTATTCAAGAACTTTCTTCTCTGGAAATCACTCTGACACTACTCTGATTATTTTGTATCCCCAGCTGAAGTTATCCTGCCTTATCACATTTTAACACATTCTGCTGTATTTCTGAGCCATAGTGAGAGGAACATAAAACATATACTAAAGGCCACCATAAAAATCAAAAGTTGGTTGCATGTGCAGTCAAGAGAAGTCCACCAGGTCCTAAACACAACTGATCATATTTTGGGACTGTTTGTGCTTTGGCCTTAGGAGGGAGATTGGGGAGGTGAACTGCAGACAGATCCAGATATCAAAGATAGAAGAGTAATAATAATGTTTTCTGAACTGTCCAACTGCTTTTTTCCCTGGGAATTCTCTGCATGTGGTGTTTGCTAGTATGCCAGAGACTTGACTTTCTCCTGATCTGCATGTTTACATCCTATGTTATCCAATGCATATGGGCACTTTCAACCAATCCTCACCTAACACTGGCTTTGTGATCATTCTATCTAGTTACGGAGGATAAAAGCCTGTAACAACAACAGCTGGCTCTTTACCTGACTTTTTAAAATCTGAAGGTTTGAAAACAGGTACTCACATAGAGCTACACTACAGACTGAAAAGATGCAGTAGTGGAAAGTACTGCAGGTGTCAGATACACCTATTACAGTGTTCAAATGTGTAATGCTAAACAAATACTAAAGAATGGTGAATTTAAATATTTTAGTCAACTACTTTTTTATAGGCTATGATGTTGTCTTTAAGCCTAAGTTTAGTCTTTTTTAAAAAAAAAATCAGCACAAGGAAAAACACTAATGCCCCATACACACGTTCGGATTTTCCAACAACAAATGTTGGATATGAACTTGTTGGAGGAAAGTCTGACCGTGTGTATGCTCCATCGAACATTGGTTGTGGGACTTTCTGCCAAATGTTGGCTAGCTTGTGCTCAAATTTTCCGCCAACAAATGTTTGTTGTCGGACTTTTATCGTGTGTACACAAGTCCGTCGGACAAAAGTCCATGCATGCTCGGAAACAAGTACGAGACGGAGATAAAACTAGCGTTCGTAATGGAGATATTACGTATGTCTTGTAGGTCACTACGTTCGTAATTGTTGGCCAACATTTGTGTGACCACTTGTATGCAAGACAAATTGGAGCCAACATCCTTCGAACAAAAATCCACGGTTTTGTTGTCGGAAAGTCAAATCGTGTGTACGGGGCCTTACATTCAACGAGAATGGTCCCTTGTGCTGTGCTGGCTGCTCTCTTAGTTGAAATTTGATGACCTCTGCTCCCCCCCCCCTTTTACCCCCACAGCTGTAATCTTATACTGCTGTGGGGATTAATGTGAGCGCTAGACCCATAACAGGCACTTATCAAGAGTACCAACTATGTTCGCCCTTTCCGCCTCCTCCATTCATAGAATCTATATTATAGCTTCCTATATTGAAAAACAATATATTAATGGGCGATGAAGAATCTTAAGCTGGCCATACAATTTTCTTATTCAGTTTCTTTAGATTTACCTTCAACTGTGTAGTGGAAGGGCCTGCCTGATTGCATACAAATTGAAAGTGTTTAGGTTTGACCTCGTATTATATGGTTTTAGTAAATCTAAAGGAAAGTTGTAAAAGATAATTGTATAATGTATGGCTAGCCTAACAGCAGATCTAACCCTTTCTCACACCATTCACCTAAACATATTTGAAGATGATACCATACATAGGTTTTGTACTTGGAAATAATACTATATTTCAATGAAACTGGTCTACAAATACAACTCAAAGCAGATGTAAACCCCGCACCAAAGGTGGTGCTATGAAGTTATAAAGCAATGCTAACTGTGTAACTAATATGTAAAATAAATGTCACCAAATACCTTTTTTTGGAGTGGTTTTGTGACAGTCACATGACCGCTCTCTTCTTTTTCTTATCAGTAGAGCAAAGGCTGTGGGAGGAGACAAGCTTTAGGGACCAGTTTGTCACTTCCGCTAATGATGGGCAAGCTTTTCAGCGGTGACAGTGGATGTACAAGCAGGAACTTTGCTCTGCTGTATTGGAAGCAGTTCAGTGAGCATTGTCACCATAAAGAAAGAAGTGCTATTCTTACAGTAATAACTGTCAGGATCACCAGCAATATTGATTACATAGCATAAAAAATAAAAAAAATTGTGTGAAACACATATTGAACTTTGAGTAAATATGATATTTTTTAGGAATAACTACTAAGCAAGTGAGCAGTAAAAGGCTTACAGGACACATCTTGAACCCTTACCTGTTTGAAGCAGGCTTCTATCAGATTAGGAGGGAACATATTCCTTTAGAGAAGAAAAAACATTTGAGTTCTAAAAAAATGTTAGGGTCGCTGCATATATCACAAACTTCATATATTTGAGTTATAAAAACAAAAAACAAAATCTGCTCTTTCAACAGCATATTTAGTCTCTATGTAAACCTATAAATGCAGGCAAAGAATACAAATGGACTTATATTGTGACCCAACATACAAGCATCAAGTTTATGGCAGCTTGGTAGTAAGAAAGCGGCATATATACTGAATATATGATTGGATTCTCTCAGTAATAAATTTAGTGCTACCCCCGTAGGAGCCGCTTGAGTATTACACCTAATTGGCAGACAGGTCCAAGGTATTTTCTGCAGCCAGGCACACATACAATTATGCCCTGTACACGCGACCGGTTTTGCCGTCGGAATAAACTCTGAAGGTTTTTACGACGGAATTCCGCTCAAGCTGTCTTGCATACACACGGTCACACCAAAGTCCAACCGTCCAGAACGATGTGACGTACAACATGTACGAAGGGACTAGAAAAAGAAAGTTCAATAGCCAGTAGCCAATGGCTTCCGTCTCGTACTTGCTTCAGAGCATGCGTTGTTTTTGGTACGTCGGAACAGCATACAGACGAGCGGGTTTCCCGATAGTAATTAGTTCCGTCGGAAAAATTTAGAACATGTTCTCTATCTAAGTCCGTCAGAATTTTCGACGGAAAAAGTCCGATGGGGCATACACACGGTCGGAATATACGATGAAAAGCTCCCATCGGACTTTTTCTGACGGACTTTCCACTTGTGTGTACACGGCATAATGCTCGATGTAGTCAATGGCCAGTCTAGGGGTGTTTTTGTAGATTTATTTTGTAGGAACTTAGATAGGGTCGAGAATTTTTGTAGCATACTCTGGAATAAAACTATACACAACTCGAGGACTCTAGCTGATCTAGAATTGAGTAGCAGGTTAAGTCCCTTGCTGGGAGCAGATGGCAGACTTCTCCTATGTAGCTATGTAGAAATCAATAGCATGGGCAAAGTCTTTTGTAAGGCAGGACAGGTAGACAGAGCTCTTCAGATACAAGCCAGTTACGGCAGACGGCCCGGCAGTTCAAAAGCTGTAGAACTGAGCAAAGTCCCATGCAGCAATCACAATTGGGCAAGCTCTTCAGATTACTAGCCAACGATCCCTTTAGTTGGACCCTTGGCTGACTGTACTAACACAGAGGGCCAGCCAAAAAGAACAGGCCCCTAGACCATTGGTCTGTACTCACTGGAGTTGCAAACAGATCCTCAGGCACGGTTCCTTTTTAGTCAGCTCGTGTGAAGCACCAGGGTCACTCCTTAATTTATAAGTGCCAGGTGGCACCCCTGGCAAGTGCCAGGGGTGGCACGCCTTCCCCACCCCTGGCTGGTGCACTCCACCATCTGGGAAGGGAAGGAAGCAGAGATCACTTGTTCTCTGTATATATAGGCCAATCCCAGCATGCTCAGGGGCACCTCCCCTGTAATTGGCTGGGACTGCTACATATTCATGCTGCCTAATTGCCTAACTCCCACCCATGTTCCAGAAAGCTCTACTGGTTTCTAGAAAGCGGGAGGAGTCCAGGCAAACTTCAACAGCACCAGAACACAGGAGCAGCCCTAAATAATAAATTGCAGCATTCTGTTAAGCAGACCTGCTGGAAATAGATTTGCCTCTAGCAGCACCGTTAGACAGAGGAACAAACTACACTAATCTAACTATTTACAATCTAGCACCTAAAATAAGGAGGGTGCTACATAAATATGTACAGCAGAGGGAATCCAAGGCTTCAGTATATAAAAGTCCATCTAATTTAACCATTCAGTCACTAAAACTGTAACAGCAGCCAGGAGGTAACCGCTAATATAAAGTCAGCATTTTTGTAAATTCTATTCTTAAAACGGCTGTATACCCAAGCCCCTTCACCTCTCACAGGCAACCCTGTATCCTCTTTGATTCCCTGCAATCAGCCACCCAGATAGCAAGCAATTGAGCTGCAAGTTTGAAAATGACTTGCTAAGCTATTGCTAGACTTGCCAGGCTTCACAAGTTTGTTGCACAATTGCAGCAAGTCCGCATTCCATGACTCCAGATCAACTTTCTTTGCAAACATTCTGCAAGTCTGCTGCAAGTTTTGGTTCAGTTATGTTGTGTAATAGTCATTCCACCACAGGGGCCATTGTGACTTGCAGAGCTCTTGCTGTAGACTAACCACTGAACTTTGCTCTTGCTAGAGACTTGCCACAAATTGGAAAAGTGTCTACTAGAACTTGTGCTTCAAGTGCCCTGCAAGTGTACAACTTGCAGCAAGTTAACAAGACTTACAATTCAACACTGTCACAAATTTGTGACAAGTTATCCTTGCTATCTGGGCAGGTGTCAAGGCCTTGGAGTCTACTCTTTCTTTAATGCAATCCACCATCCAAACAACGGGCCACACACTGAAGACTTTCAACTCCAGCCAGGGTCCAGCCAAGGTTTATTACAATCACAGCATATCTCTCACTGTGCTGTCATTGCAATAAACGTTGGCTGGTGTTGAATGTCTTTGGTGTGTGGCCCATTATTATAGTGTGTTTTAGTGTTAAGGGTCAAGCATATACAGTATCTCACAAAAGTGAGTACACCCCTCACATTTTTGTAAATATTTTATTATATCTTTGACAACAGTGACAACACTGAAGAAATGACACTTTGCTACAATGTAAAGTAGTGAGTGTACAGCTTGTATAACAGTGTAAATTTGCTGTCCCCTCAAAATAACTCAACACACAGCCATTAATGTCTAAACCAATGGCAACAAAAGTGAGTACACCCCTAAGTGAAAACGTCTAAATTGGGCCCAATTAGCCATTTTCCCTCCCCCGATGTCATGTGACTCGTTAGTGTTACAAGGTCTCAGGTGTGAATGGGGATCAGGTGCGTTAAATTTGGTGTTATCGCTGTCACTCTCATATACTGGTCACTGGAAGTTCAACATGGAACCTCATGTTAAAGAACTGTCTGAGGATCTGAAAAAAATAATTGTTGCTCTACATAAAGATGGCCTAGGCTATAAGAAGATTGACAAGACCCTGAAACTGAGCTGCAGCATGGTGACCAAGACCATACAGTTGTTTAACAGGACAGGTTCCACTCAGAACAGGCCTCACCATGGTCGACCAAAGAAGTTGAGTGCACGTGCTCAGCATCATATCCAGAGGTTGGGAAATAGACATATGAGTGCTGCCGGCATTGCTGCAGAGGATGAAGGGGTGGGGGCTCAGCCTGTCAGTGCTCATATCTCTATCTGCAACATTGTTGAAATCTCCTAGCCACATTGCAGGGACGGTAGGGTATTGGGATATAAAGGATATTCCTTCCATTAACACAGTAAATTGAAAGGGAGGAGGTATATAAATTGCCAGGAGCAGGAGCTCCAAACCATTTATTCTGCTATGCAAAAATAAAAACCTACCCTGAGGATCAGATCTAAAAGTCAGCAATGTGAAATGTGCAGTTTTAGCCACCAACACTGCGACTCATCTGGAGTTGGCAGTGTGTGGGGCCTGATACAGCCAGCCCACCCAAGATTTCTTAAGTGTAAGCATAAGTTGACCCTTAAGGTGAGTCTCCACCAGTACCATAACCTCTGCTCGTTGTGCCTTAAGATATGATAGCACTGCATTTCTCTTAGGCTTGGCTCTAATACCTTGTACGTTCCATGTAATACATTTCAGTTTGGACATATTAAAAGTAAACATCGGTCAACGTCCCCTACACCCAGAGCCAGTACGCCAGGTCCGCCTCCCTCCACAATATGAGGAGGGCACGTGACTCCGCCCACAGGGTCCAGAGCAGCAGGGACAGAATATTCAAGTATAAGCCACTGATATATTAGCATCATGTAAACAGGTAGGGTCCCAATATAATTTTTGTGAGACATGTCATCATTCAAATACCAGCAAGTGATGCTCTTCTGTACATTAACGAACAAACAAAACTTAAAGCAACCATAAAACTTTGGTGAGCTATGAACCAGTACACCAACATGTCCGGTCAGGCAACCCGCCAGGTATCCACCAGGCACTGTTCTCCGGGACCGGACAGGTCGGGGAAACATTACTTGTGCTATATAGCAAACGTTACAGTTAGCATTGAAAATAGCGGGGCCCGCAAGGGCTCCCCTATCTAGGGGGACGGTTAGCTGCTGTAGCGCAAACAATAGTGCAAGGACTGAGATCCCCGGTTCCGGACCTGCAGGATAAACATCCATGGGGGGAACTGAAGGATATAGAAACTCAAGTCCATGTCCCAGGCGCCAGGTTGGGTGGTAGCTTGCCATGCAGGTCTAGAATCAGGGGATAGTATTTGTGCATGTCACCGAAAAAAAGAGTGTGGGGGGGGGGGGGGGACTGGGAAAGGACAAAACTGTATAAGCAAAAAGATTGAGGTGGAAGGTATTGGAGGAGAGGCCCGGTGTCGATGTGAGGGAAAGCCAGAGCAATAAATGGCAGTCTAGTGAGTCACAGATAACTCCGGGCATAATGAGCTAGCTACAGTACCTTCCAGAGGGAGCAAATCTTCATGCCCAGAGAAACCGCCAGCACGGGTCTTCCTCCACTGCACAAGCCTCCAGAGACAGGTGGTCACAGCATTAGGTGGAGCCCGATCCGGAGCCGCTCTGTTTTCCAGCCAAGCAAGAATGGCTTCAGGCGTATCGAAAAAATGTGCTCTATTCTCGCCGACAACATGAAGCCTGGCCGGAAAAAGCATGGCGTAGGAGTAATGGCGGATCCTCAATTGCCGCTTGGCTTCGGCAAAGTGAGCCTTTCTCTTCTGGACTTCCGCGGAGAAGTCCGGAAAGACTTTAATTTTGCCGTTCTTAAATGGTATATTGCCCTTCTGTCTGGTAAGACGGAGAACAGCATCCCGGTCACGGAAATTAAGCATTTTAGCTATGAAGGTTCGGGGGGGGGGGCGCCTTGAGGAGGAGGCTTAGCAACCACCCGTGGGCCCTCTCCACCACAAAGGACGTGGAAAATTCAGCACGACCGAACGATGTGATGAGCAGGTTCTCCAGAAAAGAGGGGGGGTCAGAGCCCTCGGCACCCTCAGGCAGACCCACAAACTGGAGGTTACACATTCGGAGGCGGTTTTCCATATCATCTTGCTTAGATAAAACCGCATTAAGCTGGTGTTGTAATCGTTCGGTAGTAACCTGCAGCGGCAGGACCTCAACCTCCACTCGACTGATGCGGCTCTCCGTCTCCTTGACCCGGTCCCTAAGCTTCTGCAGATCTTGGCAGATTAGTGAGACATCAATCTTTACTTCCTCAATCTTGCATGTAAGTGTGCTTTTACAGTCCGAAATAGCCTCCAGCACTCTCGCAGTGTCTTCCGCAGCTGAGTCCACAGGGGAAGAGGAGCCGGTGCCATTTTCCTCCGAGGCCTCCTTCTCCGCGTGGCGATATATAGCCAGTTTTGCGGCTGTATCGGTAACTTTTTTCGGCGGTGACATGATTGCCGTGGGTATACAGTAGTGGTATACCCGTTTATCAGTAATAATGAGTAAAATTATCCCCAGGATTTGATATAGCGGATATTGGGCAAGCGGAGCTAACGTTTAGCACTCCTCACACCATGCCGTTCCAGGCCACGCCCCCCGCCTGTCAGTGTTCAGACCATACGCCGCACACTGCATCAACTGGTCTGCATGGTTGTTGTCCCAGAAGGAAGCCTCTTCTAAAGATTATGCACAAGAAAGCCCGCAAAAAATTTGCTGAAGACAAGAAGACTAAGCACATGGATTACTGGAACCATGTCATGTGGTCTGATGAGACCAGGATAAACGTATTTGGTTCAGATAATGTCAAGCATGTGTGGCAGCAACCAGGTGAGGAGTACAAAGACAAGTGTGTCTTGCCTACAGTCAAGCATGGTGGTGGGAGTGCCATGGTCTGGGGCTGCATGAGTGCTGCCGGAACTGGGAAGCTACAGTTCGTTGAGGGAACCATGAATGTACTGTGACATACTGAAGCAGAGCATGATTACCTCCTTTCGGAGACTGGGCCGCAGGGCAGTATTCCAACATGATAACGACCCCAAAGACACCTCCAAGATGACCACTGCCTTGCTAAAGAAGCTGAGGGAAAAGGTGATGGTCTGGCCAAGCATGTCTCCAGACCTAAAACCTATTGAGCATCTGCGGGGCATCCTCAAACGGAAGGTGGAGGAGCGCAAGGTCTCTAACATCCACCAGCTCCGTGATGTTGTCATGGAGGAGTGGAAGAGGACTCCAGTGGCAACCTGTGAAGCTCTGGTGAACTCCATGCCCAAGAAGGCTAAGGCAATGCTGGAAAATAATGGTGGCCACACAAAATATTGACACTATGGGCCCAATTTAGGGGTGTACTCACTTTTGTTGCCAGCGGTTTAGACATTAATGGCTGTGTGTTGAGTTATTTTGAGGGGACAGGAAATATACACTGTTATACAAACTGTACAATCACTACTTTACATTGTAGCAAAGTGTAATTTCTTCAGTGTTGTCACATTAAAAGATATAATAAAATATTTACAAAAATGTGGGTGGTGTACTCACTTTTGTGAGATACTGTATACTATTTAGCATTATACACCCTCTACAGCATCTAATAAGGATGTAATAAATGATCTCAGATTGTGAGTTGTACCAAGGTACTCAACTTTGAGCTTTAATGCATTCATGTGGTAAAGTTACTGCTAGGGGTCCAAACCCAAGAAATAAAAGAGACAGTGACATTTGTACACAGTCTAGTCTTGATTATCTTTCATGAATTTATACTATTACTATGCCACTCAAATATTGGAAGTAGTCAAATATTTCAAGTGGTACTAAAGGACAAATTAAAAAATTACATAGAGGACGCAGTCTGTCAATAGCATTAACAAAGCAGTCTTTGTCGCGCAACCCCCCCCAACCCCCCCCCCCGTTGAATTTCCCCTGTAACTTTTTTCCTTAGCCTGTTGATCCTGCAATTATATTCATCTTCCAGGTGAGACTCCTCCCCCCCATAAAAAACAATGCAACCACTACATCTAAGGGTTGGTGAGTTGCAATGAAAAAAAAATAGTTTTTGGGTTTGTATACTGTTTATTGCAATATTTTTAGGTTATCACAAGCAGGCAGTTGAAGACATAACATAAACAAGGGTGCCAAGGTATTTACTAGAATTTCTAATTACACTGGTTTATAGGTTACACTACTAAATACACAAAGGGGGTTATTTACTAAAACTGGAGTATGCACAATCTGGTGCAGCTCTGCATAGAAACCAATCAGTTTCCAGGTTTTACTGTCAAAGCCTAATTGAACAAGCTGAAGTTAGAAGCCGATTGGCTACCATCCACAGCTGCACCAAATTCTGAGTGCGCCAGTTTTAGTAAATCTCCCCCACTGTCTTACAGGAACAAGGTTTGCCATGTTATAGTGAAATTAAATCATAACTCAAATATTGTGGGAGCACAGATTTACTTTTTTTGCCTTTTATCAGTAATTTGTATCTTTTACAGTTAATGGTGTTCTGCTAGGCATGGACTGGGTATTCAGTGATAGCTCTTATAAAATCTTATACTTCTTATGCCTCCCATGTTGACCCAAAATAATGCACACTAGAAACTCCAAATGTAAAAAATGTTGGTTTATGTGGGAATTATTTAAAAAATAAGACAACTTGTTTTCACACATTAAATCTATATTTGGCTGCGTGTTTGATATAGTAGGGTAAAGTGTGAGATAAACAAGTATATTGTGGTTATTTTGTTAAAAAAAAAAAAAAAAAAGTGTAATAATGAGAAAAAAAAAGTTTTTGTACAATAATCCTACTCAGTTAAATTCAATCAATGATTCTTTAATTTCCTTGCCATGCAATCAATTACATTTAATTATTTTAGTTACATGCTATATTTATCCAGATATAATTTTACCTGATTAGATCCAAGATGGCATCTGTAGCTTGCACCCTTTCAATTCTCCCATGGGATTCCATATTTTCCTTTGTGCCTTTGCCAGGATGAATGATCATCACCATAACAATTCCGATAAACACAGCAATGAATGTAGTTACAGTGTAATACACCACAGCCCGCATGCCCATCTTGCCTGAAGCTTTGCTATCCAGAGATGCCATCCCTAAAAAAGTGAAAAAAAGTTAACTTTCAAGAAACTGCAAAGCAAAATAAATAATACATTTGGCAGGCACATAGCAAAACAAATAAAAGAGTAATGGCCCGGAGCTAAGTAGCACTGGGAGGAGGGCCAGCATGACTGGGGTGGGGCAGTGAGGCGGAGGCATTGGTTTAGGAGGCAGGACAGTGGGGGGAGTTTAGAGTTAACTTGGGGGGTGGAGTTAGGAGTCGTGGTCAGTGGGAAGAAGAAACGGACAGGATAGGCAATTTCTCCAGCGTGCACCCTGTTAGGCAGAGAAGATAGCATGGGAGACTTAGAGACTTTATTCGAACGGCTTCGGGAAGAGACGGCGGCAAGAGGCACTGGCTGGCTGCAGGCCACGGTTTCCAGCTTGCTCCAGGGCCCCAGCCAGGCCCCTGCCGGCGCGCCCGCCAGCCTCCCTCCTCCGGGGAGGCCATGTGCTAGGAGGTCCAGACCTCCTGAGCGTTTTAGCCCTCCGATGGATAGTGTCTGGGATCGGATTAGCAGCCCTGCACAGGATCTTCCGACGCCACCTGCCAAGAAGAAGCCTGCTGCGGATGGTGCGGCGGTCGGTATGAATCCCCGCCCTCGGCGGACTCAAGGAGGGAGCCTTTCAACTGGGCCCGCTCATGCCCCCCCTGCTGTGGATGCCAGATGTGTGACGGCCACCTCTCTGGGCTCTCTGCCCGATCGGAGGATGGCTCGGCGAGGGAGAAATGCCTCAGCGGGTGACGGCTTTTTGCCAGGAATGGCCAGGGCCTGTAATCCTGAGGGGAGAGGGAGGAGGAGACCGGCGGCAGATACATCGTGGGGACCCTGGCAGTGTGCGGTCCAGATCGGCGGCCAGGCGGGCTTCTCCGGCCTGGCCTGAAGCTAAGCATGGCAGACAGGTGGAGCAGGAGGTGTGGCCTGGTACGGCGCGCAGTGAGGACGTCACTGCAGGGCGCTTGGCAGCGGCGAGGAATCCTACGATGCGGCCTACTGATGCTGCTCAAGGGGAGGCCGGGAGTTCCCAAGACAGTCTGTCGGACGGAGAGTTGGATGATCGGGATGCAAGCATGATCCAGGAGGCGGCGCGTGGAGCAGGAAATACGGCTGGATGTCCGGTGCGGCAGTGGCAGCCAGGTGAGAACCTTCCTGTCCTATCTTTTTCCTCTCCTGTCCTTAGCAAGGGGGCTTCTGGGTGCGGGGATGGGTGTACAGGGGTACCAGTGGGGCAAGGGGTTGGTTCAGGTGGGGTAGGTCAAAATACTGGTTCCTGTCACTTGGAGCACCGGGGGAGCAAGATGTGGGGGTGGTGCAAACATTGTTGGCGGGATTGCGGGAGGTGTTGGCGCACTGTGAGGCCGGTACACGGACGGTAGTGGACGCCTCCCCGGTGGCGGTGTGGGCTGCAGCTCACACTTCCACTGCTCAGGGATCTGCGTTGGTGGTGCTGGGCCCTGTAGTGTCGGCTGGAGTTGCGGGGTTGGTAGGAGGCCCAAATACTGCTGGTGTAGGGGTGGCCAATCCTGTGGCCCCGCCTGCGTCGCCAATGGTGGTGGCGGGTACAACGGCGGCGGCTGAGGATGCCGCGTCACTTGGAAAAGGAGGTGAAAGAGCGCATTTGTAAAGGTGAGTATGTTGAAATTTTCTCTTTGTTGCCCTTGGAGAAGTTTAACTTGGACAAAGTTAAACCTGACGAGAGCAAGAAAGAAGAGGAGGAGAAGCGGCGCTACAGATTGATCCAGCGCACGTTTGCAAATTGGTTGCAGGCGTTTGTGATTTTGGCGAGCGTGCTTGGGGAAAAGGCGCCTGAAAACTGCTCGCCGCTTTTTTGCTACCTTGATTCTATTGGGGAGGCGCAAAGGGTGTATGGGGGGACTGCTTGGTTGCGCTATGATGAGCAGTTCCGGCAGAGAAAGGCGGTCCGCCCTTCTTTACGGTGGGACCATAAGGACATTAGTCTTTGGGTGAAGCTAATGTCCTCTCCGAGAAGTTCTTTGCCTCCCTTTCAGGGTGGAGCCGGGGGTTCGTGCTTTGCAGGACAACTGGCCGGTAGTTGCATGGGTTTCTGCTGGCAATTTAATGCAGGCACCTGTAAATTCGGAGCCAAGTGTTGATTCCGACAAGAGTGTTCCACATGTGGGGGTCTGCAGTCACAGTCTTGGTGCTTTAAACAGGGACGTGGAAAAGGTGGGGATGTTGGAAAAAGGGAAGACACCGGTGATGGTAAAAAAGATGGTCCCCTTTCTAAGGCGCTATCCTAATCGGAAAGCGGCCAAGTTATTGGAGTTAGGGTTTACGGATGGATTCAAATTGAATAGTTGACTCCAGGTGGTTCCACCTATGGCGGAAAATTTGAAGTCGGCTAGAGCACGCTGGCATTGTTACGGAAAAATTGTTCAAAGAAGTTTCGTTGGGTCGTATGGCTGGCCCATTTGAGTTGCCGCCGGTACACGATTTGGTTACATCCCCTTTGGGTGTGGTTCCTAAGAAAGAGCCGAACAAGTTTCGGCTCATTTATCTATTGTCCCACCCGCGTGGGGGATCCGTTAATGATTCCATTGACCCGGGCCTCTGCACCGTGTCTTATACGTCTTTTGATACGGCGGTCGCCTGGGTACAGCGTTTGGGAAAAGGGGCCTTGTTGGCAAAAACGGATATAGAGGCTGCTTTTCGCCTCTTGCCAGTTCATCCTGATTACTGCCATTTGTTGGGATGTCGGTGGCAGGGTAAATATTTCGTTGACAGATGTTTGCCCATGGGGTGTGCTATTTCCTGTTCCTTGTTCGAGCAATTTAGTTTTTTTCTGGAATGGGCGGTGAGGGATGTTTCAGGCTTGTCATCCGTCGTCCATTATTTGGATGATTTTTTGTGTATAGGGCCTGCGGAGAGCATGGTATGTGCATCTCTGTTGGCTACAATTCAACAACTTTTTGAAAATTTTGGGGTGCCGTTGGCTGCGGATAAGACAGAGGGTCCGGCTACTGAGTTGTGTTTCTTGGGGATCGTTATAGATACCATGGCTATAGCGTGCCGTTTGCCCTTGGACAAACTGGAGGGTTTGAGGCAGGAGGTGGCTGGGGCTTTACGGGTGCGGAAGATTCAACTTCGAGCCTTGCAAACCCTGCTGGGCAAATGAAATTTTGCCTGCCGCATCATGCCCATGAGGTGTGTTTTCTGCAGGTGTCTGGCGGCGGCCACGGCCGGTGTCCGGGCTCCGCATCATTATATTCGACTAGGGCTGGATCACAAGGAGGATTTGAAGGTTTGGGACTCTTTCTTGGCAACCTATAATGGCCGCTCTCTTTGGTTGGAAAGGGTTGTTTCAAACTGTGACGTTGGAGTTGTTCATGGACGCAGCCGGTTCTGGGGCTTTTTACCAAGGTAAGTGGAGCGCCGGGGAGTGGACAGTGGCCTGGAGGGAGGATGGATTAGTACGCCATCTGGCGGCATTGGAATTATTCCCCATAGTGCTGGCGGTGGAGCTATGGGGGGAAGAATTTCGGAATCGCCGCGTGCGGTTTCATTGTGATAATCTGGGGGTGGTACAGGCCATCAATAATAATACTGCGTCTTCCCCCCCGTGGTGCGTTTACGGCGGCATCTGGTTTTGACTTGTTTGTGTATTAACTGTTTTGTGACTGCTGTGCATGTTCCGGGAATTGATAATTCAGTGGCTGATGCGTTGTCTCGTTTCCAGTGGGACAGATTTCGTCAACTGGCACCGGAAGCGGATGTGCACGGGATTCCTTGCCCCGAAAGGTTATGGAGCATCGTGTTGCCACTGCCCAATTTTTGATACGTAGATCGGTTTCTGCAGCTACTGCGCAAGCAGTAAGGTTTGGCTGGAATGGGATGCTTTGGTGCGGGAAGTAGGTGAATGTGCTTATGATGAAGGTACAGTACATTTGCTACTTTACTTTATAGGAAGGAATTTTGAGAGCAGGGTATCGGCTTCTTACATGTCATGTAAGTTGGCTGGGCTGGCCTTTATGTTCCAGTTGGCAAGTCAACGAGATGCTACTAAGGCTTTCATGGTCCGGCGTGCTATGCGTGGATATTGCGCTGGTCGATCGGCAGCCGATACAAGACGCCCAGTTTCTTTTAAGGTTTTGGGGGATGTGGTGGAACAGTTGGTAAATGTTTGTGCATCTCAGTTTGAATGGGTTTTGTTTCGGGCCGTGTTTATATTTTTTTGGGGGCTTTTCGGGTGGGCGAGATGGTGAGTAAGAATAAAAAAGGGGATGGTGGTTTGGATGTTCATGATGTGTGGGTACAAGGGGATGCTCTAGGGGTGTTCCTAAGGAGGTCTAAGACAGATCAATTGGGCAAGGGGGCTTGGGTGGAGTTGAGGTCAGTCCGGGGTTTTCCTATATGTCTGGTGGCGGCTGTGGGGGAATATTGCAAAATTAGGCCTGCAGGCGGGGGGGTTTTCTTCCGTCATGAGGATGGGACAGCTGTGTCACGTTTTCAATTTCAAGCGGTGTTCAAAAAATGTTTGGGGGCAGCGGGCTTGAAGGCGGAAAATTATTCTTCTCACTCGTTCCACATCGGAGCGGCCACTGAGGCGGTCCGGTGGGGTTTGGATGATAAGGTGGTTCAGCATATTGGACGTTGGGAATCTGAGAGGTTTAAATTATACGTTCGCCCAACTTTGTTGTATGCATAATATTAAAAAAAAAAAAAGTTACATTATTTCGGGGGGGGGGGGGGATTACTGTTGTGTAAAAATATGTTACCAAGGGTAGTGCCGCTTCCTATAGGGTAATAAATGGGAGGGGTGGTTACCCAGATGATTTCTATCAGTAGATCCCTAATGGAGGTAGCTGGTACCTACCAGGGAGAAAAAACCTTTAATTATCGTGAGGGTATGTATGTCTGTACCTACACACACATATATCCCCATACACCCGTGTATATCAGCAGGTATAAATGAATAAATAGATGAGCAATGTCTTCAGAGGGTCTGGCCTGAGGCCCCTAATAATGTGGTAAATTTACACCATATGCCACCACTAGGTGAAAATATCAATATCATATATACATACTACTGATCTAAAATAATTAAACCATCAAAATAAACCTTTGCTCATCGTGCAGAAAAAACATGTGTAAGTATGAGTAAAAGACATTACATAATATCGAATTAGTGCAAATAAACGTAGTAAAATCACTTATGTCCAAAGAAACAATTATATCCAAATTGGGATTACTGTTGTGGTCCCTCTCTTTCTACCTTTCTTCGGATTCGTGTTAGGCGTTCAAGTGGGTCATTTGTTGTGTGACGGGGTGATGTGTTTTTTTTTTTAACAGAGAAGTTTTTATTTAAAAAAAAAAACAAAAAACAACAAGACAGTACAAACACAGCGAGTATTATACAGAGGGTCTGACAACAGGTGGTTAGTTACATGACATTAGTATTGCATGTGGATGAGTTATTCAGCTCCATCAAGATAATATACAGGATATATAAGGTTTTTATTATAGATATACAGTATTATGAGGCGAGTACTACATTAGGGATGGTCCTGTAGAGATTATAATTATAATTAGATGGGAGCAGGCGAGTTGAACTGGTCTACTGGGGGCAGAGAGGGGCTGGCGGGGGAAGAAACCCCACCCTTGGTCAAAATTGGGCAGGATATAACCCTGAAAACGAGGAGGAGGGGGCAACCCTGATTTCTCTCGCGGATAGGAGTGGGACTCCAGTAAGAAATTCCCCATGAGTCAATCACCTCCAGTCGGGGCTCAGCCACATGCATCAACCCAATTTGACCATATTTTATCATATTTCTGTGGACAATTCCCACTCTCATAGGTGATACGTATAGTGGTAACACATTATTTATCGTTTTTTTCCATGCTTCCCTCGATGGGGCTCCCCTTTGTTTCCATCTAAGGAGTATTTCTCTTCTAGCATAGAATAACGAGTAGGTTAGGCATAGTTTAATATAGCGATCTCCTTCTATACCTTCCAGATGATTCAATAATAGGGTTAGAGGGTCTAGTGGTATCGTAACTCCACAAACCGTTCCTAACGTGTCCGCCACCGAACTCCAGAAGGGGCGAAGTTTGGGACAGGACCAGACCATATGAAAGAAGGTGCCGGTTTCTAGGTTACATCTAGTTCAATTGGGAGGATAGATTTTCGCTAGCCTTTGTGGCGTATAGTAAGCCCTGTGTATGAATTTTAATTGAATAAATCTATCCTTAGCTGCAATCATAGATGGTATAAATGTAGTTAGACATTCCTCCTTTCCCAAGGAGGGGATATCAACCTGCCATTTGGCCATCGAACTATTATTCTTAACCACATGGGCTACTGTTAGGTAGAGGTATAGGGAGGAAAGAGGTTTGTCCAGCATCCCCGAGGTCAGGAGGCGTTCGATTGAATCAGGCTCAAGCGTCATCTGGGAGGGGAATTGGCCCTTAGGGCATGTTGTAACTGCCAGTATCTAAATAGGAAAGTTCTTGGTAGGTTATGAGCTATTTGTAATTCGCGGAACAAGATTATGACACCCCGTGGCATGACCTGTCTTAATGTGCTGATACCCCTCTTGGCCCAGGTTTCCGGATCTGGGATAGGAAAGAGATGAGGGAGCATGGGATTAGCCCAAAGTGGCGTATGGGGGGAAATGTATGACTGTTTTAGGAGGGAGGCCCTGGAGGATTTCCATACCTGAATTGTGGTTTTCATAAGACCTGTCACTGCAGGATCAGCCTTCGGCCCCCTGTATGGTAAATTAGACAGTGCTGCATATGACCCTAGGAGGGCCGCCTCCAGAGTGACTGCTGGATTCTGCCGAGGTTGTGAGAACCACCGCCTCACCGTCACTAGGACGGCCGCCCAATAATACATCAGGAAATTAGGCAGTGCCAGTCCACCTCCAGACAGCGGGAGGTAAAGTATGTTCTTTGCTACCCTTGGGGGTTTCCCTGCCCATATGAAGGAGATCACTACACTTTCCAGTCGGCAAAAGAAGGACCTGGAGATAGGGGTCAGGGTGTTTCTGAAATAGTAGAGGAATTTTGGTAAATAAATTATTTTTAAGAGGTTGGCTCTTCCTACCGGGGTCAAGGGGAGAGATCTCCCGGTGGAGCACCGCTGTTGTAGTTGAGACAGCAGAGGGTATACATTTTTTTCCCAAATAGCCTACCAGTTCATTTCCTATTCTCACTTCCAGGTAAGTAAACTCGTCCACCCATTTCAAAGGGGTTCCTGTATCTGGGGCATTGATTGGCAGAGGGGGAAGAGGACCGATTTATTCCAATTTATTTGGATGCCCGAAAAACGGCCAAATTTGTCAAATACAGCCAGGGCTGCTCTTAGGGAGTCAGAGGCGTCTGCTAAATATAGGATCGAATTGTCAGCATATAAAGAGATCTTCTCTATCACTGGGCCCACCTGTATTCCTTTAATTGATTCATCCGCTCTAAAAAGGATGGCTAGAGGCTCAAGCGCTAAGGCGAACAAGGCCGGGGAGAGCGAGCATCCTTGTCTCGTACTTCTCCCCAGCATAAACACCCCTGAAAGGACCCCCATTAGTGCGCATATGGGATCTGGGTTGGGCATAGAGCAGTTGGAGCCAGTTCAGGAATTTAGGCCCGAATCCAAATTTGGAAAGAACCGCCCAAAGGTAGCCCCACTCGACCGAATTGAAAGCCTTCTCAGCGTCGAGTGAGGCTACAACAATTTATCAGAAGACAACGGTTTATCAGAAGAGGCAACTGCTATATGTGTGTGCAGCCGGCGGATATTTATGTCTGTTCCCCTCCCAGGCATGAATCCTGTCTGGTCTGGATGTATTAGGGCCGTAATTACTGTATTTAGTCTATTAGCGAGAATTTTAGAAAGAATTTTTGTGTCCACATTAAGTAGGGAAATGAGGTGGTAGAAAGAGCATAGAGTTGGGTCCTTTCCTGGCTTGGGGATAACTACTATTACTGCCTCATGCATTGGGTCAGGAAGGTGGCCCTCTTCGAAGGACTTAGCTAATAAGGATTGAAGTCTAGGGGCCAGTTGCTCTGCATACATTTTATAAAATTCCACCGGGAAACCATCCGGTCCCGGTGTCTTACCTGTTTGCATCATTTTAAGTGCCTTCTGGATTTCTTCAATTTTGATAGGGGCATCTAATCAAGTTGGGGTGAGGGTCGGTATATCAATATCTTCAAGATAGGCTAGCAAATCCTCTGTGTCATAGGCAACTTGGGAGCTATATAGTGTTTGGTAGTATGAGGCGAATTCACGGTTGATGCCTTTAGGCGTGGAGATGAAGGAGCCATCAGTAGCCTGAATCTGACCTATGGCCATACCCACTGATTGCTCCTTGGAGAGCCAGGCCAGCAGGTGTCCAGTCCTCTCCCCCTGTTCAAATATACTCTGCGTTTGATGGAGTCTCTTCTGTGTCAGAGTTGTCTTCAACAGAAGAACCTCTCCCAGAAGGGATTGTAGTATGGCGTAAGTCTGTGGGTCTGGGGATCTAACATATAAAGCCTCTTGCCTCTGTGCTTCTACTTCAAGGGTTGTGAGATCTTTTCTACGTATCCGACGAACTTGCCCAATAATGGTCTGATACTGTCCCCTGGAGTAAGCCTTAAAAGCGTCCCAGACTGAGGAGGCCGAGGCTGAGTCAGGATTTATCTTTCAATATGCCTCTAGCTCATCCTTGTATTTTGGTCCCACGTCCGCATCCGAGACCCAGTATTTAGACAATCGCCAGAGCTTATCTGATAGGGCCATTGAGACATCTAGTTCCAAGAGAACTGGAGCATGGTCCGAAATACCCTGGGGAAGGATTGTGATATCCCCAAACCTAGGTAGAACTGATCCTCCCGCATAGACCAGTTCAATGCAGGAGAAGGTTCTGTGAGAGGCGGAGTGGCATGTGTATGCTCTAGCCTGGGGGTATTTTCATCTCCAAATATCATATAGAACGTAGGTGTCTGCCCAGTCTGCAAGCCCCTGTCGGGTCGTACCAGAAGGAAGAAGTCTATCTAGTCCTGCATCAGGAACCAGATTAAAGTCTCCTAGTATTAGTACATTTTAAGTGGAAAATTCAGCTATTTTGGCAGTTATTTGGTTCAATACTTGAAGGGAGGCCGGGGGAGGGAGGTATAGGCCTACAATTACACATGGCACATTGTATAATAATGCATGTATCACCACATACCTACCCTCCGGGTCTAGAGCCAAATCGAGGAATCTGAAGGGAAGAGTTTTTAGAATTAAAATGCTTACCCCTCTTGAAAATGTAGAGTGGGTGGAGTGGTAGTGGTACCCCACCCACGTTTTTTTTAAACTAAAGGTCTTTTTCCCCACTAGGTGGGTCTCCTGGAACACACATACGTGGGGTTGGTAGGCTTTAACAAATTGGAATACCAGGGAACGTTTAATAGGAGAATTTAGGCCTCTCGTGTTCCAGAAAAGTATCTTAAGGGAGGACATTTATACTGTCCAGAAATGATGTAGGATGATGGGTGTGGGTCAGACTTCTCCCATCAGAGCTTCTAGGCCCGGAAGGGGACACAGGAGACATTAGCCACCATATAGTATTAGTCAAAGCAATCACCAGCAGTACTGTCATAAACCATAAAAACGGTAATTCAGGGTCTGCAACGGCAGTCCAACATAACCAACTATCCCCTCCCCCCACCCCACCCATCCCCCAATCCAGCAGGAGGGCTTCCATCCCCAAACATAGGTCGGCCTTCCAGCCTAACATGAGGGCCATGTGCAAGAGGCGCTTAGCCACCCACTTCAGACTTGGCTGAAAAAGAACCAAACATTCTGCAGTCCGGCAAGGATATAGAGTGTAGATCTCCCGGGTCCCCGGGGGCACATGCTTCAGAACACGGGGGTACATAACATATCCATCAACCCTGAAACCGTGAAAATTATTGGCTTATTACAGTTGTATGTCCTGTCCCTTCTGTGAGTGACATATCCAAGTATTTGTGGAGAGAGTAATCTCGTTTTCCATCACCCTTGTTTCTCACCCCTTGGTACAGCTGAGGGGGGAAAAGGGGGGAAGCAGAAAAGAAGGGGTATTCCTTCCAATCATCTCTGTTGCAGCGAGGTGTCTCCAGGGAGGAACAAGATAGGAGAACTGTTGTACGAAACACTAGGAGAGTGTATCCCCAAGAATTACTACCTTCCGCAAGTTATTCAGTTTCTTTAAGGAGTTAACATCATGGGGAAAGGTATGCCTATGCTGGCTGTAAGGACTCCTAGGCAGTGTAATAGTGGGAATAAACACCTCCCATCCCCTCGCTCTGAAATGCCGCTCCGCAGCCCAACCAGGGAAGGAGAGGAGTACTCCCCACGCCATCTTGAGACTTCTCCCGCCCGGGATCCCCCGGGTAGGAACATATAAGGAGAACAAAAAATTCACTTGGGGACAGCCATTACACAAAGGGGTGGGCTACGCACGCCAGCGACTATCAGTTCACAACCCCTTATAGTTCAGCGGTGTTTCTGCTACACTCAACAGTGGTGATCAACAAGGGCAATGTCACAGTTCAGGAGGGTATACATGGGTGTCCAGAAGAACACTGGGCCAATGCGTAAAGGACGGCATACCTGAGAGGATCTAGTTGGGGAGTGTGTCAGCCCATGCCGCAGCCTCTCTGGGTGAGGTGAAAAACTGAATCCTCTCCCCGTCCTGTACTCTCAGCTTGGCTGGGAAGAGCATACTGTACTTTACTCCCTTCTGACGTAGCAGGCCTCTGACATGATCAAAAGCTTCCCGTTGGCGCTGGGTCTCCACCGTGTAGTCCGGGAATATGAGGAGCTTTGCGTTCTCAAATTTAAGATCTCCTTGTTGTCTAGCCGCCCGCAGCACTATGTCACGGTCTCAGTAATGTAACAGTTTAAATATGAAAGTGCGCGGGGGGGGCTCCCTGAGGATACAATGGGCCCTTTCGATAGGGGAGTGGGGAGAGAACTTAGCTCTGGGCAGTAAGGATGGTAGCAGCCCCTCCATGAATTTGACCGGATCGTTACCTTCAGCGCCTTCAGGGAGGCCGAGAACTCGCAGGTTATTACACCTGTTCCGGATCTCGGCATCTTCGCTCTTATTTCCAGGTTTTTAACTTTTAATTTTAGGGCCTGAATGTCTGTATGGTGTTCCCTCTGAACGTCCTCCGTCTCAGAGACCCGTCTTTCTACCTCCGTAACTCGGTCGAGGAATTTGCCCATGTCCCTACGGATAAGAGCCTTTTCAGTCTGTACATTGTCAATTTTTGTGGTTAGTGTGGCCTGGCATGTTGTGATCGCCAGCATTAGGGCATCAAAAGCCACCGAGCCAGCCTGAATGACTCCGTCAGGCGGGGTTCTGTCTGGGTCTCCATGTGATAAACCTCGTGTACTTTAGGCCGCAGCGCGGGATGGGTACTCACAGGGGTCACGGTGTCCTTCTTTTGTCCGGATCTTCTGCCCACTGGCATCGCCCGATCTCCCCGCAGAGACTGTGCTGAAGGATGGCTATGTTTTAGTCCTCTAACACCAGGATAGTGGCAGGATAAAGAGCTGGAGACGGGAGCTCAGCTAACACACGTCTGCTCCCAGTGCCATCTTGGACACGCCCCGGTGATGTGTTTTTTACTTGCCCCCTATCCCTCTTTTTTATCTTTCTTTTATTTCAGATTCAGCAACCTGCTTGGTGTGGATACTTGGGCACTCATATGTGTATTGTGGTGCCAGGAGGGCGGATGTCAGGAAGGATGGCAGGTGTTGGGTTTGTCTGGGAAGGAAGGGATAGTGTGTTGGATTGGATTCCCGGGCATGCTGTGGTCCAGGGCGGTACCTGAGATGCAAAAGTTCGCTCAATTGGACCGCCCCCCCCCTGATGTAGTTCTGCTACATGTGGGGGGTAGGTAATGACCTGGGTTTGCGGTGTGCAAGGGAATTGATCAGGGATATCAAATTTGATTTGTTGCGGCTGCAATCGTTCTTCCCTGATACTATTTTTATCTGGTCTGATATCGTCGCCAGAACGGCGTGGCGTTTGGCTCGCTCTGTCGCAGGTTTGAACAGAGCCCGGATTAAAGTGAACAAAGTGGTGGCTACGTTTTTCGTACGGAACGGGGGTTTGGCGGTTCGACACCGGGATTTGGAGGAGGAAACATGGCGTTTTTTACACTCTGATGGTGTGCACCTGAATGCTATAGGTATTGACCTATGGCAGGTGGGTTTGCAGGATGGTGTGCAGTGGGCGTTTCGGGTTTGGAGGGCGTCACGCACGTAAGGTGTCACGCGTGTGTGCTGTGGCAGTAGGTCTATGGGGTCTTTGAAGGCGGTGCTGAAAAATAACGGAGGTTTGGGAGGGAATTGGGCCAATATGGAGGTATGGGCGACCTTTCCCTCAAAATGGTAACAATGGTGTGTAGTAGGTTGTATCTGGAAGGAAGTAGCTGGTTGTCCCTGAGCTTGCGTAATACACGGCGTGGGGCCTTTCATGGGTGTACCGATACAACTAGTTGGTTGGAATTTATATTTTGCCTTCAAAGACCTCTAGATCAGGAAAGTTTGATAAGGAGGTGTATTTGGTTAATGTTATTAAAAATGTATTATATGCATTAAGTTATTTGTTTGGAAAAATTTTGTAAATTTTATTTTGTTGTAATAAAAAGGCTGCTATGGCCATTCGACTCCAAAAGTATTGTGTCGTCTGGTCATTTGCTAGTAAAGGGGTGGTAGGGAGTGGATTGTTATCTATCGGAGCCTCACGTATATGGCACATCCCTTAGTCAAGTAATGGCCCGGAGCTAAGTAGCACTGGGAGGAGGGCCAGCATGACTGGGGTGGGGCAGTGAGGCGGAGGCATTGGTTTAGGAGGCAGGACAGTGGGGGAAGTTTAGAGTTAACTTGGGGGGTGAAGTTAGGAGTGGTGGTCAGTGGGAAGAAGAAAACGGACAGGATAGGCGATTTCCCACCCTCCTTCCCTTATTTATGGTTATGGTGCCGGATAGATAATGGGTTTGGTGTGGTTTAATTTGGTACTTGGTGCAGTATGGGTCTTTTGGGTGCATAAGAGTGGTTTCCTTGTTTGATGTCATAGCAGCGGTAGGTCTATGGGGTCTTTGAAGGCGGTGCTGAAAAATAATGGAGGTTTAGGAGGGGGTTGGGCCCATATGGAGGTATGGGCGACCTTTCCCTCAAAATGGTAACAATGGTGTGTAGTAGGTTGTATCTGGAAGGAAGTAGCTGGTTGTCCCTGAGCTTGCGTACTACACGGCGTGGGGCCTTTCATGGGTGTACCGATACAACTAGTTGGTTGGAATTTAAATTTTGCCTTCAAAGACCTCTAGATCAGGAAAGTTTGATAAGGATGTGTATTTGGTTAATGTTATTAAAAATATATTTTTTGCTAGAAAATTACTTAGAACCCCAAACATTATATATTTTCTTTTTTTATTCTAACACCCTAGAGAATAAAATGGCGGTCGATTCAATACTTTCTGTCACACCTTATTCGCGCAGCGGTCTTACAAGCACACTTTTTTGGGAAAAAATACATTTTTTTGCATTAAAAAATAAGACAACAGTAAAGTTAGCCCAATGTTTTTTTTTTTATATTGTGAAAGATAATGTTACACCGAGTAAATTTATACCAAACATGTCACGCTTCAAAATTGCGCCCGCTCATGGAATAGCGACAAACTTAAAAATCTCCATAGGCGATGTTTAAAAAATTCTACAGGTTGTATGTTTTTTGAGTTACAGAGGAGGTCTAGGGCTAGAATTATTGCTCTCACTCTAACGATTGTGGCGATACCTCACATGTGTGGTTTGAACACCATTTTCATATGCAGGTGTTACTCACGTAAGCGTTCGCTTCTGCATTTGCTTTCTTTTTACACTGTTCTTTTAAAAAATGTAAACATACCTTGTAATAGAAAAAAAAGCATGACAGGACCTCTTAAATATGATCTCATATTTACAATAAAATGCAAGAAAAAAAGAAAAAAAAATGTTGTTAAAAAAAATAAAATAAAAAGTCCCTTTAAGAGCTATGGGCGGAAGTGACATTTTGACGTTGCTTCCGCCCTGCAATGGCATGAAGCTGGATGGGGGCCATCTTCCCCTCACTCAGCTCCATACCACACACAGAAAAGGACCCGATCGCCTCTGCCGCTGATGGCACCGGAGAGCGCGGCGGGAGGGATGGAGCCCTCTCCCGCCACCAATAAAAGTGATCTTGTTACGAATTCGCTGCAGAGTCCACTTTTATCTGAAACTGGACCACTCACCGAAGAATAGGATACTGGGGTTATGGGCAGCTAGCTGCTGCCATAACAACGATACTCCTCTTCAAAGTGACGACGTATATTGGTGTAAGCCGGTCCAGAAGTGCTTAATTTATAGGTAGTGTGATGGGAGTCACTTTGGGCGGGGGGCCCGTGGAACCCAGAATCCCTTGGAGAGGTTGGGAAATCCTTGTTTCAGCTCCTCATGCACCTCCTATGTCTAAGTCACCCTGTGTCTTTTAGGGGCACAGGGTGACTGAGAAAAATGGTGGACAGCTGTTTAATGGACAATGAAAAGGTGGTTACCTAAAATGGAACAGTAATATTTATCCACAATATCTCCCAGGATATATATAAAAACTATTCCTGGTTTATTTGATTCTGAAATTAACATGTTAATTGAAAGAGCTGATCACAGGCCTCTAGAACTGTGTGCAAATGGGAGAAAAACTGCACAAGGAGAAGACAGCTGAGTTAAGCAAGCTGGTCTGGGCAGAGATGCGGCTGGATAGAAGCTACAGAGCCCTGCCAGAACACTCCAGTCAGCGCTTTAAGCCATTGGCTAAGAGCGCTGATTGGCAACCGATCAGGTCTTTTTCTGTCATGCCCCTACGAAAGGCTGTCAAACCGACTGCAGTACACATGGGCCGAGTGTCGGACGGTTTCTATTAAACCGGCCGATGCCGTCCGACATTCGGCTCGTGTGTGTACTGGGCTTAACAGTGGTTTTCAAACCTCTCCAAGCTAAGTATACATTGAATTATATGCCTCTGCTCTGTAAACTGACAGGACCAAAAGAATTGGAAAACAATCTTATTGATAGGAAATGGGTTCACTTATGACTCTCTTTACCAACAAGCCTTTAATATTTTAATTGCTACCTATCGCTACCTGTCTCTGTCTCCACCATCTTTCATTTACAGAAAACAATCTCTGATTTAATACAATAAACAGCTTAGAATTCTGAGTAATGCTCAGTTTTGCCTAAAATAGTCTAAAGATAGTGGCACAACTTCCCTCTATACTAGAAGCGATGTACAACAATTTATTAGCACAATGACCCAAGACCCCCATATAATCCAACCCTCCCCAAAAAATATTCCTCTTAAAACCAAATAAACTATGTAGGGCAAAAATGCACCTCGTATGACCGAGGGTGCATCTGTGCATCAAATGCTCGGGTTAAAATATCCCTGAAATTGGGTGGCTGAGCCAAGTAGGGAACGGGGGCGTCTGTCCCAGCATTTAGATGTTTACGTGTTTCGTTCCTATACACCCGGAACTTCGTCAGAACAGGTTCTAAAGTGTGGTTCTTATTCTGTGCATCTTTCCATTACGGGATAGTGTGATATATGTTACATGTGTTTTACACAGACACACACTGCACCATTTTAGGAAAGAGCTGCAGGGATCCCATTTTTTTAGCTGGCTTTGAGCCATTATTTAGAAATTAAGGGGTATTCTTGGCATTGGGGAGGGTGGGCTTGTGGAGTTTTTTTTGCAATTTTTTGACCCTCGGTCATACAAAGGGTATTTTTGCCCTACATAATGTGTTCGGTTTTAAGAGGAATATTTTTTTGGGAAGGGTTGGATTATATGGGGGGTCTTGGGTCACTGTGCTAATAAATTGTTGTACATCACTTCTTTAGCAATAAATTATTTTTGTAGATTAGCTCTTTAGGGTGTGTAGAGGTCTTTGTGTTTTTTATTTGTTGGTTTAGTATAATACTGATTACACCCCCCGATATTTGTTAGGGTGAGCTCTACATATTATATATATATATATATATATATATATATATATATATTTTTTTTTTTTATTACGTAGGATTCCCACTTGTTCCATATTTGTTGCATTCCCTCTATACTATGCTGTATATATTTATGTTGTCCCACTTTCATCACTATGCTCCACCCTGGAAGAGCTTTTAATAACAACATACTATTGGAACACCCTTCTGAGGGACATGCTAGTCATTTTGTCAGGGATTTCATACAGCAGAAGCTCATTCTTATGCACATGTACAGGATCGTGGAAGCTAGCACAGAAGCTAGGAATAGAATGCGCACGCAGATGAGCATCGGTGCATACATGCATACACACCTACAGATCATGGTGCCCAGCAGCCCATTAAAACTGAGAGACTGTCTGGCCTCAGTGCTGGATTGTCTTCAGCTCTGGTTCCTGTGTTCCTAGTTCTTGAAAGTCTGCTAACCTTGTTCCTGACCCAGCTACGTCTGAAACCTCTCTTGGATCACCCTTGCCTGTTATGTCTGCAGCTCGATTGTGTTACCGACCTTGGCTTGGATTTCTTCTGCCTTTATTTGCCTCCTGACTTAGTACATGGTGTTGTTTGAAAACCCTGACTTTCCTCCTATTTAAAAACAAAAACCTAATTTTAAATGGACTTAGAAGGGTTAGGCTATTGTCCCAAAACAATTTATCGTTGACTCCATTTTCAGAATCCTTTCACTTAAATTCAGTGTTCCACCTTAGACTATTCACCAAACCAGCTACTACCCTTTTTTGAAACAAATATCCAAGTGGTAAGAATGTATGCCACAGGCCAGGCTCATCCAATGTCCATGCCTGCCAAGATCCATATTACCTATAGATGGAAAAAACTTTACATCTATAGGCTTGAAGCCATTATAAACTAAGTAAATAATGTGATAATCTATGAAAAATAAATGTAATCAGAGCATACACAGTAGACCAATTTGGCAAGATCTGCCAGCCATGGGTCAGTTATATGGGCTCTGCTGTCCATCATTCTCTATTATTGTAACAGACAAGCAGGTTGACTCTTTAGGTTTTTTCCTAATAAAATATTGATCTACTGGGCTGTTATTATTGGAACATTGTTATCATCATGTAGTTACATCATAAACATTCAGTATTTTCTAACCGTTCAGGTCTCTAAACAAATCAAAATTACAGATCCCTGCAATAGAAAGGGTAATATACTTACCTCTCTAGAGGTCCAGGTCTACTTTCTTTCCTACATTTTGTGCTGCAGCCTCCATCAGTCTCTTGCGAAATGGACACTTACAGGAGTGTCAGGTGTATAAAATGGCTGTGTCCCCCATGGTTCATGGTTTTTACTTCCTCCAACCCCTACATTATTACTGTATAATTTATCACAAGTGTGAACATTTTTGTTTGCCAGTTTACTATAAATGTCCTAACTAAAAAAATGCTACATTTAATAAATCAACATTTTTTTTCTGGTTACATTTTGGTAATTCAACACCTTACCGGTCACCAAACTGGACACGATTAGAGGCAGCACTAGCATCTGCAGCATCCTCATCAACAGCTCTCCAGGAAAGGAAAAATATTTGACCTGTCGATAGGACATCTTATAGGGCCTCAAGGCAAATGCCAACCCAATGCCTAGAAAATGATAGCACATTGAATTAGACTAACATGTCCAGGAAGTTTGTGTGAATAAGATTATAACTGTTGTTTTCTAATATGCTGCATCATGACACAACTAAAAGCATACTTCAAATCATGATTCATTTCTTGGTGTAAGAGTCAAAGATGGCCACAAGCTATATTAGGGAAAATTACCCTAAACCCAAATTCTGCATCATGCAGCTATTCAAAGCAAATAATAGTTTGTTAGAGAGGGGACCCCCTTGTGCACTTTGGTGGTCGCAAATGTAAGAACAGGGCAACATTTAAACAATAAATTTGTTGGTTGGTTTTGTGAGATTTCTTGAATGGCACCAACGATGCCAAGGATTGTTATTTTAATCCTTTTATATACTGTACACTAACTTTATGATCAGTGACAGGTTAAGCAAATAACTTTGATTATCTCGTTACAATGGCGACTAAAATTTTATGGGATATATTAGGTGGCAAGTAAACAAATTGTCCATGAAGTTGATGTGTTGAAAGCAGAAAAAAATGGACATCGCAGTTTGTTGTGTATGGGGTTGTGTAGCTGCAGACTGGTCAGGGTGCCCACGCTGACCCGTGTCCACAGCCATAAGTGCCTACAATGGGCACATAAGCATCATAAATGGACCATGAAGCAAGGGAAGAAGGTAGCCTGGTCTGATGAATCACATTTTCTTTAACATAATTTGGATAGGTGAGTATGCGTGCGCTACTTACCTGGAGAAGAGATGGACCTATTATGGGAAGAAGACAAGCTGCTAGAGGCACTATGATGCTTTGGGCAACATTCTGCTGGGAAACCTTGCATCCTGCCATTCATGCAGATGTTACTTTGACATGTACCACCTACCTAAACATGGCTGTTCACCAAGTACACCCCTTAAGGAAAACCTTATTCCCTGATGGCAGTCACAGTGGATAATGCATCCTGCTTGAGAAACACAACAATGAGTTTGAGGTGTTGACTTGGCCTCCAAATTCTACAGATCTCAATCCAATCGAGCATCTGTAGGATGTGCTGGAAAAACAAGTCAGATCCATGGAGACCCCACCTTGCAACTTACAGGACTTAAAGTGGTTGTTAAGCCACTATATTATATTTATCTCTTCTGTTATATAGCGACACGTGTCCCAGTGCCTGTGCTGTATAAAAATAATGCCGATCTCTATCTTATATCGGAGATTATCCTGGCACTCAAGTGATGCCTCGGCTCTCTCCTCTCCTTGGCTGACAGCTATAGCGGATGGGGCCGAGAACTCCCGCTGACATCAGCCGGGAGGAGAGGAGCAGAGAGACGAGTGGTCATGTGAGTGCCGGGAGACGCTCTGATATAAGGTAGAAATCAGCATAGTTTTTATACAGCCCAGGCACTGGGATACATTAATTTATATAAGAGATGGGATCGTACAAATATAATATTGGTTTTTATGGCAGTCAGTGTCTCTGGCTGACAGGCAGGGAGGGGAGGGGGAAGAGGATCGGGGAGAGCAGAGCTGCGGATGACGGAGGAACGTAAACTACTGTTGTCCGGGCTCAGCAGCCATGATAACACGTGGTCAGTTTACAAGGGGGGGGGGCAATACCAGGCAGGATCAGACAGTTTTTTTTAGGTTATACGGGGGGCCAAATTACACAGCACAAGCACTATGCTGTTATCCATGCTTTAAGGGAACAAGATCTATTTTTTTAGGGTAACAAACACTTTAAAGTGTTAGTTCACCTTTACAGAAAATCTGTAAAGGTGATCTAACCCTTTCAAGGATCTGCTACTGATGGCTTGGTACTAGGGTTGCACCGATACCAGTTTTGTAAGTCTGAGTACAAGTACCGATACTTTTCCTCAAATACAGGAAGGGAGGGGGTGGGGGAGGGGGTATTTGGGAACCCTACAGCTGCCAATCACTGCATTACAACACACAGCAGACCCCCCCCTCCAAGAAGTTCAGCAGCAGCTGAGAGACTTAGGTAAGTCATCAGAGGTGGGGAGGGGGAAGCAAAGCCCAGCTCAGTGCAGGACACACTACTCACCAGGCAGATTAGTCACTTGGCAGCCGCCCGCAGAGGAGCCCAGGGAGGAGAAGCACATCACCCGGAGGACACAAAAAACTGAGCTAAGACGGAGGGGCATGGCCAGCAGGGGAGGGGGCAGGCCCACTGCAGGGAAGGGAAATCCCCACTGATAGCTGAAACGTCATCAGTTGTTAAGGATGTGGCGGCCCTGTTCCTTAACAACCGATTGCCCGCATTCTTTTGTACAGGAAATCCCCGGGTTACAAACAAGATAGGGTCTGTAGGTTTGTTCTTAAGTTGAATTTGTATGCAAGTTGGAACAGGTACGTTTTTTAAGTGTAGCTCCAGCCAAAAAACTATTTTTAAGCTTTTGGATAGCATAGGGAAAGGTTAATACCACTGTAACATTTGTTTTGCTGTCTGTGCCTCTGTTCAGAAGATTTCACCTGACTTTCTGTCCCAAGAACAATTGGATTTTGAAAATTTTGGTTTGTTGTGGAAATGATTGGTGATACAGCTTCAGTGGAGATTGAATTTCCCTTCCTAGGGGTAGATTTCCTCTCACTACTTGTCTCCCTCCATTTGTAAGTAGGAGTCATTTGTAAGTCGGATGTTTGTAACTTGGGGACCACCTGTATACATTTCATCTGTCAGCAGGTGAATCCCACCGACAGATGAAAGAACCGAACCTGAAGGTATCGGTTTCAGGTATCGGCGCATTTGCACGAGTACCGATACTCGTGTAAATGCTTAGTATCGGCACTGATACCAGTATCAGTATCGGTGGAACCCTACTTAGTACCAAATACCACAGCATACCTTCAGAGGTTAAGTGGTGACCATGCCTTAATGGCTCAGGGCTGTTTTGGCAGTAAAAAGGGGGCCTACTCAAAGTTGGGTGGTCTTGAAGTTATGGCTTTCAGTTCACTGAAAGAATAGTGTCTTTTCTTCTAGCACAATTTGCATAAGTGAAAATCAAATTTAATACTAGATCTCTTGTACATACTCTGTTGAATACAACAGAATCTGGGAGGAGGTTCTACTGGAAAGTGAGTTAAAACATATTATTACACGGATTATTGGATATAACATACACTTTCTTTAGACATGATCTTTATACAAAGAATATAGATTACAGTAAAAAGAAGTACAAAATACTGTACCCAGCACTACGGCTATGACGGTGAGTATTACAAAGGCATTCCGGTAGAGGAAACCACGGATGCTTCCCACTGTCACTTTACGCATTTGCTTCCCAGCTCGCGATGCCTTCTTCTGTATTGCATGTTGCCAGCTGTGTACATGAACTTCAGATTTTTCACCTTTGGCGGTATCATCTTTAAGAAACAAGCTGTCTGCGTTTCCATCTTTTTCACTCATTCTGAGCTAATAACTCCGGAAGTTACACTGAAAAAAAAGATCAAAATTGTTACATCCATTTTATTGGACCAATAGTGTTCTGCTGTTCCTTGCAATGTATTAAATTGGCAAGTGGAAGTAGTACATTATCCAAAGGGGACAGGTGAGCCACTTGGCATAAAGGGTGTCTGGATGCCCTTGCCTCTCTTCTTTACAAACATTAAAAAAAAAAAAAAAAAAAAAAACACACTGAGTCGTTGCAAGCATGTATGTTAATGGAATAATAAATGATTGTTTAGTGGACAGTTCATGCCTGCCTGCACACCCTACTGCCATCTATTGTCAAAATAATTTGTAGAACGAGATTTATCTATGTAACATATACAATATCCATAGGATTCCAAATAAAAAAAAACCTTTTTAGACATATAAGGTGTGCTGTACAGCAATAAGACTAGTATAATATCAAATCCCACTGCCTCAAATAAGATGTCTATTACAACGAAACGTACGTCAGGCAAGGCATAGGAAATAACGGTGACTGATTGTTTGAAATGCTTGTTTTATCCTCGCTGCTGTAAGTAGAATTTTAATAAATATTTGGTCATTTACACTGGATGTTGCGCAAGGAGTCTTTCCTCTTCTTGTGCAATGCTTCATATACGGTCTGAGTACTGCAAAGGAGAAGTTTTTGTGCTGCTTTCTACCAATACCATTAGAGAGTGGAGTGAGGGGTGAAGCTCATTAAGGCGAATACTTACCTATATTAGGTCTATTACTCTGGTAAGAGACTATATTTTTGGGTTTGAAGGGGGTGCACTGGGTGATTGCCACTGGAAGATTATAGGAGTCATTCATCTGGCACATTTGGATTATCACCATGTGGACATTTTTTTGGATTGTTTATACAATTTTTTTTGCACTTTATTTTCATGCATGATTGCACTTTATTCATATTCTGTCACAGAATTTCACCTATGATACATGATAAAGAACAAAAAGGTTGCACTGACCAACGCTAAGCAGCAGTGGTAAACTGTGTCTGTGGCAAGCTTACATGGTAAATTTAGGCTCACAATACAATCAGTGACACACAAATAGTTCAACACAACACACACTTAAGCAGCTCATAGATGAGTCATTTTTTCTATTTTTATTAACTCTATGTGGAGTTATTGTATTCTGCTAGTGGGGAAAATCCGACAGTTGTACAGAAGTCGATAGGTAAATCAACTTTTGTATAACCAGGCTTCCCATACATGGATCAAAATGTGGCCGGTCCCTGGTAAACCAGCAGAATTTGAATCCATGTATGGCTGGCTTTAGCTTGCACTTATTACACATGCACTAGTATGAAGACCTGAGGTGTCCTGACCGTCAGATGTCAATGCATCTCTGTTCACCTCCATGATGCACAATGGTTTCAGTAGGACATTTTTATTTGCTGATGTGTGGATATGTGCCAATATGTAACACAGTGGGGCTGATTTACTATAGCACGAATATGCAAATGTGTGAATATCCGCAAAATAGCTATATCAAGTAATTAGCGTGAAAATGGAATTCACTATAGCGCTCTGGAAAAAATACTCACAAAATCAAATTCACTATAGGTCACAGACAACAGAGACCGTCCAAATCATTAGTCGTGCTAGAAACATTGGAATTTCACAAGCAAATAATGCTTAGAGCATGATATGAAAGCCTAACTCAGTGGTCCCTAACCTTTTTGGCACCAGGGACTGGCTGCGTAGAGGCATACGGGGTAAGTGATTTTTCGCTGGCAATTTATCAGAGCAATAGCTGGTGTTGGCTCTTCAATCATCCCGGCACCATGGTTGTTGTGGTGTCAGGATGATTGAAGCACATTATTTCTATTATTAGATTGTAATATAGAATGAAAAAGTTCAACTCACCATAATGCAGAATCAGTGGGAGCCCTGAGCATGTCACTTGCCACGCTGCCTGCCACCAGCTGAGGAATGTCACTTGCCATGCTGCCTGCCACCAGATGAATGCCACTTGCCATGCTGCCTGCCACCAGATTAATGCCAATTGCCATGCTGCCTGCCACCAGATGAATGCCAATTGCCATGCTGCCTGCCACCGGATGAGGAATCTCATTTGCCACATTACTTGCCTGACACCAGATGAGTGTCACTTGCCACGCTGCCTGCCATCAGATGAATGTCACTTGCCAAGCTGCCTGCCTCCAGATGAGGAATCTCATTTGCCACATTACTTGCCTGACACCAGATGAGTGTCACTTGCCACGCTGCCTGCCACCAGATGAATGTCACTTGCCAAGCTGCCTGCCTCCAGATGAGGAATGCCACTTGCCACGCTGCCTGCCACCAGATGAATGCCACTTGCCACGCTGCCTGCCACCAGATGAGGAATGCCACGCCGCCTGCCACCAGATGAATGTCACTTGCCACGCTGCCTGCCACCAGATGAGGAATGCCACGTGCCACGCTGCCCGCCACCAGATGAATGCCACTTACCACGCTGCCTGCCACCAGATGAGGAATACCACTTGTCACTCTGCCTGCCACAAGATGAGGAATGTCACTTGCCACATTACTTGCCTGACACCAGATGAGAAATGCCTCTTGCCACGTCGCCTGCCACCAGGTGAATGTCACTTGCCACGCTGCCTGCCACCAGATCAGGAATGTCACTTGCCACACTGCCTGCCACCAGATGAATGTCACTTGCCACGCTGCCTGCCTCCAGAAGAGGAATGCCACTTGCCTTGCTGCCTGCCACCAGATGAATGCCACTTGCCACGCTGCCTGTCACCAGATGAATGCCACTTGCCACGCTGCCTGTCACCAGATGAGGGATGCAACTTGCAAAGCTGCCTGCCAATGCCACCAGATGTGGACTGTCACTGCATTGGTGGCACTGGTTCATTTAGCACAGAGGCAGGCCTCTGTGCAGTGGTCATTCTTAAGTAAGGGCATGGGAGCGGTGATGCGGGGCGGGCGGTGAGAGATGATGTCATCTCTCTGCTCCCTGCCGCACCTCCGACACCAGCACTGTGAAGGCGGAAGAGCTGTGATGTGGGGCGGGCGCAAAGAGATGTCATCTCTGCTTTCAAGCTCCTCTCATCTGCCTGCCTCTGTGATCCACCGGGCTCTCTCACCCACCCGCCTCTGTGATCCACCGGGCTCTCTCACCCTTCTGCCTCTGTGATCCACCGGGCTCTCTCACCCTTCTGCCTCTGTGATCCACTGGGCTCTCTCACCCGCCCGCCTTGCTCTCCCATGCCGCTCGCTGCATCCGCGGCCCGGCTGCAAAGACGCTACGGCCCAGGGGTTGGAGACCCCTGGCCTAAATGGTTCTTTAACCACTTCAATACAGGGAATTTTCACCCCCTTCCTGCCCAGGCCAATTTTCAGCACTGTCGCTTTTTGAATGACAATTGCGCGGTCATGCAACACTATATCCAAATGACATTTTTATCGTTTCTTTTCCCACAAATAGAGCTTTCTTTTGGTGGTATTTGATCACCTCTGCAGTTTTTATTTCTTGTGCTATAAACAAAAGAAGAGTGACATATTTTTTACTTTTTGCTATAATAAATATCCCAATTTTTTTTTTTTTTTAAACTAATTTTTCCCTCAGTTTAGGCCGATATGTATTCTTCTACATATTTTTGGTAAAAAAAAAAAAATCGCAATAAGCATATACTGATTGGTTTGCGCAAAAGTTATAGTGTCTACAAAATAAGGGATAGATTTATGGCTTTTTTTTTTTTTTAACTAGCAATGGCGGCGATCTGTGATTTTTATTGTGACTGTGACAATGTGGCGGGCATATCGGACACTTCTGGACCATTCACATTTATACATTTAAACCATTGAATATAATTGTACAATTGTTACTTCCACAAAAAAATACATTTTAATTTTGAGATGAACTGTTTATTTTTCTAAAATAAATTGTCCTTGCTCAGTTTTTATGTTCCTTTTTCTTAATTTTTTTTAAGAATGCTAGTAATGTGTAATGTTTTCATGTTTTGGTAAAATATATTTTTCACAAAAATCTAATCTGAAACTCCCACAGGTGTCTTCACAAACAATACCATTGCTGATGGAAAATTTTAAATGAGTCACAGTTTTGTCTGTTGTTTAGTATTGCCAAATGATTATAATTTTACTCTATAAAATGTGATAAGTGTACCATCAGAAATCAAAATGTCATTCCCAAAATTCAGAGGGTAACATCACTATTCTACACTCACACACCAAGAACCACCAAATATCACAGAATAAATCAACAAACATAACTCCTGACTGATGTAATTTCACCACCTATAGGTATATGTCCAAAGAAATGCAATATTTGTGTATTTATGTGTAGGAGGGTTTAAAATTAAGCACTAATTGCAGCCTCTTACCAAGCAAAAAGCAACAAAATCAGAGTTGGCTCAGCATGCTGACAGTCTGTTCTCCCTATGTTGTTAAACATAACTCCTGACTCATGTCCTTACCCAAATTATGTCTAAATGTAGTATTTATGTGGAGGAGGGTTCCACCATCATTGCAAATCGTGTCATTTGTTTTCCATGGGCAAGGGCAATAATCGGCCTTAAGATTTCCCCACCAGCACTAATTGCAGCCTCTTACCAAGCAAAAAGCAACAAAATTAGAGATGATTCTCTAGCAGCATGCTGACAGTAATCAGCCATACCCAGCCTTCAAAACAGATGGCATATGCCAGAAACAGGTTGTCCAATGGTCCTCTAGCCTTCCACAGTACATCTGCATTGATTAACTTATTGCACCCCTGGGACTTAGGACTGTTTGACATCACAGAGACGTACCCTACAATTATGTGGCAGCACAGTGGCTAATTGGTTAGCATTTCTGCTTAGCAGCACGTTGTTCGAATCCCAAATTTGCTGCTACCTGGCTAGAGGCTTGTATGTTCTTCCTCTGTTGTGGGTTTTAATTTTTTTTTCACCAGTGATTACATTTTTGATGAGTTTCACATAACGGCATCCCAAGAAATTACATTATAAATCAAGTAAGTGTGTGTTTGCACTAAATCTATACCTGTGTGTTTTGGGGCAGATATGGATGTACAAGTCTGGTATGATCCTGCACACATATTTTTGTATTTTTGGGGCATGGTTTCCAAATTGTGTCTTTGTCCAGTCTGACCATGTGTGATTTTGTATAATTTTGTCTGGTTTTGCTTATGATCATGCAATTTTACTTTTTAGGGGTTTGGGGCGAGGAGTTCTGATCACCAAAAAGGTTTGTCGTGGTTTTATCAGCTTGATTTGTATCCCTGCTTTTCTACCTTGTAGATTGTAAGCAGGGCCCTTCTAACTATATTGTCAAATGCTGGACCATCATTTCCATGCCTTTTATTTTTTTTTTTGCCCCAATACATTAATGTGCCAAATGTTTATACTAATGTTGAAATAAAAAGTTGAACTTTTTTTGCTTTATGTTTGACTTTTTACATATTTTATAAGTGCAAACTATTCATACCCCGTTAAATCTGTATTAAATCTAGTTGGATACAAAAGTATTTGATCCTGCACACATGCAAGTCCTTGAGTAGAAAGTGTAATGGGGGGTGGGGGGGGGAGAAAAAACAAAATTAAAATTAAAAATAAAAAAATCCCTGCTCCAATGCTGAATTTCAGGGCTCTATTAATTCTTTTGTGGACTAAGTAAACCATAAAATATGTCAACTAAATGTGAATTCTCTCCAAGCACCAAATTAACCACTAGCTCACCAGCTCACGCAGATATACTGCGGCAGGTCGGCTCTCCTGCGCGAATTGACGTACCTGTACATCGGTCTATGCAAAGAGTATAGTGGGCGCGCAGACTCGATGTCCGCTGGCAACCTGCGATTGCAGTGAGGAGAGGCAGAACAGGGAATTGCTATGTAAACAAGGCGTTTCCCCATTCTGCCTAGTGACATGACTGTGATCTACTGTTCCCAGTGATCGGGAACAGTGATCTCTGTCATGTTCCTGGCAGCCCATCCCCCCTACAGTTAGAACACACCCAGGGAACACACATAACCCCTTGATCGCCCCTAGCATCAACCCCTTCCCTACCAGTGTCATTTTTACATTGATCAGTGCCATTTTTATAGCGCTGATCAATGTAATAATGTCATAGGTCACCAAAAAGTGTCATTCAGGGTCAGATTTGTCTGCTGCAATGTTGCAGTCCTGCTAAAAATCGCAGATCGCTGCCATTATCAGAAAAAACAATAAAAAAATAAAAGTCCCTAAATCTATCCCATAGTTTGTAGACGCGATAACTTTTGCGCAAGCCAATCAATATACGCCTTTTTTTAATCAAAAATACGTAGAAGAATATATATCGGCCTAAACTTATCAATAAATTTGTTTTATTATATTTATTTTTGATAGGTATTATAGCAGAAAGTAAAAAAAATATATATATTTTTTTAATTGTCGTTTTTTTTTGTTTATAAACGCAAAAAAAAAAACGCAGAGGTGATCAAATACCACCAAAAGAAAGCTCTATTTGTGGGTAAAAAAAAGGCATTAATTTTGTTTGGGTACAATGTCGCATGACTGCGCAATTGTCAGTTAAAGCAATGCAGTGCCGTATCGCAAAAAAAAGGCTTGGTCATTAAGGGGGCAAATCCTTCCAGGGCTGAAGTGGTTAAACCCCCCAATTTTTTTTAAAAATTGGCGTGGGGTCCCCCTCCAAAATCCATACCAAGTCCTTTGTGTCTGGCATAGATTTTAAGGGAACTCCACACCAAAATAAAAAAAATGGCGTGGGGTCCCCCTCAAAATCCATACCAGACCATTAGGCAGGTAAGGATGGGGGGGATAAGCGAGTGCCCCCCATCCTGAATCATACCAGGCCACATGCCTTCAACGGGATAGGCTCTGTGCCCCCCACCCCAAAGCATCTTCTCCCCATGTTGATAGGGACAAGGGCCTCTTCCCGACAACCCTGGTCGGTGGTTGCCAGGTATGCGGGCGGGGGGCTTATCAGAATCTGGAAGCTCCCTTTAACAAGGGGGCCCCCAGATCCCAGCCTCCTCCCTACGTGAATGGGTAGAGGTACACTGTACCCTTAACCATTCACCAAAAAAGTGTCAAGTAAAAACCACAAGAGACAGTTTTTGACAATTATTAAAAAAGAAAACAAAAAAGTGTCCATCACTCCACCCAACGGACCTGAAAAACAGAAAAAAAAAAAAGAACAAAGCTCCGCCTCTATGGGAGGACCCCCGCCGTCTGAATTCTCTTTGCTTTGACAGTGGTTATATTAGCAAGGGCGAGGCCACCCGGTGATGTAACGGGTGACCCTGCCCCCTTCTGACATCATGTGCCGTCCGAAGGGGGCAGGGTCATCCAGTTACGTCATCGGGTGGCCCCGCCCTTGCCTAAATAACTGTCAAATCAAAAAGACAGCAGTCGGCAGGAGGCCTACCATCGAGGTGGTGCTTTGTTCGTTTTTTCCATTTTTCGGGTCCATCTGGCGACGTGATGCACATCGCAGGACACTTTTTCTTTTTTTACATTTTGACACTTTTTGGAGAATGGGTAGGGGTATGATGTACCCGATACACATTCCCATAGGGGGGCAGGATCTGGGGGCCCCCTTGTTAAAGGCGGCTTCCAGATTTAGATAAGCCACCCGCCCGCAGACCCTGACAACCACCGGCCGGGGTTGTCAGGACGAGGCCCTTGTCCACATGGCCGAGGAGGAGAAATAATAAACACGTGATCTACCCTCTTGACTGCAGTCTGATTCATGGAAAGATTATCCGATTAAAGATCTACTGTGTATGCCTATGCCTATGATCTAGCAAGATCTGGTAAGAATTTAATCTAGAGGGGACGTTTTTCACTCGCGGAGGTGTTGGTGGCAGCTTTCCTTCATATGCATGAAACTGAACCCACTTCAGACTGGTTTTCACTCACAGCAGTGTTATACATTGCAGGACTGCGGCATTGAGACTTTATTATGCACCATTGGTTCCATCAATGCACACTTGCTATTTCATATTGTTTGATCCTTTTAGTGCTGCTTTTGTGTGTTTTAACATGTGTTTAAGATTACTCTGGAATACTTATTTATAACAGCATTCGTTAGCAAAAGAAGAAAACAAACTAGGAATACTTGAATAAATCAAGTGATCTTGCGCAGTTTTTCCAGTGTCACTCTGTGTATGACCTCGTGGTTAAATAATATAAAATCAATCAATAATCAGTGAACCAAAACAAATAATACAATAAATTGTCTGAGCTCAGTGCTCACAGAACTCTCACCTCAATATTGTGAATAAAAAGCCTTATGGACAAATGTATGGGCTGATGGGATCCAAGCTCCAGGCTCTTGAAGTATCGCTAATAACTCCAGACCACATGTGGGAATGAAATAAATATAATGCCTCCCATAGTGTAAATCGATTAAAAAATATGTGGTTTATTAAAAGACAAATGGATGCTTACATCAATAAGAATTAAAAAGCACAAAAAGGTTAAAACAGCGGCGTTAATAAGCCTCTCACATTACTTCCAGTCTGCGATTCACTCCCGCCACGCCCTATTTATCATTTAAACTAGGAATACTAATTGGAATATACATAAATACATGCACACGAGGTAGAGCACATCTCACATAAAAATGTTTTATTGATGTGATCATGGCTGCAATGCAGTTCCAAACTCGGTAGCAATTGACACTTTCAAATTCGCGGATATGCCAATCTGACATTTACAAAGGCATGGTCGGCGGTAATAGCGTGCTTTTTCATTCACATGTTTGCCTAGTTGAAGTCTTAATTGGCTTAAATGGGAGTAACTAAATATAGAGGGACCATTGCTTCCCATTGTTCTTAGTAAATCAACCCTAGTATGTTCTGCAGTAATCTCCATTCTCCACTCACCATAGAAATAAATGGATTTGAGCTGTAAAAAATACACTAAAAGGTCATTTTAGGGCACACAAAAGCAAATAGCAAAAATATAAAAGATGAGGTTGCGCCAAGTAAATAGATTCATGAAATGTCAAACTTTAAAATTGTGCGTGCCCATAAAACTACAGCAATCCTAAAAGCTCTGGTTTTAAAAAGTGATAAAAAACAATTGTAAAATAAGCACAGTGGCTAAGTGGTCGGCACTTCTGCCTGGCACCGCTAGTGTTGGTCAGTTCAAACCTCAACCTCGACACTATCTGCCTGGAGTTTGCATGTTCTCCCTGTGCTTGCGTGGGTTTACTCTCACGCTCCGAAGACATGCTGGTAGGCTAACTGGCTCCTGTCTAAATTGGCCCTAGTATGTGTATGTATGAACATGAGTCAGGGACCTTAGATTGTAAGTTCTTTGAGGGTAAGGACTGATGTGAATGTACAATATACTGTATATGTAAAGTGCTGCGTAAATTGTTGGCACTATATAAATACCCAAAATAAACACTTTCAACAATTCAAGTCAACATTCCCTGAGAAGCAGAAATTGAAGGGTGGCTAAAGATACACATATTAAAAGAGAAGTATGGGAATCAGGGTTTTTTGTATATTCACACTTACCTAGGTGGATGCAGCATCAGTCTGATGCTGCATCTGTCCCCCATCAGCTCTAAGACTGAGAACCAAGCGATGAAACACTGCCGATCGCTTGGTTCTCAGAGCTCCCTGAGCAGAGAGCTGATGACTGTCAGTCACCTCTGTCTGCTCTGATCCCCCCCCACCACGCTCTTACTGGAGTGCTGGGCTTTGGAGGGGGCGAGAGTGGCCAACTCAGGCTCTCAGTGGTTTGCTGAGGGGCTGAGCCGGGTGCTGGTCCAGGCATGTGGGCGGATCTCGAGCATATGGTCGTGATCTTTCCAGAGCCTGGACCAGCTCTGTGACGTCTGCTGAAAATGGGTCACAGGAGTGCAAAACTTAATCCACAGGAGAAGTACAGCAAATGAGCTTTGGCAGTACTTCTCTATCAAGTAACAAACTATACAATATATCCTGGAATTATAAAAAGAAAAAAAAAAAAAAGAGGCTAGCAAGTATGCACACCTTAAAGGGGACCTTCACTCTATCACTTGCCATTATTTAGATCTTCTTCCCCTCTCTTATGCAAATGGATAACAATTTTTTTTTCATTGGGGGATTAAGTGGCTCTTCTGCAGGACCCAGTCCCCCACTTCCTACTTTCTTTGACTTTACTCATAACAACTTGCTATCAAATAATTGTTCTTTAGCAAGGAACATGCATTCAGCATTCATGGTTATACTATCAAAATAAGTGCGTGCTGCAAATGCCTCCAGCATTGTTCCTGTTTTTTTCTTGTGTGAGGCTGCCATTTTACTGAAGCCCATAGTCCCTGAGCAGCAGTAAATGTTTAGGCTCTCAGCAGATCTGCCCCTGGTGACTCTGATTTGTGGCGCAGTGCCTAAAAATAGAGAGCAACTGAGTATGTGCAGAGCAGGGAGAGACAGTATATTACTGGATTTTAAACAGTATAGGCACTTATTTTTAATGTTTTACATAGTTATACCTGCAAAAGGGGCCAGCCTGAAGTGATCTAGCAGGGCTGACTAAAGTTCCACTTTAACCTCCCTCCTGAAAGCCTCCTGGGTAGGGATGAGCCGAACACCCCCCTGTTCGGTTCGCACCAGAACTTGCGAACAGGCAAAAAATTTGTTCGAACACGCGAACACCGTTAAAGTCTATGGGACACGAACATGAATAATCAAAAGTGCTAATTTTAAAGGTTTATATGCAAGTTATTGTCATAAAAAGTGTTTGGGGACCTGGGTCCTGCCCCAGGGGACATGGATCAATGCAAAAAAAAGTTTTAAAAACGGCCGTTTTTACGGGAGCAGTGATTTTAATAATGCTTAAAGTGAAACAATAAAAGTATAATATTCCTTTAAATTTCGTACCTGGGGTGTGTCTATAGTATGCCTGTAAAGGGGCGCGTGTTTCCCGTGTTTAGAACAGTCTGACAGCAAAATGACATTTCAAAGGAAAAAAGTCATTTAAAAGTACTTGCGGCTATTAATGAATTGCAAGTCCGACAATACACATAAAAGTTCATTGATAAAAACGGCATGGGAATTCCCCACAGGGGAAGCCCGAACCACAATTTAAAGAAAAAAATTACGTGCAGGGTCCCTCTAAATTCCATAACAGGCCCTTCAGGTCTGGTATGGATATTAAGGGGAACCCCGGCCAAAATTAAAAAAAAAAAAAAATGGCGTGGGGTCCCCCTAAAAATCCATACCAGACCCTTATCCGAGCACGCAACCTGGCAGGCCGCAGGAAAAGAGGGGGGGACGAGAGAGCGCCCCCCCTCTTGAACCATACCAGGCCACATGCCCTCAACATTGGGAGGGTGCTTTGGGGTAGCCCCCCAAAACTCCTTGTCCCCATGTTGATGGGGACAAGGGGCTCATCCCCACAACCCTTGCCCGGTGGTTGTGGGGGTCTGCGGGCGGGGGGCTTATCGGAATCTGGTAGCCCCCTTTAACAAGGGGACCCCCAGATCCCGGCCCTCCCCCCTGTGTGAAATGGTAAGGGGGTTCAAAAGGACCCCTACCATTTCACAAAAAAACTAAAAAAACTGTCAAAATGTTAAAAATGACAAGAGACAGTTTTTGACAATTCCTTTATTTAAATGCTTCTTCTATCTTCCTTCGGTTTCTTCCTCCAACTTCTTCTGGTTCTTCCTCCAGTGTTCTTGTCCTGCATCTTCATCCGTGGCGTCTTCTTATCTTCTTCTCCTCGGGCCGATCCGCATCCATGATGGCATGGAGGGAGGCTCCCACTGTGACGTTTCTCCTCTTCTGACGGTTCTTAAATAACGGGGGGGTGGAGCCACCTGGTGACCCTGCCCCCTCTGACGCACAGGGACTTGATGGGACTTCCCTGTGGCATTCCCCGTGACGTCAGAAGGTCGCGGGGTCACCCGTTACGTAACCCCGCCCCCTTCTGACGTCACGGGGAACGCCACAGGGAAGAACACCGGAGGAAGAACCAGCAGAAGAAGATGGAGGAAGAAACCGAAGGAAGAGAGAAGAGAGAAGAAAGAAGAAAGAAGAAGCATTTAAATAAAGGAATTGTCAAAAACTGTCTCTTGTCATTTTTAAAATTTTTGACATTTTTTGTGTGAAATGGTTGGGGTACTTTTGTACCCCCCTTACCATTTCACACAGGGGGAGGGCCGGGATCTGGGGGTCCCCTTGTTAAAGGGGGCTTCCAGATTCCGATAAGCCCCCCGCCCGCAGACCCCCACAACCACCGGGCAAGGGTTGTGGGGATGAGGCCCTTGTCCCCATCAACATGGGGACAAGGTGTTTTGGGGGGCTACCCCAAAGCACCCTCCCAATGTTGAGGGCATGTGGCCTGGTACGGTTCAGGAGGGGGGGCGCTCTCTCATCCCCCCCTCTTTTCCCGCGGCCTGTCAGGTTGCGTGCTCGGATAAGGGTCTGGTATGGATTTTTAGGGGGACCCCACGCCATTTTTTTTTTAAATTTTGGCGCAGGGTTCCCCTTAAAATCCATACCAGACCATACAAAATTCTAATTTTAGAAGCCATCTTCCAAAATTCGAATTTCGCATAGAATTAATTCAAATTCGAATAAAAAAGTTTAGAATAGAATAGAAAAGAATAGCATAGAAAAACAATGGAACATAATAGAAAAAAAATATAATATATATATAACCATCTTCCGAAATTGGAATTTGGTACAGAATGAATTCGAATTCGAATAGAAAAGATTAGAATACAATATATTATATTTTTTTCTATTCTGTTCTATTGTTTTTCTATACTATTCTTTTATATTTTCTATTCTATCCTAATCTTTTCTATTGGAATTCGATTTCATTCTATACGAATTTCAAATTTCGCAAAATGGTTATATATAGTTTACTTTTTCAAATTCAGTTAATGTTTTTTTTGAATGTGGTAGAATTTTTTCGAATTTTATAGCTTTTTCGAATGTGGTAGAATTTTTTCGAATTTGATAGTTTTTTTTGAATACGGTCAAATTTTTTCGAATGCGGTAGAATTTTTTTCTAATTCGAATACGAAACGAATTCCGAAAACGAATGTAACGAATGCAACGAATTTAACTAAACAAATTTAGTTAAATAACGAATTGAAACGAAACTAAACTAAACAAATTTTTTCATCCTGCACATGTCTAATTTAAAGGAATATTACACTTTTATTGTTTCACTTTAAGCATTATTAAAATCACTGCTCCCGAAAAAACGACCGTTTTTAAAACTTTTTTTTGCATTGATCCTTGTCCCCTGGGGCAGGACCCAGGTCCCCAAACACTTTTTATGACAATACCTTGCATATAAGGCTTTAAAATTAGCACTTTTGATTTCTCCCATAGACTTTTAAAGGGTGTTCCGCGGCTTTCGAATTTGCCGCGAACACCCCAAATTGTTCGGTGTTCGGCGAACGGGCGAACAGCCAATGTTCGAGTCAAACATGAGTTGGACTCGAACTCAAAGCTCATCCCTACTCCTGGGATAGCGATGTCACAAATTCCAGGAGGCATGCACTAGGAACTCTGTCACACTGCGCATGCACTGCTGTGCATCTTCAGGGAGCCAGCTTCAAGAAACTGGAAGAGACAGTTGGCACTCTGATGATGTCAGATGAGAAGATGGCAGTGCAGGACCTGGAAGTGCTGCAATGGCTTATACCAGCCAGCACTGGATTTGCTGGGTGGGTGGGTATATTTTTTGTGGACAACCCAGTATTTAGGCAAGAGGGTTAAAAAAAAATATTGTAAAGGGGGAAAGGAACCAGAAAATCAGCCTGGTTTCTAATAGGCCTGGAAATCCAGAAAATCCATATCCACTAAATCCAGGCATTAGTCACATTAGTTAAAAATTGCCTGCAGAATGGACAGCATCAGACACACAATGCACAGCACACAGACACCTGGTTTGTACAGTTGTGCATCCAAATACCATCATGGACAGAATAAGGATGTTTTCTATTTATACATACTGTTAGAACAAACTGTTCATGGCAAGACTCTGAATTATTTAGAAGCAGTCACTGTGCCGTGTTATAAACCTCCCTGGAAAAAGCAACCTTCAACTTTCCATATAAAAAATTGACTCATTTTACCCCCCATAGGGAAACCAGAGGCTTTTCTTGCTTAAGCAGTCAATTATTTTATGCTGTGTACTAAATACTTATTTTACCTTTTATAAACATTTGATAATTTCAAAGAACTGTGAATTAATGAGTAAATTGTAGAATATCGTACCAGCACATTCATGTTAATACATTAAGGTCATGTCTAGTCACTTTTTTCCTGTCTACAAAATAGAGGGTAGATTTATGGCATTTTTATTATTCATTTTTGTTATTAGTAATGGCAGCGATCTGCGATTTTTATGGTGATTTCGACATTAAGGCGGACACATTGGACACTATTTTGGGACCATTGTCATTTACACAGTGATCAGTGCAATAAAAATGCACTGATTACTGTGTAAATGACACTGGCAGGGAAGGGGTTAACACTATGGGGGCGATCAAGAGGTTAAGTGTGTCCTATGGAGTGATTCTAACTGTAGGGGAGATGGGTTCACTACATGACAGAGATCACTGCTCCCGATCACAGGGAGCAGTAGATCTCTGTCATGTTGCTAGGCAGAACAGGGAAATGCCTTGTTTACATATTCATCTGCCTGTTCTGCCGCTCCGTGACATGATCACGGGACTCCGGCGGACACGGTCACAGAGGACGCAGCGAGCGCGTGGGCGCCCCACCGGCGGCGCGTGCGCACCCACAATGCCGAGTCTTAAAGGGGATGTACAGGTATGCCCATTTGCGCAGCCATGCCATTGTGCTGACGTACATCGTCGTGCGCTGGTCGACAAGTGGTTAAAAAGCACAGGGCTGCCATTTTTTTCTCAAAGGAACCCTCATGCATCTAAAAACATAGAGCTGGGAAATCGCACCATGCGATTTGCCTGCTGCTGCATTTTAAAAATGGTGCAGGAACCTTTTTCCTGCATGAAGCGCAGCCACAGCATCCCATTCAAATAAACAAGCTGCGGTCCTGTGCAAACGTGGTTTGCGGAGTCGCAATAGTGTAAACCAGGCCTCAGAAGACATGTATATTGGTTGCTTCAGCTATCTAGCTATGTATCTGTTTGGGTTAAAATTATTAATGTGTGTGTGTTTCTCCAAAATTGCAAGTACATCATGTTAAAGTGGTTGTAAAGGTTGAAGGTTTTTTTACCTTAATGCATTGTACATGAAGGTAAAAAAACTTTCTGTGTGCTGCTCCTCCCTCAGCCCCTCGAATATTCACCTGAGCCCCCTCATGATCCAGCAATGTGCACAAGAGCCTCGGCTGTCCTGGGTCTCCTTGTCACAGCCAGTGAGCCAATGAGGAGAGAGCAGGGGCAGGGATGAGACGCGGCTCTGTGTGTCTTATAGTGAGGGAAAAAAGTATTTGATCCCCTGCTGATTTTGGACATTTGCCCACTGACAAAGAAATGATCAGTCTATCATTTTAATGGTCGGTTTATTTTACCAGTGAGAGACAGAACAACAACAAAAATTTACAGAAAAACACATTTCAAAAAAGTTAAAAAATTGATTTGCATTTTAATGAGTGAAATAAGTATTTGATCCCCTATCAATCAGCAAGATTTCTGGCTCCCAGGTGTCTTCTATACAGGTAACAAGCTAAGATTAGGAGCACCCTCTTAAAGGGAGTGCTTCTAATCTCAGCTTGTTACCTGTATAAAAGACACCTATCCACAGAAGCAGTCAATCAGATTCCAATCTCTCCACCATGGCCAAGACCAAAAAGAGCCATCCAAGGATGTCAGGGACAATAGTGTAGACCTAGCCAAGGCTGGAATGGGCTACAAGACAATTGCCAAGCAGCTTGGTGAGAGGGTGACAACAGTTGGTGTGATTACTCGCAAATGGAAGAAACACAATACAACTGTCAATCTCCCTCGGTCTGGGGCTCCATGCAAGATCTCACCTTGTGGAGTTTCAATGATCATGAGAATGGTGAGGAGGCAGCCCAGAACTACATGGGAGAATCTTGTCAATGATCTCAAGGCAGCTGGGACCATAGTCACCAAGAAAACAATTGGTAACACAGTACGCCATGAAGGACTGAAATCCTGCAGCGTCTGTAAGGTCCCCCTGCTCAAGAAAGCACATGTACATCTGAAGTTTGCTAATGAACATCTGAATGATTCAGAGGAGAACTGGGTGAAGGGGTTGTGGTCAGATGAGACCAAAATAGAGGTCTTTGGCATTAACTCAACTCGCCATGTTCGGAGCAGGAGGAATGCTGCCTATGACCCCAAGAACACCATCCCCCACCATCAAACATGGAGGTGGGAACATTATGCTTTGGGGGTGTTTTTCTGCTAAGGGGACAGGACAACTTCACCGCATCAGGGACGATGAACGGGCCATGCACCATTAAATCTTGGGTGAGAACCTCCTTCCCTCAGCCAGGGCATTGGAAATGGGTTGTGGATGGGTATTCCAGCATGACGATGACCTAAAACATACAGCCCAGGCAACAAAGGAATGGCTCAAGAAAAAGTACATTAAGGCCCTGGAGTGGCCTAGCCAGTCTCCAGACCTTAATCCCATAGAAAAAAAATGTGTGGAGGGAGCTGAAGGTTCAAGTTACCAAGCGTCAGCCTCGAAACCCTAATGATTTGAAGAGGATCTGCAAAGAGGAGTGGGACAAAATCCCTCCTGTGATGTGTGCCAACCTTGTGGCCAACTACAGGAAACATCTGACCTCTGTGATTGCCAACCAGGGTTTCTCCATCAAGTACTAAGTCATGTTTTGCGAAGGGGTCAGATACTTATTTCACTCACTAAAATGCTAATCATTTTATAACTTTTTTGAAATGCGTTTTTCTGGATATTTTTGTTGTTATTCTGTCTCTCACTGTTAAAATAAATCTACCATTAAAATTATAAACTGATTGTTTCTTTGTCAGTGGGTAAACGTACGAAATCAGCAGGGGATCAAATACTTTTTTCCCTCATTGTATGGATGCACAGAGCAGGGCTCGCGAACAAGCATGCACCAGTGCCCCCATAGCAAGTAGTTTGCTATTGGGGGCACTGGTCAAGGGGGAGGAGGCAGAAGCGCCGTTAGGGGACCCAAGAAAAGGAGGATCATGAAGTGAAATATTTGAATCTTTCCACCTTCATTATATTTAAAGTGACATTAAAGGTTCAATTTTTTTTCTTTTAAATAACAAACATGTTACTTACCTACTCTGTGCAGTGGTCCACTGCACAGAGTAGGCAAGTAACATGTTTGTTATTTTTAAAAAAACGTTGAACCTTTAATATCACTTTAAATATAATGCAAGTGGAAAGATTCAAATATTTTACGTCACCATTTCAAGACGTAGTCTCTAAAGTCACACAAATATGTAGGTTTTCAATATGAACAGATTACTACTTCTAAAAATAGTGTCTGCATAGAATACCAAATGGTTCATTTAAGTGTCCCTGTGCAATGTGAACATAGAGACACTACAGTAAGAAAAAGATGGCACAGGGTTGCCATGACATTGCTATAGGAACCCTACTAGTTGCTACGTGGGAGTCCTTCTGTTGCTATAAGTGACAAAAATAATCATTGAAACTATTGCACATATTTTAAAGTTCATCAGGAATAAACATGATATTACTGTATTTTTCAATATGTGTGTTAGTATGTTTACAACATTTTTCAGTTTATCAAGACAGATCATGAATTATTCACTTTACTGCAGATTGTGAGTTTCTTGAACCACTTGCAATTATTTTAATGTTGTTTGTTTCTGATAGTCATATATAATTATATATGTTCACAAATAATGTTATGAAGTGAAGAAAAAGCAGCACTAAACATTTTTTTTTCAATATTTATGAACAGTATTTATTAACTTATCTACAGGTAATTAAAAGGTAAAAAAACCTAAAGGGAGACAGAGCTACAGGATCAATAACTGGACCAGAGTGGACTGAAAAAAAAGTAAGTGTAGCGCACCCCACGTAGGAGCCGCTAGTGAAAAGTGTTCCCCCCACCCTGCACAGCCAGGCACATCAAATGTTCACAGGCTCCCAAAATCAAGAAACAGTCCGGTGCTCAGTCCTCAAGCTTTTTTGAGAGGTGGCTGCCAACAGTGGGCTGATACTTCTGGATGCCCACCAACCCCATGTTCCAAGCCCTGTGCCATAGTGTAGTGTTGACTAACTGGCTGCAAGCCCAGATGTTCACTGCTGATCATCATCACAAAGAAGAATTATAGCCGGAGATTGAAAACAGTCCATCATTGGAAGGGAGGCCCACCTAAAATGGGCAGCGGGCCATCCTCCTGTGAGGGGCATCTTGTTGGCAGCAAATAATGAGGGGTCCAGGCTATCAGCTTCAAGGTTGACCAAGATATTGAAAAAATATAAACGTTAAAAAAGAAAAAATATAACAAAAAAAAGGAGAAACAAGATAACATAATACGTAACCAGAAGGACATTTTGGCACATAGTGTACCAGAACTGCGATCACCCACACCAATCCAGGAGTCTGAAAAAGTTAAAAGGGCATTAACAAATGTAGGCTGCCATAAAAAGTATGAGAACAGAACTCAGGTAATGGCTGCAAAGTTCAAGTAAGTACTTTCAAAGAAAGCTGTGCTAACTCCAACAATGTCTAGACTAGGCAAAATCCGAGCAGGGTCCAAGGTGTGGTCTCGCCAGCTCGCCCAGATACTAGAGAAGCGCTCACGTCTATCCCTACATGTCATCACCCACTCCTCGGTTTCCATGATCTCATTCACCTTCTTGATCCATTCCCCCCTATTAGGAGCCTGAGCCCTGAGACCACGACCGGGGCCTGTGCGGTCCCCTCTACATATGGCAGGTGACAGCATAGGCGGCCAGTGTACCATAAGCACGGGTGGCTGGAGGTGGGGGGTGACTAGCAGAGCTCCATGCGCGATTATCGCACTGGCTGCTCTTTAGTTGTGCATTCCCCGCATGACCTGTGTCCTCAGCCGGCTCCTCAGGGTCCCCCTCTCCTGCTCCATGCAGTGCCGCTCAGTCCGGTGTCTTTCCTCCCCAGCCAGAGTCCCGCCCCCTGAGTCCTGCTCACACTGCACTGCATGCTTCTCCCGGGTAAACAAACTTTAAGCACACAGATGCAGTGCAGCCCTATGAGAGCACGCTTCCCGGAGGACACCGCAGGCTTGTCTGCCAGCCCCCCCTCCTCCCCATCATACACAGATGATGACAGGTCTTTCTGGGAGATATGCTGATCGCCCGTCTAGCACGCTGGATGGAGCCCAGGCCAACATGGATGAGTGCCGGCCTGCAGCTTGGTCATGATGAGTGAGATGACCCCATCCCCCACACACCGTCACATACCCCCCTCCATCTCACCCTGGGGACAGGGACCACTTCTCACGTGGGGACAGGGACCTCCATCTCCCCCAAGGACAGCTACCCCATCTACCCCGAGGACAGGAACACCTTCTCCCCTGGGGAGAGGGGCCCCTTCTCATCTGGGAACAGGGACGCCTTTTCACCTGGGGGCAGGGACCCCTTTTCACCTGGGGGCAGGAACTTCATCTGCCCTGGAGAAAAGGACCCCATCTCTCCTGGGGATGGGGACCCCATCTTGCCTAGGGACAGGAACCCCATCTCCCCTGGCAACGGGGACTCCATCTTACCTAGGGACCCCATCTTCCCTGGGGACCAGGACCCCACCTTCCGTAAGAAAAGGAACCCCATCTACAGACCATGCTGACCGGCAGGGCTGGCGTCAGCCACCCTAGGATGCCAGGATAGAGGAGGGGGCAGAACACATAGAGGAAATCTGAATCTCCAGCCACTTGGGGGGTGTACCAGCATGGGTCACTGGACACCAGGGGATGGGGGAAGGTACAGCAGTACCAGCGTGGGGAGGTTGGAGGACAGACGATGGTCTAGCAGTACCAGTGTGGGGATGGCTGGAGGATGGGGCGCTATGTAGCGGAGGCTGCAGAGAAGGAGATTGGGGGCTGTTTCCTCAAAAGGTGGAACATCAGAGGTCTGTTTAGACCTCTGATATCCCACAAAAGTCCCTCAATGGGGCTCCTAAAAATTTGTAAAAAATAATAAAGAAACTACTGTTACCAGCGGCGGAACTACAGGGATCACAAAGATCATACCTGTCACCACGCCCTGGAGTTCCACCACCGGACTCGGAGGGAAGGGCCCTGGCTGGGGTTCAGGGGGGCCCTTCATGGTTTCTTGAACTGGGGCCCTAAAGGTTCTAGTTACGCCACTGAGTATGTATAAGTGAAGTGGAGAATGTCATGTGAGGAGGCCATCGTGTTATATATAAAAAAAATATATATATATATATATATAACAGAAAGCATTCAGACCCCCTTACATTTTTCACTCTCTTATATTGCAGCCATTTGCTAAAATCATTTAAGTTCATTTTTTTTCCTCATTAATGTACACACAGCACCCCATATTGAAGGAAAAACACAGAATTGTTGACATTTTTGCAGATTTATTAAAAAAGAAAAACTGAAATATCACATGGTCCTAAGTATTCAGACCCTTTGCTCTGACACTCATATATTTAACTCAGGTGCTGTCCATTTCTTCTGATCATCCTTGAGATGGTTCTACACCTTCATTTGAGTCCAGCTGTGTTTGATTATACTGATTGGACTTGATTAGGAAAGCCACACACCTGTCTATATAAGACCTTGGAGCTAACAGTGCATGTCAGAGCAAATGAGAATCATGAGATCAAAGGAACTGCCTGAAGCGCTCAGAGACAGAACTGTGGCAAGGCACAGATCTGGCCAAGGTTACAACAAAAATTCCTGCTGCACTTAAGGTTCCTAAGAGCACAGTGGCCTCCATAATCCTTAAATGGAAGACGTTTGGGACGACCAGAACCCTTCCTAGAGCTGGCCGTCTGGCCAAACTGAGCTATCGGGTGGAGAAGAGCCTTGGTGAGAGAGGTAAAGAAGAACCCAAAGATCACTGTGGCTGAGCTTCAGAGATGCAGTCGGGAGATGGGAGAAAGTTGTAGAAAGTCAACCTTCACTGCAGACCTCTACCAGTCGGGGCTTTATGGCAGAGTGGCCCGACAGAAGCCTCTCCTCAGTGCAAGACACATGAAAGCCCGCATGGAGTTTGCTAAAAAACACCTGAAGGACTCCAAGATGGTGAGAAATAAGATTCTCTGGTCTGACGAGACCAAGATAGAACTTTTTGGCCTTAATGCTAAGCGATGTGTGGAGAAAACCAGGCACTGCTCATCACCTGTCCAACAGTGAAGCATGGTGGTGGCAGCATCATGCTGTGGGGGTGTTTTACAGCTGCAGGGACAGGACAACTGGTTGCAATCGAGGGAAAGATGAATGCGGCCAAGTACAGGGATATCCTGGACGAAAAACCTTCCCCAGAGTGCTCAGGACCTCAGACTTGGCCGAAGGTTTACCTTCCAACAAGACAATGACCCTAAGCACACAGCTAAAATAACGAAGGAGTGGCTTCACAACAACTCCGTGACTGTTCTTAAATGGCCCAGCCAGAGCCCTGATTTAAACCTAATTGAGCATCTCTGGAGAGACCTAAAAATGGCTGTCCAACAACGTTTACCATCCAACCTGACAGAACTGGAGAGGATCTGCAAGGAGGAATGGCAGAGGATCCCCAAATCCAGGTGTGAAAAACTTGTTGCATCTTTCCCAAAAAAACTCATGGTTGTATTAGATTAAAAGCGTGCTTCTACTAAATACTGAGCAAAGGGTCTGAATACTTAGGACCATGTGATATTTCAGTTTTTCTTTTTTAATAAATCTGCAAAAATGTCAACAATTCTTTGTTTTCCTGTCAATATGGGGTGCTGTGTGTACATTTATGAGGAAAAAAATGAACTTAAAATGATTTTAGCAAATGGCTGCAATATAACAAAGAGTGAAAAATTTAAGGGGGTCTGAATATTTCCGTCCCCACTGTATGTATATATATATATATATTACACACATACATACATACATACATACATACACACACACACACACACATATATATATACACACACACACACACACACACACACACACACTACCTGTTAGTTTAAGCAGGAACCCAAATTATAATCTTTTATTGTGCAGCACTGACTCCTTCCCATGTCAGTAGGGTCATAGCCTTTGTAAAACTATTACAGATGGCTCACATGCTGTTATAAAATCATCAATCCAAGAATTATCTTGTCCTTATTCTCTGCATTTTATTTGTAGATCTCTATCCTTCTCACTAATCCTTGTCTAATCTGTCACAGAGCTTTCTATGTTGACTCTTATTCCATCCAAGACATCCAATTTCTTTGTCTCGATTTAAGGGGTTATTTATAAGAAAAAAGCTGCAGTGCTACAGAAGGCAAGATAGTATATTTGTTTAGAAATCTGACTAAAAATGTCAAGAAAATGAGGTTTAGCAAACCACGCAACAAAATGTTGAACAAAACATGTGCTGAATATAAGGGTTTTCAAGTGTAACTTATTTAATTGTTTAAAAAAAAGAATTATGAAGTTACATGGATGGATACTTCCTTATGCAATTAACCAAAGCTTCTACACTAAAATTTATTTTGTTCTTTCAGTTGTTGACTCATTTTCATTGCATGATAATTGCTTAAGTGTATTAGAAGTAAAGATGGTGTGGCTCATTAAAGAAAATTAATGCATGAATCAAGATACAAAAAAATATTAAAAAACAAACACTGAGTTTAGCTGTAATTTTTTTAGTGTAGATTAAAAAGTGAAAATAACATCTGGTATCTGTAGGTGGCAAAATTGTTCAACCTTATTTGTATTCATATTGTCTCTTCAACGCACTATTAATAATTAGAGAGTTCAAAGCAATTCCATATTTCACCAAAAGGGGTTATTCGTTAATGCTTATACATTGCACCTGGAAAGAATTCACAGCGTGTCACTTTTTCCACATTTTGTTATGTTACAGCCTTATTCCAAAATTGATTAAATTAAAAATTTAATTATTATTTAATTATTATTAATTATATTAATTATTTTCCTCAAAATTCTACAAACAATGCCCCATAATGACAACGTAAAAGAAGTTTGTTTGAAATCTTTGCCAATTTACAATTTTTTTATTTAATCAAAGGGAGAGGTCCATGGACCTTTGACATAGAATAAACATTGTTTCAATGTGTACAGAACTTATAAGAAGCAATACAATAATGAAGAAGAAATGAAATAGTTGGCGAGACAACAATATGCCCAGCTCTCAACATGAATGGCATTGTTCAGTACATTACTCCCATGTGGCCTTCTCCACTCATTTTATTTACTAATAATAAGCAAGTGCAGCTGTGGAATCACAGGAGCACGAGAGAAAGGAAAGAAGCAGAATAGAGAAACTAGAAAAGTAAGAATCAGTATAGGTAGGAGGGAATTGCAGTTAGGATGAAGGGGGAGAAAAAAACAAAAAAACAAAAAAAAACAAAGAGGGGGGGGGGAAGCTACTGTGGGGAAGGGGATTCAGGTCTTTAGGGCCTCATTTTCGGACCGTTGCTTTTAGTTTGAGCTCAAGTATAAATTGCGCCCCTCTTCAGACAAACATTTTCCAAAGTGACCACATTTTGGAATATCGTTCTTGTTGGTGCCGTGCTGTTAGGATTAGGTCTTCAAATTTATTGATTTGTTCTACTCTCCTGAGCCACATCCCGATAGTCGGCGATTGCGGGGTCTTCCATTTTAGTGGAATGCATGATTTGGCCGCGTCCAGGAGGTGACGAATAATTGATTTTTTGTAGGTTCTCATCGAGACAGCCGAGACGTGGAGGAGGAAGAAGGCAGGGTCATCTGGAATTTGCCGGTCTGAGAATTTCTGAATAATCTTTTTGACCTCTGACCAGAATTGTGCTATGATAGGACATGTCCAAAAGACGTGTAGTAAATTTTAATTTTTAGAGTGATGAACTGCCAAGTAATGAGTATAAATGTAGGTTTATACCCCCTTCACCTCATCCCGACAATTTATTAAAGAGCTTAAAAAGAAAGACCCTGGGATTGTACGGGTGAGGGGGGAAGAAATGAATGAGAATAGTAAAAGTAAATAGGCAAAAAGAGTGGGGGAAAAGGGTGGTAATGAGTAGTATGATTGGTATGACAAGTATCCAAGAAGTAATAAAAAATATATACTTTATTTGAAATGTACAAAAAATAGGATCTTTAAAACAATGAACAGTACATACAAAATGCCTAGACCATATAGATGAACGTTCTGGGTTAAAGAAGCATACATATACGTGGTACATAGGAACCCAACATGTTTCAGATTACAAATGCAATTCCTTCTTCAGGGGTTTCCTGTAAGGATTATTGTATGATCTGGGGGGGTACATAGGTAAAGTATACCAATCATTAGTACATGTATACAATAGACATATATCATGAGTATAAATGGCAAAAAATAGGAGCTTGGGAAGATAAAAGCTATATGAAAAATGGAAAGTGAGGACTTACTCGTTCACAGACTTATTTGCATATCATAGCTGGACTGTGACTTGATAGCTTATCAGATGGAATTCCCAATCCCAGTCACCACAGCATCAGTTACACACCATATTTGGATATGCAAGACCAATATGCTTGTATATTGGAAGCCAAAAATTGAGGGTTATGTAGAAACCCTGTGGTATGTAAAGGCGGGAGATCTTAGAGCCCCACAGATGCGTCAAACACGATAAATCACCAGCGTCCACAAGGAACAGCAGAGAAGGAAGAGGGGAATGTGCATCCCTAAATATAAATATATAATGTGGTATGAGTATCGGAAGGTAAAATGATGGACAGAATACATCAAAACAAAGGTAAAGCAAACAATGTGCAGTGAGTATAGTTATATCCACCTAGACCCTGCTGTCATGCTGAAATTGTTAATCATAGAAGTGTGATATCAACGTGTATGTGTAAAATGATGTAGTAAACAGGAGGGTATAAAGAAGTAGCAGATGAGCTGCCCTGGAAAGAATGGGCTATCATATATCAAGTATATTTTGCAGTCCAGCCAATACAATTAAAGGGCTGTGTTTGCAAGGTAGATAAATAGTATTAACCCCAATATATATAAGAAATATCTGTTGGTATGGTATATAGTAAGAGTGTGAAACTGCATGAAAAAGTATTACATCATCTTAGTATGGTAGAGGCTAGTACTTACTTTGAATTTTAAATGTATCAGGGAAATCACCCTCCTCCTAGATGTGCAGTCTAGGTGTGCAGCAAAAGTGTGTCTGCACCTGGGGGTTTAAAAATCAGCTGAATGAGAATAAATCCGCCTATAATGGGCGGGGAATGTGTGGTCCTAGCCATAGCATGTAACACTCTAGGGGGCGGACCGGATCCGGCATCACTAGCTCCCCAGCTGATCAGTGTCAGCAGAGGAGGTACTGTGCGCCGGAAACTGTTCCCGTTTCATCGTCCAGCACTCACCGCGTCATAAGGCGCGATGACGTCAGACGTCGCCGTGCCGCCGACACGGGAGAGGAGAGTTCACTAAGGGCCGGTCCAGAGAGCAGCTGTATCGCACATGTGCGAACGGCGCATCAGATGGACCGCCGAGAACTCTAAGGAAGGCCCCACTATCAGAGGATGTGGGGCCTACCCGTGTCGGGGGACATACTACCGATAATTAAAGTGAATAGACTCACCCTGGGGCGCTCAGTACTTGATAGAGAAAATAATGAAATGGCTTGCCATATGTGTGAACAAACTGGTGCTGCAGGCTGGAAAGTCCAACCATAAGTATGTCATATATGAGTACCTGAGACATACATAATTAGATAATTACAATTTATATCGATACATGCAGATAATACATATGAGACGTTCAAAAGACATACATAATTGAATAGCTGAAATGTATGGCAATAACTGCAAATAATACTGCAGGCTGGAGAAGGGAACAACCACATGTCGAGTAAGGGCAAACTGTAAATATGCCATACATAAATACATGAGACATCCATCATTGAATAATAAACGTGTATAGCAATACATACAAATAATGCATATATATGATTTAACATATTTATAAAGATAAAAATGGTAATGTTAGCATCTTTGTTATAGTATATGTCTAATATAGTAATCATAATAATGCTTAGATACAATATCGTAAGTTTATACAACCTATTTTTAGAGAAAAGGTCAACTTGCGACATCATATACTATAAGTTACATGTGAGAGGCATGTCTGTAATTGTATCTGTAAGGCATTTTATTGGACAATATATCGATAGAGTCTATCTAGGTGGTTATAGGTCCCTCTCGTAGCCCCCTGACGTAAAGCCTGTAGGAGCGGTTTAAAACTTAATATTTCGTTTAGGCCTGGAGGTGAGGTGGCATTCAAGTTTGAAATCCACCTCATTTCTCGTTGAAGAAGTAATTTATTTAGGTCTCCACCTCTAGAAGTTTGGTGGAGACGGTCCAATGCTAGGACTGAGATCTTTGGAAAGCGTTCATTATGAACTAGTGCTATGTGGCGACCCCATGGGAAAACTGGATCTTTTGTTTTCATGGCCGCTATGTGTCGGTATAGGCGCTTACTCAGTTTCTGGATAGTTTTGCCAACATAATAGCAACCACACTCGCACTGTATTAAATACACTACGAGTGTGGTCTGACAGTTGGCGTAATGTTTCGGGGAAAAAATCCACCCATTGGGAAGGCGTGGATTTTTATTGGTGTTGATATACCTACAGTAGCCACATGAGCCACATGGAAAGGTGCCAAGAGTGTTACAGGGGTCACTGCGAGTCAGTCCTTTGAATTCGCTCTTAACTAAACTATCTCCAACAGAAGTGTTACGTCTGAACGTGACTAGAGGATTGGGGGAAACAAAGGGGCCCACCACTGGGTCATTGGTCAAGACATGCCAATATTTAGCGAGAATATGTCTTATCTCTGTGTGTTCGTTCGAAAACGTGGTAATTATCCTGGTGTAAGAATTGGTGTTGCGAATAGGTCTGTTCTGTGGTTGTAGCAAGTCCTGTCTATCCTGGCTGTTGGCCTTGTTAAAAGCACGTTTTAAACATCTGTGGCTATAGCCTCTATCTAAGAGACGATTTTTCAGAGCTCTAGCTTCTCGAAAGAAGTCGTCATTATTAGAGCAGTTACGTTTTATCCTGAGGAATTGGCTGAATGGAATAGAATTAATTAATGGTCTCGGATGAAAACTATCCAAATGTAGAATGGTATTCCCCGAAGTGGGTTTGCGGTGGAGTTTGCAAGCTAAAGAATTGTCTGTGTCCTTGAATATCTCAACGTCCAAGAAGGTTATGGATGTATAGTCGTAAATCATTGTAAAGTTTAAATTGAATTCGTTACAGTTTAATGTGATTAAGAAGTTGTGGAGTAAGTCAGTTGGTCCCTCCCATAAGATGAGGATGTCATCGATGTACCTGCGCCACATAGTGATATGGCGCAGGTACATCGAGAGACCCCCATCACTAAATAGGGTCTTCTCCCATTCCCCCAGGTACAGATTGGCGTAGCCAGGGGCACAACAAGTGCCCCTGGCTACGCCCTGTACCTGGAGGAAGTATTGTCCATGAAAACTAAAGACGTTATATGTTGCAGTATATAGTCCAATGCCTGTAGTATGAACTCATTAAATGGTTTTTCCGAGGGAGTAGTTTGTGATAGAATTTTTTGAATGCACGCTAATCCCTTACTATGCGGTATAAAGCTATATAGTGTTTCAACATCGATAGAGACCAGAATAGTATGGTCAGATACTTGGATTCCATTGATAATTTGAAGTAGGTGGATCGTGTCTCTTATATAGGACGGTAAAGAGGACACTAATGGTCTAAAGTGTTCGTCCACCACTTTTGAAAGGTTTTCAGTAATGGACCCATTGACCGACACAATGGGTCTACCTGGGGGATCCTTCTGATTCTTGTGAATCTTGGGGAGGGAATAAAATGTGGGGATGACTGGAAATGTAGTACGGATAAATTTCCACATTTGGTTGGAAATGATATTATTGTTAAATGGACGTGTAGTAGTGTACCCCGTTCCTCCTGGCACCTCCAGCATCTATCTGAAGTTGTTGGGAAAACTGTGTTTAGTTTCGCTGGTGTTCTGTACCATCTGGTTAAAATTTTAAAATTGATTTCCTGCGTTTTTGTACAAATTGACGATTTGTATGTGAAATGGAGGATGCGTTGTTTTTGTTGTGTGTTAAATGTACGTTTCAAGTCGCGTTTCCAGTCAGTTAAGCAGCTTAGTAAGTGGGAGTCCGGGGGAGTGATCAGAAGGTTGTACATGCACGAGAGCGAATGTGGAAGTGCTCCTTCCGTTGAGCATATTTCCTCTAAGGTGGTAAGGGGTTGTTCGAAATTGCTTGGTGAGGGGAGAGCCTTAAGGAAATGGGAAAGTTGTAAAGCATTCCAAAACTTCAGGTGAAATGATCCTAAAGGGTCCATTAGGTTATGTAACGAGGGCCATCTACCCTGTGTTAGAAAGTGTGATGCCTGTGAATAACCTGAAACTTGTAGACGTTTAAAGGATTCATCCTGATAGCCCGGTGAAAAACTTGGGTTCCCCAATATCGGGAATATCGGCGAAGTCTCAGTTGAGAGGGAACCTTTTTTGAAAAGAAAGGAGCACACCCTCGCAGTCTGGCCCACCAGTGGGTGTGACTTCACCCTATTGGGTAAGGAGTCATAACACCATGGAGCTCTATTCAGAGGAACAGGGCTTTGATTTTGTTCAAGCTGGGTCCACAGTTTTAAGGATCTGTGTCTGCACCAATCGACCAGTCTGCCAAGGTGAACCGCCCTATAGTATTTCTTTGCCAATTTATTAAAAATAAAAAAACGAAGAACTCACATGTACATAAGTATTCACAGGCCTTGTCACAACACTCAAAAATTAGCTCAGACACATTCTGTTTCCACGGATCATCCTTGAGGTGTTTCTGCAACTTGATTGGAGTCCACCTGTGGTAAATTCAGTTGATTGGACATGATTTGGAAAAGCACACACCTGTCTATATAAGGTCCTCAGTTAACCGTGCATGTCAGAACACAAACCAAGCCATGAAGTCCAAGGAATTGTCTCTAGACCTCCGAGATAGGATTGTATCGAGGCACAGATCTGGGGAAGGGTTCAGAAAAATGTCTGTAGCATTGAAGGTCCCAATGAGCACAGTAGCCTCCATTATCCATAAATGTAAGAAGTTTGGGACCACCAGGACTCTTCCAAGAGCGGGCTGCCTGGCCAAATTGAGCGATCAGGGCAGAAGGGCCTTAGTCAGGGAGGTAGCCAAGAACCCAATGGTCACTCTGACAAAGCTCCAGCGTTTCTCTATGGATAGAGGAGAACCTTCCAAAAGAACAACCATCTCTGCAGCACTCCACCAATCAGGCCTGTATGGTAGAGTGGCCAGACGAAAGCCACTCCCCAATAAAAGGCACATGACAGCCCACCTGGAGTTTGCCAAAAGGCATCTGAAGGACTCTCAGACCATGAGAACAAAATTCTCTGGTCTGATGAAACAAAGATTGAACTCTTTTGCCTGATTGGCAAGCATCATGTCTGGAGGATACCAGGCACCACTCATCACCTGGCTAATACCCTCCCTACAGTAAAGCACAGTGGTGGCAGCATCATGCTGTGGGGATGTTTTTCAGCGCCAAAAGCTAGGAGACTAGTCAGGGTCGAGGGAAAGATGAATGCAGCAATGTACAGGAACATCCTTGATGAAAACCAGCTCCAGAGCGCTCTGTACCTCAGACTGGGTCGAAGGTTCATCTTCCAACAGGACAGCGAACCTAAACACACAGCCAGCATAAGAGAGTCTACAAGACAACTCTGTGGCTGTCTTTGAGTTGCCCAACCAGAGCCAAGACTTGAACCCGATTGAACATCTCTGGAGAGATCTGAAAATGGCTGTGCACCGACGCTCCCCATCCAACCTGATGAAGCTTGAGAGGTCCTACAAAGAAGAATGGGAGAAACTGCCCAAAATAGGTGTGCCAAGCTTGTAGCATCATACTCAAAAAGACTTGAAGATGTAATTGGTGCCAAAGGTGCTTCAACAAAGTATTGAGGAAAGGCTGTGTACTTATGTACATGTGATATTTTTTTCGTTTGTTATCTTTAATAAATTTGGAAAGATTTCAAACAAACTTCTTTCACGTTGTCGTTATGGGGTATTGTTTGTAGAATTTTGAGGAAAATAATTAATTAAATCAATTTGGAATAAGGCTGTAACATAACAAAATGTGGAAAAAGTGAAGCGCCATGAATACTTTCCGGATGCACTGTACATATGCATATTTGTGTTTTTTCGGAAATAACACATGGGATAATAAAAGTCAATTTATCAAAGTAAAATATCGAATTTGCGGTAAATGGCACAATAAAATTGAGATACATCATTAGAGGAGTTGAAAAAATATAAAATATAAATAAAAATAAAATAACAAAAAATATGTAAGTGTGGCAATGTTATGCTCTTAGTTCAGTGATGTGAATAATGTGTAACAATGCACTAGAGGGAGATTGTTCTGTGAATGAAGGCAAGCTAGAATGTTTTCATAGATTAACAATATTTCTGTGTGCCTTTATTCAACGAACAATATCCTTCCGGTGTAGTGTTAAATGGTAAAAAACAAAACAAAATTGAGATAGAAAAAACATTAAACAAAAAAATAACACAATTTAAGAGCTAAATTTTGCAAAACTTAAATATCAAACAAATTCATTAAATAAGGCATGTTTTTAGTGACATGACTACTTTTGAAATGATTACCGCATGAATTGTTTTAAGGCAAAAAGTCATGCGATAACAGTCATGAATTGACCCCACAATGTTGAATGAACAGAGGCCTGAAGACTACTAGACAGATACAAAAAATAAAATATGAAAACAGCAAAATCACTTTTGTGTTCACCTTTTAAGCAATATTTTACCAGTCTTCAGGGGAATATGCAGTCGTCCTTACCATTCATCATTTGCATTCGTCAGTTAATCCCTGACGGGATCTCAACGGGCGAGATGTTGATTTAAACAATGATTCTACATAGAAATCCACTGAGCTTACTTATCCTACTCCGCATTTGCAGCACAGCAAATCAAGATTTTAGCTTCAATTTGCAAAAGCTCTCATTTGGCCTCTGCAGTCGCTGCGAAAAATTATTAAATACTATAAAAAGACTTCTGCATATTTATTGTGTTTATGAATGTGTCTTCACCTTTAAACTGACCCCTTGGTTGTTTGAATTAAAGAGGAAGTAAACTTCCATCACTATAGGTAGTGTAAATATCTCCTAAACGTGCACCGTTTAGGAGATATTTACTGTACATGTACCCAGTGACATCACTGGTGCATGCGCTCTGAAGGAACAGCCACCCGTGCCGTTCCTTCAGAGCCCTGTGCTGTGACCGGCGCCTCCTGGGTGCATGAGCAGGAGTGACTTCATCGCTGCTCCAGCCGGTCACAGAGCCGAAGTCTGTGAACCCGGAAGCAAAGCGGTGAAGATGGAAGCGGCCTCCAGTGATGACATCGCATCGCTAGAAGGGGCTTTGTTTTCAGGTACGTTTCACATGATGTGCTAGTATGTGATGTCCATTATGCCTTTACCTTGCAGGTAAGAAAAAAAAAATGTCCAGCGGTTTACTACCGCTTTAGGAAAATTGTACCTAAGTTGCATTTCAGTTTAGGCCCAAGTAATAATTCCTTCATTGGAACCAATTAGATTTCAACCTGCCCATGAAAATGAGAGTTGAGACAAACGCTCAACCTTATTGGCTGCTGCAGTATATTAGGGTGTCCATAGATGTGAATGCTGAAAGATCTTCTTGTCCTTTTCTGAATCTCATATTATGGGGACGAACTACAACAAATTAACTTCATGTCTTGGCCAATGTACAGATATGGCATATGCATGGCTTGTTCTTTATACCACCTGTGCAACACAGAGGTGCAATCTTGGGTCTTTTAGATCTGGCTGGAGTTCAGCTTTAAATACCTGTATCTGTTAAAAAAAATTAAATTTAACCAGCTCCATAGAAATAAAGTTAGATTAGCTATGCATTGTTTTGTAATGTCTTTGTTAAATTAAAGTAATTATAAGGCCTCATGCCCACGGACATTTTTACAGCCGCTTTTATGAGCGTTTTTTGCAGCTTAAAAACGCCACTCCATGTTAGCCTATGGCTTCATGCCCACCATCGCGTTTTTGAGCTGTAAATGGCATAGGCATTTTTAAGCTGCATAACAAACCCCAGGGCCAGGGCGTTCTGAGGCGCGGCGCTAGAGCTGTAAAAATGCCAAAAGCAAAAAAACAGCGATGCAGCGTTTTTGAGCTCCAGCGTTTTTTTTTTTGTTTCTGTGGCATTGTGGGTAATTTGGGAGTGTAATATAGCCGAGAGATGTATTTTTCTTAAGGAACGCTACTTAACGCTAATGCGCAAAAACGTGGTAAAAATGCTGCTTTTTCCAGGCGTCGGTACTAGCTTTACAGCTCTTTTTAAAAATGTCCGTGGGCATGAGACCTTAAAGGATTTTTTTTTACATTGTTAACAAAAATAGCAAACATGTCATATACTTACCTGCTCTGTGCAGCGGTTTTGCACAGAGTAACCCCGATCCGCCTCTTCTTGGGTCCGGGTGTGGAAGCACTCATGTGCGCTCGCTCCATAAGACACAGAGACCCCAGCTGAGCTCCTCCTCTGTCTCACTGGCTGTGATTGACCGCAGCGGGAGCCAATGGCTCCTGCATCTCAGCCAATCAGGAGGGAGAGACCCAGGAGAGCCTCAGGTCTCGTGCACATCACTGGACTGCAATCGGGTACTAGGGGGGTTGAGGGGGGAGCTGCACATTAAAGGTTTTTTTTCTTCATGCATGAAATGCATGAAGGTAAAAAACCTTCAGCCTTTACAACCACTTTAAAGCGAAAAAAAAAAAAATTAAAGTCAGCAGCTACAAACACTGTAGCTGCTGACTTTAAATAAGTAGACTTACCTGTCCTGGGTGCCCGCGATGTCGGCCGCCCGAGGCCGTCCCGTTCCTCGGCTCTCGGGTCCCGGCACCACCATCCTAACTAAGGGAAACAAGCAGTGGAGCCTTGCGGCTTCACTGCCAGTTGCCTACTGCGCACGCGCGAGCGGCGCATCGCTCTGTGAAAGGCCCTGTGGTTTTCTGGGAACACACACAGTTCCCAGAAGGCAACGGGGCCGCTCACAGAGGAGCAGGACGCACAGCGGAATAGGAAGAGGCAGATTAGGAAGACTGTCTAGCAACAAGGGTTTCAGGTAAGTAATTTTTTTAGGGTGGCCCTCCACTTTAATATACTATATATACAGTAGATCTTAGACACATAGTAAGTTCAATTAACAAAGGATACTTTAATTCTCCTATAGTGTGACACAAAACAGTGTAATTTGTTATTATAAAGCCGTACAAACAGTGTAGATATAACATCAGGTTAATTATATGTGCCTAAGGAGAAATCACATGATCATTAAAAAAAAAATATTTGATAGATATATATATCTAAATGTTCTTTTCTTTTAATAATGAGTTATACAGAAGGCAATCTGCAGAATGTATTATCTTTACAGCTATAGCTTTGAATATTAGTTGCAGACATGAGAATATGTGAAGTTACTCTGCTAGGTGCCCAAAGTCCTGCATGCTAAGATAGCATTAAACTCTCTGTGCTTTTTGGCCTAATACATTTACCACAATAAAATAAACATTCCCCAACTATCTGTGAAAATTCTTACCCCAGCACTTGCAGTGTACAACTTTCGCTGCTGCTGGCTCCTGCTCTCTCAATGCTGCTTCCCTGAATCGCTGGGCCTCACAGGAAAGAGTTAATAGTGGACAGTGCAGTCTCTAGCCAGTCTGCTAGCTTGGAGAAGGGAGGGGGAGCAGGGGGAAGGAGGAGCAGAGGAGTGCTGTGAATAAGCTGCTGACAATATCTAAGAAAACTAAGGGTTCAAAATTACTTTAAATTAGTTGTAAAGCATCAAGTACTATACTATGCATTATACTACATACTATGCATTAAGGTGAAAAAACTTCTGTGCTGCAGCACCCCCCCCCCCCCCAGACACCCCCCCCCCTTTTTCTTACCCAAGCTTGATTTGATCCAGTGATGTGCACGAGCACATCGGCTCCAGCCGCTGTCTCTCCTAATTGGACAGATTGATAGCAGCAAGAGCCATTGGCTTAGGCTGCTGTCAATCAAATCCTGTGACATGGGAGGGGGGGCCTAGTCCCGCTGTCTGTGTCAATGGACGCAGCAGCAGGACTAGGGAGCGAGCCCGCACAGGTGCCCCCCGGGAAAACGGCTTTGAAGAACGGCTTATGAAGAAGAGGGGCCTGGAGCGCTGGCGGGGCACCCTATAAGAAGAAGAGGATTGGGGCTGCTCTGTGAAAAATGATTACACAGAGCAGGTAAGTATGACACGTTTGTTGTTTTTTCATTAAAAAAAAACAAACAAAAAACACAAAGGTTTTCAACCCCTTTAAAGTATAACTAAAGGCAAAAAACTTTATTTTTAAGTTTCGAATAGAATGGAGAGGGTTTAGAAAACCTGTCAGGCATAGGTGTGTGCAGCCTATTGAATTAGGGTGTGCACCCTAAACGTGCGTGTGTCTACATATACAGTGGGGCAAAAAAGTATTTAGTCAGCCACCATTTGTGCAAGTTCTCCCGCTTAAAAAGATGAGAGGCCTGTAATTGTCATCATAGGTATACCTCAACTATGAGAGACAAAATGTGGAAACAAATCCAGACAATCACATTGTCTGATTTTTGAAAGAATTTATTTGCAAATTATGGTGGAAAATAAGTATTTGGTCAATATGAAAAGTTCATCTCAATACTTTGTTATATATCCTTTGTTGGCAATGACAGAGGTCAAACGTTTTCTGTAAGTCTTCACAAGGTTGTCACACACTGTTGCTGGTATGTTGGCCCATTCCTCCATGCAAATCTCCTCTAGAGCAGTGATGTTTTGGGGCTGTTGCTGGGCAACACGGACTTTCAACTCCCTCCAAAGGTTTTCTATGGGGTTGAGATCTGGAGACTGGCTAGGCCACTCCAGGACCTTGAAATGCTTCTTACGAAGCCACTCCTTCGTTGCCCGGGTGGTGTGTTTGGGATCATTGTCATGCTGAAAGACCCAGCCACGTTTCATCTTCAATGCCCTTGCTGATGGGAGGAGGTTTGCACTCAAAATCTCACGATACATGGCCCCATTCATTCTTTCATGTACACGGATTAGTCGTCCTGTTCCCTTTGCAGAGAAACAGCCCCAAAGCATGATGTTGCCACCCCAATGCTTCACAGTAGGTATGGTGTTCTTTGGTTACAACTCAGCATTCTCTCTCCTCCAAACACGACGAGTTGCGTTTCTACCAAACAGTTCTACTTTGGTTTCATCTGACCATATGACATTCTCCCAATCCTCTTCTGGATCATCCAAATGCTCTCTAGCAAACCTCAGACGGTCCCGGACATGTACTGGCTTAAGCAGTGGGGACACGTCTGGCACTGCAGGATCTGAGTCCCTGGCAGGGTAGTGTGTTACTGATGGTAGCCTTTGTTACGTTGGTCCCAGCTCTCTGCAGGTCATTCACTAGGTCCCCCCCCGTGTGGTTCTGGGATTTTTGCCCACTGTTCTTGTGATAATTTTGACCCCACGGGGTGAGATCTTGCGTAGAGCCCCAGATCGACGGAGATTATCAGTGGTCTTGTATGTCTTCCATTTTCTAATTATTGCTCCCACAGTTGATTTCTTCACACCAAGCTGCTTGCCTATTGCAGATTCAGTCTTCCCAGCCTGGTGCAGGTCTACAATTTTGTTTCTGGTGTCCTTCAACAGCTCTTTGGTCTTCACCATAGTGGAGTTTGGAGTGTGACTGTTTGAGGTTGTGGACAGGTGTCTTTTATACTGATAAAAGTTCAAACAGGTACCATTAATACAGGTAATGAGTGGAGGACAGAGGAACCTCTTAAAGAAGAAGATACAGATCTGTGAGAGCCAGAAATCTTGCTTGTTTGTAGGTGACCAAATACTTATTTTCCACCATAATTTGCAAATAAATTCTTTCAAAAATCAGACAATGTGATTGTCTGGATTTGTTTCCACATTTTGTCTCTCGTAGTTGGCGTATACCCATGATGACAATTACAGGCCTCGCCCATTTTTAAGTGGGAGAACTTGCACAATTGGTGGCTGACTAAATACTTTTTTGCCCCACTGTATATGACCTTGGGACATTGATCACCCTGCCGGCACATTGAAGGAGAAGAGCTTAAATACTTCTCTTATGACAGAGCCAGTAGGCTGGAGATCTTTCCCATCTTCCTGCAGACACAAAGGGCCATAATAATAATGCACATGGGGCGATTAGGGTGTGCCCAGGCACAACTGGCACACACTGTGTGCATGCCTATGCCCTTTTTCCTTCTTTCTGTTGTACTTTATAACATGTCCCAATGCACAGTACATACAATTTAAAATGTATACAATATAGAAAACTATCATGTAAAGCATACCAATCCACATCAGCAAATCTCTACCGCCTAAAGTGTTTAACAGGCACTTTTATGCAGGCACCTCCATATTAGGGTTAACTTTGTCATAGAACATCATAAAGACCTGGAACAAGAAGCATTCTATTATAAAATTGTAATTTTACCTGAAGGTTGGTGTTTGCCCTATCCTTCATCCACATAGCCATCACTATTATATGTAGCCTCTCTATCTAACCAATAGATAGGCAGCAGAGGCAAACTGACTTTCCTAGGCGATGTTATAATAGAATACCCTAGATTATGGAGCTCCTAGCCTTTTTAAAGCTGACCTTCCATGAAAATAAAAGAACTGCTCTACTCACAACTCCACCCACCCCCCTTCCCCAAATACAAATGGCATAAAAAAAAAAAAAAAAAAAGTTACCTCACCTGTACCTCTCGGGAGATTTATATGCTCTTCTTGTACTTTAACCACTTGCTTACTGGGCACTTTCACCCCCTTCCTGCCCTGACCAATTTTCAGCTTTCAGCGCTGTCACACTATGCATGACAATTGTGCGGTCATGCTACAGTGTACCCAAATTACATTTTTATCATTTTTTTTCCACACAGATAGGGCTTTCTTTTGGTGGTATTTAATTGCTGCTGGGTTTTTTAATTTTTGCTAAGTAAAACAAAAAAGGACCGAAAATTTGGAAAAAACAAAACTGTTTCATAGTTTGCTATAACATTTTGAAAACAGGTAATTTTTCTCTTTCACTGATGTGCGCTGATAAGGCTGCACTGATGGGTACTGATAGGCTGTGCTGATGGGCACTGATAGGCGGCACTAATGGGCACTTGATAGGTGGCACTAATGGGCACTTATGAGGCAGCACTGAGAGGTGGCACTGAAGTGCACTAATGACATTGATAGGCAGCACTGATCTGTGGCACTGATGAGACACTGATGGGCATTGTTTGGCAGCACTGGTGGGCATTGATGGGTGGCACTGTGGGCACTGGTAGCTGACACTGGTGGGCACAGAAGATGCAGCCGCGGCTTTCTGTGTGAGGGACCGACGTTTCTCTGACAGAAGCCGTGATCAACGTGAGGAAAAAAAAATACTGATTACTGAGCTTCTGTTTAGATCACGTGATCAGCCATCATTGGCTGACATCTGATCATGTGGTAAGGGGCTGGGATCGACCCCTTACTCGGATCTGTGATCAGCTGAGTCTCATAGATTCGGTGATCACTGAGCGCGCTGTACGTGACCTACAGGGTCACGCAGACATCGCTTGGTCAGGAGGACGTCCATGAACACCCACCCAGCAATTAAGGCCTGTGCTGTAGCCGTTTTTCGGCTATAGCGTGGGCAGCAAGTAGTTAAGCACAGTAGTGGGGACAAAGTACAAAAGCTAAAAAGCTGTGTTATCCATACAGTATAGGCCTGGAGCTGAAGCGCAGCATAAGAGTAGGACCAGCATGATGGGGTTTTCCCTATAAGGCTATAGCAAGGTGGGTGTTGTTAAGAAAGTGATACAGTTGGTAGGAGGGTTAAGTATCAGGAGAGATATGATAAGAGGTACCCATTGGAGGATAATAGGGTGGGGCAGGGTGTAGTTGGGTGGTCCTAATAGGTTGCAAGGTGGGTGTTGGTCTGTCAGTATCACTTGGAATTTGGACAGCAACCGAGTAGATTCTCCCACCCTCCCTCCCTAATTTTTCGTATGCTATTGGGGGAATGTGATGTTTATTTGTGTGGGTAATTTTTGCGGGGATTGTATAGTGTCATAGCAGATGGCAGAGGTCGTAGGGTTTTTGAAGGCGGGGATAGTGAATTTCTTTGGAAAAAGATGGGTTGGGCCCATCTCTGGTAGGGATGTACCTGCCCTAATAAGGGCGGGAGTAATAGTTGGCTGTATTGGCTGGTGAATTTGCCTAAATTTGTCCCAGAGCTGGCATAAAGCACGGCTGGGGGCCGTAATAGACGAGGTAGTGCCAGATACAGAAATTTGAGCCGTCAAGGGTGCCTTCAAAAATCCTATGCAGTTTTTTCAAGTCAGTTATTTCTTTTATTAAAGTTTTGTTATGGTTTGTTTTTTGTGTAATAAAATAGGCTGCTATGGCCATTTTAACCCAAAAACAAGTGGTCTGGCTTAATTATTGTCATTTGGTAAGGTGGTAATTGGGTATTTGGTGATGGCATACAGCCGATAATGTGGGCAATACCCCAGTCATGAATTGTTATTTAAATGCTAAAATAATGATCCACACACAGCTGTCTTTATGAATTGTTCAAACTGCTGTGTTTAGGCGAGTACCTATGGTGTGTACTTGTAAGCAGGTTGAAATGCTAGATAGTGAGACAACTGATGCCCCAGCCCAGAGGGAAACAGTTAACCTGTTTCCTGTACTCTCTACTGCCTCTCTCCCTCTCCCATGCTGATAATAAAAGGGGGGGAGGGCTCTGCCCAGATTGCTGAAGTATAAACCTCAATGAGAGCCTTTTGCTACCTAATTGGGATCCATTTCTATAATGTGACTTACAATATGGGCTCCTTATTTCTGTTTCACGCCATTGTTTTAACAGAGCAGCCTGTTCTGACATCCCTGCATCAGAGCAGATATTATCTATACAGTTTTGTGTCATCTGCAAAGCCCAGACAAAATCTTTGTTATTATTATAAAAACACTAAGGAAAATTGCTGTAAATTCAAAATCTTCAAGTACAGTAGTGGTGGATAGAGTAGTGAATCAATTTGCCTGGTTTGAGATTCAGCTTTGATGGTGCTAATGAACACAAGGTGGGGATTAGCTCACTTTTGGCATTTGGCAACTTCTTGAAGCAATGGTGACATTCTGGTATTTCCATGTGTTCCTGTCCTGTGCCATAGAAATTAATGAAGAACTTTGTCATTGGTACTGCAAGAATACCTATTCTTCAGTTTCTGGTTGCGCATCTGGACAACTTTCTAAGCAAGCTTTCAGTCGATAAGGCACGTGATAAGTGAAAACTCAAAGGGGAACATTTTTTCTCAGATCACTTTTTGGAAATATAGTTAATCTTGCAAAAACCCATAGAAGGAACATTTGAAAGTCTGAGCGGATATTTTTCTTATTTTTCTACTAAAAAATGGATTCTAAGTGGCAGGTGAAGCTTTTTAATCAAAGTACTAAGCTGGTCTTGGATGGATCAAAATCTGAGTGGTTCAACAGGGACTATCAGAATTTCAATCAGTGTGTGATCCTCCCTGTCCAACAGAAGACAATGGTTAGATTGATTTCTGTCAAACGGACAAGCTGAAAATGTTTCTTCATCCAATTCAAAAATCCCAAAAAACTATACCCTCAGCCACCTCAGAGAAATAAAATGTGCTTGAAAACTTTGGATCTTTAGAACATTATGTTATCAGTCCTACATCGATTCAGTCAAATCCAGTGAGGAAGAAAACAGGGGAAGGAGCCGAGCTGCTCACTGTGTGTCTATGGACGCACACAGCCCATCTCAGGAGCACACCAGCACATGTGCCACCAAAGGAAGCGGCTTCCTATGGGGCACACAGAGAAGAGGCAGAGCAGAGAGCGTCAATGAGAGACCCCAGAAGAGGTTCAGACCACACTGTGCAATGCCCTTGTAATAACCTTGTATAAGGCAGGTAAGTGTAACATTGTTTTTATTTTAGTAAAATAATTTTTTTTTTTACCTTGCAACCACTTTAAAGGACTTGTAAAGGCAGAAGGGGTTTTTTATCTTAATGCATTCTATGCATTAAGATAAAAAGTCTTCTGTGTGCAGCAGCCTCCCCAGAACCCCCTAATACTTACCTGAGCCCCATCTTTGTCCAACGATGTCCACGAGTCCCTTGGCCTTCCCTGACTCTCCCTCCGGATTGGCTGAGACACAGCAGTGTCACCATTTTTTTCCTGGGGCACTCAATAGTAGGGAGGGGCCAGGAGTCGTGAAGAGACACCCGAGTAGAGGAGGATCCAGGCTGCTCTGTGCAAAAACCACTGCACAGAGGAGGCAAGTATAACATGTTTATTATTTTTTTTTAAAACAAAAGCGATACTTTACAATCACTTTAACTTCCTTTTTTTTTTGCTTTTCAGATCAAAGAGATGAGCCTTATTACAATGTCAACTAAAGCAACCTTAAAAAAAAAAAAATCATCCTATTTACCAACCACTTAGCCTTTAGTTTACCCTAATCAGCCCCGTATTCCCTTTCTCACCTTAGCTAATATTTTCTTGCAGTTTTTTTGTTTCTATTTTTCTAAGCAATAATATTTAATTTTTTCACTTTTTTTCATTGTGATCATTGTGTGTGTTTCAGGGTTGCACTAAAAAGCATAAATTTAGAAAAAAATAACTTTATTTATGTACTTTATTTATGTAATTATCTTTGCAATACTTTTATCAGAATCATAATTTTAGTCTCATTTTAAATAGGACAAATAATAAAAAATATATTTTATCTACAGTAAGTTGTTTTTAAACTAAAATAAATCAGAATAAGTGCAGCGCTAAATAAAATCTAAGAATATCCCTTGAGGGATATAAAGTGCACCAATACTAATACAAAAACTAAAGTGTAAATAGTGCTAAATAAATAAAGTGCAATATGCAGATTTTACAAAGTGTCCTTAAATAAATAAAGCAATATAATTTTATAACAAAGTGCAGTGTGCAAATATTTTGTGGTCAATGTGATTGGAGTTCACAGGCAGCAGTAAGGAGGCTCAATACTTAAAGTGGTTGTAAATCCTGTACAACCACTTTTACCTACAGGTAAGCCTATATTAAGCCTATATACAGGCTTACCTGTAGGTACTGGAAATATCTCCTAAACCTGTACTGTTTAGGAGATATTTACGTTAAGGACATTATATGAAAAATATTTGCACACTGCACTTTATTATATTGCTTGATTTATTTAAGGACACTTTGTAAAATCTGCATATTGCACTTTATTTAATTAGTATTGTTTACATTGATGCACTTAATATCCCTCAAGGGATATTCTTAGATTTTATTTAGCGCTGCACTTATTCTGATTCATTTTTGTTCATTTCACACGTTTAGGAAGTTTGGTTAGTGCTGGCAGCTCCACTAGATTAATATAGCGACTCACACGGTTTTATATATTTTTGTTTTTAAACTAACACTGATAAAAGTTTTTTTTGTTTTGTTATTTTTTTTTGTCTTTGGGCTGTATCAAAAAATAAATTCATTTTTACAAGATGGATATCACCAAAATTAAGTCTTGTTAGTTCTACTGTACTTTTTGTACCTGTCCAATAAATCATGATAAACAGAATACACTTCAGAATTCGCAAGCATTGCCAGATATAGCATTGAGATTGTTTAAATACCGGTAGTTACTTGCACAGCTCTGCATACATTTTCAATAACCATTGATAAGAAAGCAAATAATGACATTCAGTCAAAATAGCCAAATAAAAATGTATGGATGTAACATTACACGACTTTCCACTCTTTGGTAGCAATTCTTTATAGTTCACAGCGAATATACCTTACATAAATGGTATTGGAATCCACACACTTGAAGCAGAAACGTGTAATACAGACTGGTATTCTTTCAAAAGGTCTGTTAATTTTCTAACAGAGTAAATGTGTTAGGCATTTGTCACAAGCACTAATTAAGCTGCATTAGCAGCTTAATTGGCACCCGTCAAAGTTGGAATTAATGTAGGTCAGTGAAAGATGATTAAACAAAACAAAACAGCAGTAGTACAGGGTTGTATGTGAACAAAGAGGAGGTGCAATGTAAACAGCTATATATATATATATATATATATATATATATATATATATATATATATATATATATATAATTGTATGGAGTGATCAGACTTAGAGGTGGCGAGTGTTTTTAACATCAGACAGGAACTATAGTTAGGTATAAGTAAGGGGTGTCTAAGGTAAGTAGGGGTGTCAAACTCAAAATTCATCACAGGCCACCAAAGGCCCAGTTATATCTCTAAGACTAGATGTCCAGAGCACCCCCCTCCCCTTACATCACAGTGAACCCCCCTTACCTTGTGCTGCTGCCGGGAATAAACTGGGTGGTGGAGCTGGGACGCAGAAAGTGCAGGGTCTGGAGGACCAGAGGAGCACTGGAGTTAGCTGCTGGAGTCCGCTGAATGCGGAGACCAGGGGAGACAGAGGCGAGAGGTGCCGGGTCTATAGGAGGAGTTCTGTCGTCCTCTCGGCTGCTGACTACTGAGACTGGGGGAGAGATGAGCCTCTCACAGCTGCACAGAGAAGCACAGGATCTGGCGGGGGAGTTCTGCCCTCCCCTCTCTTGGTGACTGCTGAGAAAAGGTGAGGGCAGAGACAAGGGGGTGCTACAGCTGCAGGAGAGGTGTGAGAACCACATGAAATGGCCTGGCAGGTCGGATTCAGCCCACGGGCCTTGTGTTTGACACATGTGAGTTAGGGTTTTGCAGCCCACTTTTATTGCAACACAAAGTTTATTCAAAACTGGCTGCCCATGCAGGGGTTCTTCTCCAGCAAACATACATAGTGAAAAATGCTAGCCCATCTGGCTACACTGCTACTATTAGCACTGGTCTCCCAGACCACAGGTTCTGCAGGCTCATTTAGTTTTTTTTTGTCACAGAGCCTCCCTGCACTGGTCCACTACTGGCCTCTAAAAAGGGGTCTCTAGCCAACTCAAGCTTGCTTACTCCTCCAGAGACTTTGGGACTCCCTCCAGCCCCCTGGACCTGCTAGCTATCTTGGCTTCCTCAGTCTCTCTGACCCTTTCCTGGTCTACCAGACTCTTGTAGCTGTCCTGGCTTTCCCAGTCCTTTGGCAAGGAATCCCCCTCACAAGGGATGCAGTCTCTAGCAGAAATAACCATCTCTCCTGGACAGGGCTCTGCCTGCAAATGGCAACAACTGCCCTGAGCTTTTCTCAGACTTTTTATAAAAGCTCACACAGGGTGCAGACATCCAGCAAATCCCAGACACAGGATTGAAGGTTCCTTCCTGCCCAAGACACTTTGAAACCTTCAAGTTTCAGGCCCCGATCCAAAATGACCAAACCCAGAGAAAACCTAAAACACAGCTTTCTCTGCTCATAAACGATAGTGTGAAACTTCACATTAAACCTTAAAGCAGATTCTGTGTCATTTGTACCTTCATTTCCGAATCTCACATTGTGGCAGGGCGAAGATTGTGACATCATCAGCCCGCCTCTCTGGCCAATCAGAGGAAGTTTTGTATTCATTTATAGAATACAAAGCTTTCTATGAATGGCTGAGCAGTGCCGCTCAGACCAACACCATTTTGTTTAGGATGCGAGACAAGAAGGTCTCCTCTCACACCCAAAACAGTGCTGTATACTGTATGTAGCCTCAGCTACATACAGTTTATATAGCACATCCGGCAGCCAATAACGTTAGTGAGGGAAATAGTTTGTTTGGGCCAGCTTGGCCGAATGATCTTTAAACTGAAGCTAAAGCTGGAATCATCACATAATAAGAGCCTATAGGTGAAAACTTGCACAATGCATATGCTTGACTTTTTTATGTTTTATATGCTTGACTTGCCACATAGTTTTTAATACTGAATGAGAATCAACAAGTAATGTTTAGGTAGGCCAGCACCCAGATGTCCTCACACAAAATCAGGTAGCTTTGTGAACATTCGGAACAAGAGTTAATTCAGACTGGAGGAGAGTTCAGTCTTAACTATGAGTGGTATTTATTCCAGAGGACTGCTGTACATATCTTGATTAATATCCATGTACAGGCAGGCCTTAGCCTCAATGACAGGCCTGTGCTTTGTAGCAAAGGATAAGGGGCAGCTTTTCCTCCAACAGCTGGTATGTTATTTTTCTTTGTTCATTCACTTATAAAGTTACAGAAAATATGACTCCTAAAAAGGTTTGTATAATATATATATATATATAACCAAATTCTGTGGCTGTAAAATTTGAACTAAACTTCAGAAGTACCTTCTGAATGGGAAATAATGAGATTATCAATAGCTGTACATCCACAAGCTCCAGCCAAACACAGCTAATGTTCACGTTTTAGTCTCATTATTTTTCATTATATTATTTCAGGTACTTACGGTATATAGCACCGTCAATTTACACAGCACTTTACAGAATTATTGTGAATTCACAATTTAAGCTTACAATCTCAGATCCCTCTCACATTCAAACATACACATACTAGGATCATTTTGAATAGGATTCAATTAACCTACCAGCATGTCTTTGGAGTGAGGGAGGAAACCGGAGTCCTTTCAGCAGAATGGTCCCATTTAGCCTCCCCTTTAAGCTACTACTAAAGGGTAGATTTTATTTCTATTCCCAGAGTTGGGTTTTAATGCCACGTGATGTCAGAGGAAGGCGCCCGTTTACGTCACCGAGTGGTCCCCCAGCTGTCACCGATTAGAAGTGTCACTAGGCGGGAGCCTCCCATGGAGGTGGAGCTGTTGCGTCTTTCTTTTTCGGCTTGTCGGGCGGCGCGAGATGGATCTACATCCCACAATATTTATTTTTGTATCTTTTAATAAACGACTTGTCCCAAAGTGTCTCTTGTCTTTTTCTACCATTTTTTACACTTTTTTCTGTGAAATGGTAGGGGTACAATGTACCCGTTACCAATTAACATGGGGGGGAGGCCGGGATCTGGGGGGCCCCCGCTCGTAGACCCCCACAACCACTGGGCAAGGGTTGTGGGGATGAGGCCCTTGTCCCCATCAACATGGGGACAAGGTGCTTTGGGGGTGACTCCAAAAGCATCCCCCCCATGTTGAGGGCATGTGGCCTGGTACAGTTCAGGAGGGGGGGCGCTCTCTCGTCCCCCCCCTTTTCCTGTGGCCTGCCAGGTTGCGTTCTCGGATAAGGGTCTGGTATGGATATTGGGGAGGACCCCTACGCCATTTTTAAAAAAATTTTGGCGCAGGGTTCCCCTTAAAATACCAGAATTGAGCCCCTACGCCATTTTTTTTTATTTGGCGCAGTATTCCCCTTAATATCCATACCAGACCCAAAGGGCCTGGTAATGGACAGGGGGGGGGACGACACCCATGCCTTTTTTTCAATGAGTTTTAGCTATATTGCCGAGACCCGACAATTCATTACAGCCGCGATCAGATTTAAACTACTTTTTTTCCTTTAGAAATGTCATTTTGCTGTGGTACTGTTCTAAACACTGGAAAACGACGCCACTTTAAAGGCATATTATAGACACCCTCCAGGCACGATATTTAAAGGAATATTTAATTTTTATTTTTTCACTTTAAGCATTATTAAGATCACTGCTCCTGAAAAAACTGCCGTTTTTAAAACTTTTTTTTGCATTGATACATGTCCCCTTGGGCAGGACCCGGGTCCCCAAACACTTATGGCAATAAATTGCATATAAGCCTTTAGATTGAGCACTTTTGTTTTTTCATGTTAGTGTCCCAAAGACTTTAGCGGTGTTCCGCAGCTTTCAAATTTGCCGCGACCACCGCATAATGTTCGCTGTTCGGCGAACACCAGATGTTCAAGTCAAACTTACGTTCGACTCGAACATCGGGCTCATCCTTATAGGTCAGCATTTCCAGCTTTCTTATTTCTCTCACTACAGATTTTTATTATTTTTTTATTTCATTTTTTAACAAAAACCATCAAACATAAAATAAATAAAACCAGCACACGACCAGTAATGCCATATTATACCTTCACTAGTACTTATTCAACAGTCCAGCTATATATAGAATAATTTGTTGTGTAATTCGTTTTTAAATCCACATTTGTCAGCAAGACTTGCATATATACTTTTACATCCATCTCACTAGTCCCAGCCATACACTCCATACAGAAATCCTGAGCATATTCGGTGTCACTACTACTGCCAGCTATGTCTTCCATATACTTCTGAAGCCTGACACAGATCATAAACAGATGTCCGTCTTTGCCAGCAGTAGATTGCAAAAATATCCCTAGTACCAGCTGTCTACTACAAAGAAATACCTCCTGCACAAATATGAAGTTCCAGACGTTTGTACAGCACTGTGTTATAGTTCCATCTAACGGTGGCAGGCAAGAGCCTACAGGTGATGTGCCTTTCAAAAAAATCCTCCTGCTACCATAGTGGCATAGAGACTCTCATTGCTAGTATCATGTTGCACGGACAGATTCCACACCTTCCTCAACCCCAGCACCTCATTTAGAGCCTCCTCCTAATATCAGCTACTCATCCAAGAAGTAGATTCTAATGAGATTCTCAAATAATCTAGATCACTAACTGAATACAAATTCTATTTCTGAAAGACATTGACCTTTAGAGGTCTGATGGCTTGCTAAAGCTGGCCATAGATGGGTTGAAATTTGGCCAGTTCAGCAGGGCCTGGCTGAATTTGAATCCATGTATGGACAGGCTGGTTTTACAAAAGTCAGTCTTTTGATCAACTTCTGTACAACCAGCCTGTTGGAAAACGTTCACTTAATCAGTGCTGTCAGCTATAGCCAGCGGTGCTGATCTATTAGACTGTAAGCTCGCAGGAGCAGGGCCCTCCTAACCCTCTTGTATTGAATTGTATTGTTGCTGTATAGTCTCCTTTTAAATTGTAAAGCGATGTGCAAACTGTGGGCACGATATAAATCCTGAATAATAATAATAATAATAATAATAATGAGTGTATTGTGATGCCAGGGAAGCCTCACCACTGTCAGAATACAATAGCTCCGTGGAGGCCTTGAATATGTGGATGGGAGAATTGATTCATTTTCTTTCATTCATTCGTTGGTTGAACGAAAGAAAAGGAATCATGCACGGCCTGCCTTAGGCATCTGAAAACGCATCCGTTTCCTAGACTAATCAAACCAAGCAGCACATAAAGCCTCAGCAACCCAGTGACATCTAGCACACATTTACTCTTATTAGCCACTATTTACAAAGTGCCAACAAATTATGCAGCCTACACTTCTTCACCAACACGTGATAGCAGCCAGTGTTTTTCTCTCAAAAAAAAAATGTATATATATATATAATCATTATAAGAAGGGGGTCTAGGGTATATATCGATACCGTATTTAAAATTAACTTCTATAACTGTACAAGAAGATCACAAATATTGATAAAGAACAGATGCCCAGAAGAAGGATATAGGTTCTTTGGAGGTTATCAGAGAGTGCAAAATCTGGTGCAGCTGTGCATGGTAGCCAATCAGCTTCTAACTTCAGCTTCTTCAATTAAGCTTAAACAAAAAAGGGTGGAGGTTGATTGGTTTCTATTTAGAGCTGTAGCAGATTTTGAACTCTCCAGTTTTATCAAATCAACCCCATAGTCTTTGAAGAAGTAGTAGAAAGCAGTATGGGTTCCGCACCTCAAGAATTAAGCTGGCTACACATAATTAGATTTTTGTTTAAATATTCGCACAGAAATTTAAAAAAAAATCATTCATCAGAACATTCTTTCTTCTTCTTATTATGATTATGGAGTCAACTAAATTTCATTCAAAAGCCCTTTAAAATTTCGTGTAGACCTGCTATTTGAATTGAATCCTAAAAGTATTAAACAGGTTTTCATTACAATATTTACAATTTTATCCAAACTAAAACACATTTGAAGTTTAATTTGTTTGAGGAAAAAACTTTCCATCCTGCTTCTTCAAATTTTTTCGCCACTATGGTCAAAAAATACCGATAAGAACCCACTAACCATTAGAAAATGGAACGAACATCCGAAAACAAAGATTTCCATCTAAAATTCTACTGGTGTATTGGCCAACTTTAGGCTATGTGAGTTGACAATGTACTTAGAGGACGTGAGCGCCATAATTTCATGCATAGCAAAACAGAAGAGACATGCCTGATATTTATGTGATAGGATATTGGATAGGTCATTTTGTACATGTATCAGAAGATGACAGGTAGGTAACCTGATGTATGGTAGGAAGTAGGTGAGAGATCTGTAGTTTCAAAAGCGTTTAGCAGATTTACATACCTGTGGAAAAGATCTTGTTGCTGTTGTTCTCTGCACGTGTTTTCTGAAGGGTCTGCTACTTTCTAAAGCTGAAAGAGAAGAAATACAGAGATGTATGAAGGAGGGAGAGCAAGGGCTGCCTACGTGGGAGGGGGTGTTGCAGAGCGAGAGTTAGAGTGAAGGCAAGGAATTAAGTGTGTGGGTGATAGAAAAAAAAAAACAGAAAGCATTTGAATGAGGGAAAAAAATAAGGAATGAACAGAAATTTCAAATATAAAACAGAAGAATAATGAAGACAATAAAATAAAATTCAATGCATACGTTTTCAGTGATGAAAAAAAAAGCCTGTGCAAGATTTGTGGATAAGTAAATGGAATGTCCACAGAATAATAATAAACAGCTCACATTAATTCCAAAATGCACTTCAACGCATCCTGAACAAAATTCACTATGCGAATATATTCGCATTTGCACAAACGTCTCAAATAGTACCCTTGCAAATGTTAATATATGCAAAGTATAATTTTTAATAAGTTGCCATTTGCAGGAAGAATGGAACATTTATTTGGCTAATTACGTTTTGTTTCCAATGTTGTCAAACTGAATGTAATTTGAAAGTGTTAACTTTCTTTTTTATATGGGTATCTCTGTTAAAAATAATGCCGCGTACACATGAGCGGACTTTATGGCAGACTTTGCCCGGCGGACAGGATTTCGTCGGACAATTCGATCGTGTGTGGGCTCCAGCGGACTTTGTTTTCTCAAAAGTTGGACGGACTTAGATTTGAAACATGTTTCAAATCTATCCGACAGACTCGAGTCCGGTCGAAAAGTCCGCTCGTCTGTATGCTAGTTCGACGGACAAAAAGCCACGCTAGGGCAGCTATTGGCTACTGGCTATGAACTTCCTTATTTTAGTCCGGTCGTACGTCATCACGTACGAATTCGACGGACTTTGGTTGATTGTGTGTAGGCAAGTCCGTTCATTCAGAAAGTCCGTCGTAAAGTCCGTTGAAAAGTCCGCCGGGCAAAGTCTGCCGTAAAGTCCGCTCGTGTGTACGCAGCATTAGAAGTACTGAATGCAACATATTATTGAATTTATGGATTGCATATAGTCTGGCTGCAGCACGTGGATGCCTGTGCTGAAGACTACAATGACCAAGCTGCAGTGCACCCGATTGAAAAGTGTGCTGGGAGGTGGGGGGGCAGAGACTGGAGTGAAGCTGCTACTAAGGAGCTGGCAGAGAAAGCTGCAGCCAGCCCTGACCTAGTCGTTAGAGTTTTTTTTTTTTTTTTTTATGAGCCACCATGGTAATCTTGCAACCAGGAATTGTCCAGCCTTGTCCTATGATTATTTGATCCTAAAACGAAATATCCAAAAAATAGTCACTCCTAAAGGCCCGTACACACGATACAAAAATCAGAAGTAATATTTCGTCCGACGAACGTTCTGCCGATATAGTGCTTTCAACAGCCAATTCCAATTTTTCGTACGACAATAGCTGGATGTGCAGACTATAAAATTTTTGTCGTACGTGAACTCAACGTCCGATTTTCGTTTAATTAGTATGATTTTCGTCTGAAAAAAATCGTAAAAGCAAAAACGGACAAACTGTTGTCCAAGAATCTGATCGTGTGTACGAGGCCTTAGAGAAAATACCCTTGGAACATATGACGATACAAGAAAATACCCTAAGCGCATTTGTTTGCAAGAGAAAATGCCTTAAGAACATTCAATCCTAAAACAAAATACCCAAGGAATAGTCATTCCTAATAGAAAATACACTAGGAACATACGGTCATAAAAGAAAATAATGTATGCTAATTCGATTCTAAGAGAAAATGCCTTAAAGTAGAACTTTTTTTTTTCATTTTGGATAGAATAAGGGAGGAGATTTCCCTTCACTTCCTGTCCCAAAGCCAAACAGGAAGTGGGAGAAAATCCCTGCAAATTAAGGGATTTCTTTGGGGACCCCCAGGTCACCAGAACTAGAGTCCACATTGGAAGATTTCTCCTCTATTACTTTTTTGGGGACAACCCAAAATTTGGGATTTTCTTTTACTTTTACTTACAATGATAATGGTAAACAGGACAAATAGAGAGCGTGAATCTCCCTAACAGAGGCACAGACAGCAATAAAAACTGACAGGTGTTCTATTTTGCCTTTAGTTATACTTTAACCCCTTTACCCCCTTAATGACCAGGCCATTTTTTGCGATACGGCACTGCGTTGCTTTAACTGACAATTGCGCAGTCGTGCGATGCTGTACCCAAACAAAACTGAGGTCCTTCCATTGTCCCCCGGTCTTCCTTCCAGCTTTATTGGCGTATGCGCACGGGAGTCACAGTTTACGGCACAGCTCTGAAGGGACGGGTATGCTGTTCCTTCAGAGCGCATGCGCTGGTGACGTCACCGGTGAATATCTCCTAATCAATGCAAGTTTAGGAGATATTCACTGTACTTACAGGTAAGCCTTATTATAGGCTTACCTGTAGGTACAAGTTCAAAAGCAGATTTTACTACCGCTTAAGGCAGGGTATACACATTTATTATTTTTTTTCAACTAGCAGGTTAAATGAAAAAAAAAATAAGAAGGACAGATCCCTGCATTAGGGGACTCCTCAAGGCAGAATACACTTATCAGCTATTGCAGAGAATGCAGGTTTTCCAGCAAGACCATTCAACAAAAGCTGGTCATTCCTGATAAACTGGCTGACTATGAGTCTACCAGCATTTAGGCTTTTAAGAACGCATTAAGTTAGAAAATATTTAGGTTTAAAACCAAAAGTTTCAAAAAGAAAAATCCATGAAAAAAAAGGCTAGCAAAAAATGTTGACTTTTGTCAGCGGAACTGAGGAAAAGGCATCCAACCTCTTAAAGTGTTTGTTAACCTAAAAAAATAAATCCTGTGCCCTTGAAGCATGTTATACAGCACAGTGCTTTTGCTGTGTCATTTGGCCCCCTGTAACACCTAAAATACCTGGCTGATCCTGCCTGGCTATACCCTCCCTTCTGTAAACTGACCATGGTGTATCATGGCTGCTGAGTCCTGATACCGTGGTCAGTTTACATGCCTCCATCATCCGCAGCTCTCCTCTCTGCACTTCTCTGTGCTCCCGTGTCCTCCTCCCCTCCCTGCCAGCTCGTACCAGTGCCCCCGCTGGTATCATTAGCTTTTGTTGCTGTTACAATCCCCTCTGTTATAATAAATGCTGTGCGCCACTGTATGTGTTTTGTAAAAACATCCATTGACAAATACCTTATTTTAAAGTGCCGCTCGGTGGTCAAGTGACCAGCCATCTCTTTCCTCCTCTCCTCCTGGCTGACGTCAGTGGGGGTTTCTCGGCTCCGCCCGCTTTGTTGTCAGGCCTGGAGAGGAGAGAGACAGCCAGTCACGTGAGCGCCAATCAGGGCTATAAAATAAGGTGTTTATCAGCGGATTTTTTACAAAACACATACATTGGGGCACAGCATTTATTATAACATAGGGGATGGTAGCAACAACCCTAAGTGGGTTAACAACCACTTTAATACACTAGTAAAAAAACTGAGGCATACTGGGTAGAAGAGGGATTATACTGAGGCATGCTTACAATTTTTCTGTTTGCCAGTGTCCAAAACTTATGTTAGTGGTAGCATAACCCAACTGTACTGTATTTGAATTCCTGTGAACCCTGAAGAATTTTCTTTTTTTTTTACTTTTTGTCGCTTTTTATATGGTTCAGCTAATGTTGTTATATAAATGTATTTATAGCCCTGATAAAGGGGATAAAGAAAAACCCTGAAATGGGTTGCCTAAGATTACAACATATAAATCTATGAATAAAAAAAAAAAAACATTAGCCATTTTTTTTTCTGTTGTAGGACTATTTGCTATACCAAGTTCACTTTTTTTATTCTAAAATTGGCACTACACTAAAGCAAGAGACACGATTCCTTTAGCAGCTTCAAACCAAAATCCTTTCCATGATGTTCCAAGCACGATTCAACTATACACATATGTAGACCCCAACCCTGACTAAACAAAAAGCACTTAGGCAGGCCATACATGGTGCAAATTTCTTTATTGCAACCACAGGTTGGAGGAAAGAAATTTGCACGATTTCCCAGTCAACACAGGACAGAGTTGACAAGGGAATCCCTCCTTCCAAGCAATTGTTGAAGACAGTGATAATCGCAAGAGAATCCAGCAGGCTGGTTGTACCCAAGTTGATCAAATCGATTGACTTGGTACATTCAGCCTGCCCATTAACGGTTTGGCTGGTTCTTGCTGAACCATGCATGACCATGTATGGCCAGCCTTAAGTCTCCTGCTTCAAAGTTGCAAAGCAGGCATCACCTATTAGGCTCGATTCACACTGGTTCGACATACGCTCCGACTTTGGGAGCACATGTTGCATGATGTGTACAAATCAATGGCTCCTTATGAGAGCCGTCTTAACTGGTTCGACACAAGTCAGTCCGACTTTAGAAAAGGTTCCTGCGCAACTTTGGTCCGTTTTCAGCCCATTCACCATCATTCAAGTCGGATCCTCGCCCTAACCATCCGACTTGCGACATCCAACATGGTGATTACGGCTGGGTTCACATTGGTTACGACATACGCTCCGACATTGGGAGCTCATGTCACATGACATAATGACGTATGCAAATCAATGATTCCCTATGAGAGCCATCTTAACTGGTTCGACACAAGTTGATCCGACTTTGAAAAAGGTTCCTGCATTACTTTGGTCCAACTTTGATCCTACTTCAGCCCATTGAATATCACTGAAGTCAGATCAAAGTTGGATCATCGTCTTAACTGATCCGACTTTGGCATGCGACTTGTGCTCTTAGGATCTTGAAGAGGAACTCCACGACAAATTAAAAAAAAAAAAAAAAAAAACCCGGCATGGGGTTCCCAAGACCATACCAGGTCCTTCGGTCTGGTATAGATTTTAAGGGGAACCCCCACGCCCAAAAAATTCATACCAGACCCTTATCCGAGAACAGGGCCGATCCTAGATGGGTGCGCGGGGTGCACCGCGCCCCGGCGCTGTAAGAGAAAGGTCGCCGAAGCTGTGGCATGCCACACGCCGCTCACTCGACTGCACTGGTTGCTAGAATCGTCGGCCGGCCGGCGCCTAGCAACCAGTGACGTCAGAGGCCGCAGCCGCCCCAGCATTCAGAGCGCGCCGTGGCAGCCCCAGCATTCAGAGCGCGTCGCGGCCGCCCCAGCATTCAGAGCGTGCCGCGGCCGCCCCAGCATTCAGAGCGCACCGCGGCCGCCCCAGCATTCAGAGCCATTCTGTCCCAAACGCAGCCACTGTTCCCATCAAACGCAGCCACTGTGCCATTCAAAAGCAGCCACTGTGCCATTCAAACGCAGCCACTGTGCCTGTCAAACGCAGCCAATGTGTCATCAAATGCAGCCACTGTGCCCATCAAACGCAGCCACTGTGCCCATCAAACGCTGCCACTGTGCCCATCAAATGCTGCCACTGCGGCCATCAAACGCAACCACTGCCAATTAAACGCAGCCACTGTGTCCAAACGCAGCCACTGTGTCCATCAAACGCAGCCACTGTGCCAAAGGCTACCACTGTGCCCGCCAAAGGCTACCACTGTGCCCATCAAACGCTGCCACTGTGCCCTAACGCTGCCACTGTGCCCTAACGCTGCCACTGTGCCCTAACGCTGCCACTGCACCCATCAAACGCAACCACTGCGCCCGTCAAACGCAGCCGCTGCGTCCGTCAAACGCAGCCGCTGTGCCCAAGCGCAGTGTCAGGGCTGGGCTCAGCCCTTCCTTCTCTGAGCTGGCCGCTCAGCTGTCGGCCAATTGCCAGCTCCCATCTCTCTCCACAGTTACCCAGCTGTTGTTGATTCTGCTCGTCAGTCCTGCCTACTTAAAGCCATCCAGCTCACTTGATCTCTGCCTTCGCCTTTGTCAACATCACAGAGACTTTCTCCTGCGTTCCCGTTGAAGACTTGCTTGGTTGACGTTCCTTCTGGCTCCTGATCCTGCTTGCTGTACTGCTACATTTATCTTTGGCTCTCTGACATTTGCTTGGCTGACTACCCGATCCGGTTACTGAACTCTGGCTTGTTTTGACTACGCTTTCTCTGTTTATCTTAGTATTATTATTATTATTATTATTATTATTAAACAAGTGTGATTTAACTTTACTTCTGTCTCGGTCTGATTCATGGTTCCTGATACGCAGCCAATGTGCCCATTAAACGCATCCACTGTGCCCATCAAACGCAGCCACTGTGCCCAAACACAGCCACTGTGCCCATCAAACGCAGCCACTGTGCCCAAACGCAGCCACTGTGCCCATCAATTGCAGCCACTGTATCCATTAAACGCAGCCACTGTGCCCATTAAACGCAGCCACTGTGCCCATTAAACGCAGCCACTGTGCCCATCAAATGCAGCCACTGTGCCCATCAAATGCAGCCACTGTGCCCAAACACTGCCACTGTGCCCATCAAATGCTGTCACTGTGCCCATCAAATAGTGCTACTGTGACTCCCCCCGTCTGCTCGTCATCTGCCCGGCACTGTCTCGGTGGTCAAATCTGTTATTTGCACTTTAGTGATTGTATTTATTGAAAATGTAAATAGTACAGAATCAATCTATCTTGCATATTTTGCATCTGTAGTTATAGATTTTCTGCTACCTCATTTTCTGTTCAAAATTTTATTATTGTTTAGTTCATATTTATATTCCAAGTTTTGTTTTTTGCTACACTATTTGATTTACAAGCACTTGACACAGAATTGTCTATAAATACAACATTTATTTTGACTTGTCGTTGACTAAGTTATTGTCAAAGCAAAGTGGTGGGGCTTACAGATGGAGTTGTTGCCATAGAAACATTTGTAAAGGGGAGGAGTTAGTAAGATGACAACACCCATGTGGGAGCACCAGAAATATTTCTGCACCCAGGTGCCTTTGACCCTAGGATCGGCCCTGTCCGAGCACGCAGCCCGGCAGGTCAGGAAAGGGGGTGGGGACGGGCAAGCACCCCCCCTGAACCATACCAAGCCACATGCCCTCAACATGGGGGTGTGGGTGCTTTGGGGCAGGGGGGCCCTGCGCCCCCACCACAAAGCACCTTGTCCCCATGTTAATGAGGACAAGGGCCTCTTCCTGACAACCCTGGTCAGTGGTTGTCAGAGTCTGCGGGTGGGGGGTCTTATCGGAATCTGGAAGCCCCCTTTAACAAGGGGGCCCCCAGATCCAGCCCCCACCCTATGTGAATGATTATGGGGTATGTTGTACTCCTACCCATTCACCCAAAAAAAGTGTCAAGAATGAAAACGCTACACAGGTTTTTAACCACTTCAATACCGGGCACTTATACACCTTCCTGCCCAGACAAACTTTCAGCGCTGTCACACTTTATATGACAATTGCACAGTCATGCTACACTGTACCCAAACTAAATTTTTATACTTTTGTTCCCACAAATAGAGCTTTCTTTTGGTGGTATTTGATCAGTTCTGGGATTTTTATTTTCTGCTAAACAAATAAAAATAAGACCGAAAATTTTGAAAAAAAAATGTTTTTTTTTTTCTGTTTCTGTTACAAAACTTTGTAAATAAGTAAGTTTTCTCCTTCACTGATGGGCACTGATAAGGCGGCACTGATGAGCACCAATGAGGTGGCACTGATAGGCACTGAAAGGTGGCACGGATGGGCACCGATAGGCAGCACGGATGGGCACTGATAGGCGGCACTGATGTACACTAATGGATGGTACTGATGGATGCCAATCCGTGCCAAACAATAATGCCTGCCAATCAGTGATGCCTATTGTGGGGACTGATTGGCATCCATTGTGGGCAATGATTGGCATCCCTGGTGGTCTAGGGTGGCATACCTGGTGGTGATAATCAATCAGCACAGACCCCCCTGTCAGAGGAACAGGTGAGGTAAAGCCGATCAATGGCTCTTCCTGTTTACAGCGTGATCAGCCGTGATTGGACACAGCTGATCACATGGTAAAGAGTCTCTGTCGGAGACTATTTACCCAGATCGGAGTTGCGGTGTATCAGACTGACACACCGCAACAACGATCGCCGCGATGCGCGCAGCGGCTTGATATCCTGGCAACTTCATATGATGTCCGGTCAGGATATCGCAACCACTTTGCCGACGTCATATTGCTGTGTCTCTTCCGATTTCTTCTCCTTCTTCCGCTGATGTCTCTCTCTTCCTCCGATATTCTCTTGACGCTCTCTCCCGGTGTAATACTGGGGCCGCCGTGTGCTATTACTTATATAGGCATGGGGCATGGCCACCCGGTGATATCATCCGGAAGCCCTGCCTCTTCTGACGTCACCACCTGGGGCATGATTGGGTGGTGATGTCACAAGGGTCGGGCCTCCGGATGACATCACTGGGTGGTTTATTTTCTGATTATGCACACCCAGTTTTAGGATATTTTGCCTATCCACATGTGTTACAGGTCAATCTAGACCACACACTTGTTTCCAATTTACCTATTGTATTCACAATGAGCAACATTATTGTGCATTATATTTTATACCACTGTGGGTTTTCGCACCCATTACATAGAATCAGCGCAACTTTACACTATCAATCACTTTTCATTCCTGGCATTCAGGGTTTTTCAGGTGCAGCAGTCTTAATTGAATTGTCAGTGCTTCCCTTCACCTACACACACAATGCAGGACTTCTGCAGACTGTCAGTGTAAGCTGTCAACAGCGCCGTGGTAGTTCATTGAGAACTACGAGCCAAGATCTGCAAAGGATGTCAGTACTTGTAGTTGACTCATTCACAGAGCTCTGTGAATGAATGATGTGGCCATGTGGGCGGAGCTTCTCTCCGTACTGCAGTGACACAGAGGGCTCGGATTCCCGAGCCACTGCAGGAGCAGAAACATGTTACATTTTCTACCCTAAAAACAGGTAGAACACGTTCCCAAAAGTGAACTTATCCTTTAACCAGAGGTTTCGTGCTAGAATGAAGGGAAAAGGGGGGAAACCAGTTTCTAATCCCCCCTTCCCTTATAGGACTGTGACAGCAGTGTTTCAAATATCCCCTTATCTAAAAATAAGGGAAGGTGTTCTATTGGTCACCTTTCCCTGGATAGGTCAGGTCACCTAGTATCCAGGCAGTTTGAAAAAAGAGCGGGAAGGTGTTTTATTGGTCACCTTTCCCTGGGTAGATCATGTGATCTAGTATACAGGCAGTTTGGAAAAAGAGTGGGAAGAATTTGAAATAAAAAAGGGGTTCTGAGCCCCTGAGGTCCAGTGGCCCCAGTAAGCACAAGCTGTGGTGTTCTAGGAGCTTGCTCCATTATGTAAACAGCTCTTAGCGAGGCTGAAGAGGATGTCCTTCCTGAGGTAGCTGATAGAGAGAGCCGGAGAAGAAGCGGTTATAAACTGGATACGGTGGTGTCTGAATCTGCCGAAGGCATTGGGTCAGGAACCGGCTGGAAGATCCGGCAGCACCCCCAGATGTTGGTCCCCTCAGTTGCAGACATCATCTCTGCCAGCCCCACCGCCACTTCTGCTGCCACGTCAGCTTCCCTGCCGCTGGAGAAAGAGGACTGGACCCCCCTGGTGTTTTCGGAGGAAGAGGAGCAGCTCGCACAAGAGGAGGATCTGATTCACCAAGAAGCCTGGCGTGTCACTTCCCGTTCGGCCGGTGGGGTGGCTGCAAGTAAGTAGGGGAAGCAGGGCAGGTAAGTTGCCCACCAAAAAAAAAAAAAAAAGCCCCGTTGTAGTTGGCACCGCCCGGGAGGCAAGGGGCGCCAGAAGAGGACAGTATCATCCCAGCCGGAGGACCCCCTGCTGCGAGGCATGCCCCTCAAGTCCGCAGACAGCAGCTGACAGGCAGTTCCATACCAGTAGTCTGTCAATCAAGAGAACAACAGGTGGGACCTTCCCCTTCAGTACCTGGGGCCGGCGAGTTCTCCCTGCAATTGTTAGAACTGTTTTCATCTATATTAATTAAGACAGTCAGAGAGCTTAGTAGTGCCAAAGATAGTAGTTTCTCAGAATTTACCTGCTGTTGTGAATGTGTCTCTTCCTACAGATGTGAGTTTAACCACTTCCCGCCAGCCCACCGTCAAATGACAATTAAAGGTGGTTAAATAGCTCTACTTCATCTGCTTTAGAGGATTCTGTGGCTACAGTGTGGGCGCCATCTAATGGCAAAAATACTGTTTAGATATTACGAGAATGAGAACAGGGCAAACCTCAAAACATACCAGAAACACATAGGAAAGAGTCTTTGCCATGTGTTCTGTCTCTGTTGGGCTTTCATCTTTCTGTGTCAATTAAGGAAAAAATTTGAAGGGGGGTTGTTTTTGGACCTATTGTCATTACTCCACCCATAAAAGGAATTCATACACAAAAATTGTAATAAAGGCGAGAGAACGGACGAGGATAGGAGAAGGCCTGTAACCAAATCTTTAACAATTGGTTACAGGCGTTCTGCATACTGCGAGTGTTTTATCTGAAAAACAGCCGGAAAAGAGTTCCGGGCTATTTCAACACATAGACATAGTACTAGAAGCTTACAAATTTTGGAGGTGTTGCTTGGTTTGCATACGACAAAGCTTTTCATCAAAAGATGGCGGTTCACCCATCTTTACTATGTTGTACAAAGGATGTTGGCTTATGGCTGAATCTTTTTCTTCCCCAGCGACAATTTGTCAGACAAGCGGCACCCCCAAATCAATCGGCACACACTGCAGGTTATAAAAAAGGGGGTGTGCTTTAACTTTAATGACTCACAATGTGGATGGCCTAACACATGCAAATACAGTGCAATAGTACCATGGCTTCAGGATTTACCAGACAAGGGGAGGGCCCTTCTACTACTTAAGGGGTTCTCTTCAGGTTTTAGGTTACCTAAGTTCAAGGGTAAGGGGTGCGTTATCCGAAGAAAGTTACATCCAACAGTGGGGATGGACAGTGTTGAGGAAAAAATATTTAACCGCTTCAGCCCCGGAAGATTTTACCCCCTTCCAGACCAAAGCGTTTTTTTGCGATTCGGCACTGCGTCGCTTTAATTGACAATTGCGCGGTTGTGCGACATGGCTCCCAAACAAAATTGATGTCCTTTTTTCCCCACAAATAGAGCTTTCTTTTGGTGGTATTTGATCACCTCTGCGACCATTTTGAAAAAAAAACGCATTATTTTTTGCATTTTGCTATAATAGATATCCCCCAAAAATATATAAAAAAACATTTTTTTTCCTCAATTTAGGCTGATCGTATTCTTCTACATATTTTTGGTAAGAAAAAAAAAAAAAAAATCGCAATAAGCGTTTATTGATTGGTTTGCGCAAAAGTTATAGCGTTTACAAAATAGGGAATAGTTTTATGGCATATTTATTAATAATTTTTTTTTTTTTACTAGTAATGGTGGCGATCAGCGATTTTTATTGTGACCGCGACGTTATGGCGGACATGTCGGACATTTTTGACACATTTGGGACCATTGTCATTTATACATCGATCAGTGCGATTAAAAATGCACTGATTACTGTGTAAATGACACTGGCAGTGAAGGGGTTAACCAATAGGGGGCGGGGAGGGGTTAAGTATGTCCTAGGGGAGTGATTACTAACTGTAGGGGGATGGGCTAGCAGTGTCATTACTCTGATCACTGCTCCCGATGACAGGGAGCTGTGATCAGTGGACACTTGTCACTAGGCAGAACAGGGAGATGCTGTTTACATCAGCATCTCCCTGTTCGTCCTCTCCGTGAGGCGATTGCCGGTATTCCAGCGGCGATCGAGTCCGCGGGACCCGCGACACAACTCACAGAGCTCCCGGCCGGCGGCGCGCACGCAATGGCACGGCGGGGAATTCAAATGGACGTACCTGTAAGGCCATTTGCCCAGCCGTGCCGTTCTGCCGACGTACATCGGCGTGCACCGGTCGGGAAAGGGGTTAAAGAAATCAAATTGGGTAGAGTGAAGGGCCCTTTCAAGGACCCTCCATTCCAGGATTTCAGGATTTCCCAAAAAAGAACCAAATGCTTTTCGATTGATCCACCATTTATCTTATCCAGCAGGTAGCTCCCTCAATGACCAAATTTTGGTAGAATTGTCTTCTTCGTCTTATGCATCATTTGAGGACACATTGGAAGTTCTGAGAAGTGTGGGGCAGGGAGCTTTACTGGCTAAAGCAGACATAAAAGCCGCCTTTAGGCTCTTACTAATGAATCCTGAGTCTTTCAATTCACTAGGTTTTTTCTTTAAAGGTAATTTTTATTTTGACAAGTGTTTGCCTATGGGCTGCCCACTGTCCTGTTTTTTTTTTCTTTTGCGCCATTTTTAGTAAAAAATGGGTTACCTGCCAAGTGGTAGGTTCCAGTCTCATGATTCACTATTTAGATGACTTTTTGTTTTTAGGCCCAGCTTATTCCCCCACATGCAAAAAAATTTTACATGCATTTTTTGATATCCCATTAGCTCAAGAGAAAACGGTCTATCCAACCATCTGTCTTGACTTCCTGGGGATTACAATAGACACTCTGAATATGGAGTTCAGGTTGCCTTTGGAAAAGATTGTTAAACTTCAAGGTTGTCTGTGAATCCTAATCAGAAAGAAAAAGGTTACATTTACGCAAGTACAATCACTTTTTAGGTCAATTAGTATTCGCCACCAGGATAATGCCCTTTGGGTACGTTTTCTCACATAGACTTTATCTGGCCATTTCTGGGCTGAAATCCCCTTACTCACACACTCACATTTCTCATGATATCAGAGATTTATTGGCTTGGCTGAGATTTCTAGAGTACTTTAATGAGAGGGTGGTTTGGCAGCAAGACTTTATAGCCGATCAGGATTTTTTGCTTTCAGACAGATGCGGCAGGTTCACTGGGTTTCGCTGCCATATGGAAAACACATTGGTGTTCGGAACACTGGGACCTGGCATGGAAATATAAGGTTTACTTAAGGAATAGTGCTCTTTTGGAATAATTCCCAATAGTTGTGGCTATTGAAATTTGGGGGGGATCAATTTAAAAACAAACGTATTCTGTTCAGCACGGATAATAAAGGTGTAATGTACGCTTTGAACTATCTAACTTCAAGGTCTCCGCCAGTCATTGCTTTACTAAGGTATTTCATTTTCAAATGCCTGAGTTTAAACTTTTAGGTTAAAGTGATTGTAAGGCTTCGTGTTTTATTTTTTTAAAATAACAAACATGTCATACTTACCTCTACTCTGCAGCTCGTTTTGCATAGAGTGGCCCCGATCATCCTCTTCTGGGGTCCCTTGGTGGCTCTCTTGACTCCTCCCCACATCAGATAACCCCCTAGGAGAAGCATTCTCCCAGGGGGGTCACCTTGCGGACGCGGTCCCGAGTCCAGCATTTGCATCCATAGACACGAATGCCGGACTTGGCCCCGCTCCCGTGTCATTGGATTTGATTGACAGCAGAAGGAGCCAATGGCTGTGCTGCTATCTATCCAGGAGTCGGGACCCGGTGCAGAGAGGGCGAGCACGTCTCCGCCGAGGAAAGTAAGTAAAACAGTGGGGGGGCGGTCAGTCACTGCCAGAAAAACACGAGTGTTTACAACCCCTCTAAGGCCAGGTAAAGCAAATGACTTGGCGGATGCTTTATCTCATTTTCAGATGGAGCGTTTCACCTGCCTTTTACCAAACGCGGATCCAGTGGGATTAGCCTGCCCGAAATGTTTATGGAAGCTCATTTGACAGGTTTTGACAAATGTACAAAATTCAATTGCCCCCACCACCATGGCGGGATAGCTGTCAGTCTGGTGGTTTTTGATTTCTAAATATGTATGGGATTGACCGCAGTTTGGTTTCAGAAGGTTTGGTTCTGTTATTTCTAGATTTGTTGTTTAGCAATGGTTATTCATGGTCACACATTAATAAAATGGTGTCGGGTATTTCCTTTTTCATGAAATTAAACAATCTCCCATAACTATTTAGTTTTTCACTATAAAAGCAAGCATTAAAAGGGTATAGGAAAGTGAGAAAGGTTAAAGACACTAAGAAAAAGATTTCTCCGGAGATCTTAGAGAGTTTTGGCAAGGCTACAGAGTCTGTGTGCTGGTCTGATTTTAAGGCAATGTTGTTCAAAGCAGCATTTTCAGTGGCCTTTTTTCAGCGCTCTCAGAATCTCCGAATTGGTTCCGAACACAAAGAAGCAACACGGGGGTCTTTAGATGATGGGGAGGTTACAAGAATTTTGAAACAGTCAAAAATGGACCAGATGGGGAAAGGTGCTTGGATTGTTTTGAAAGCTTGTAAACAGAAGTCAATATACCAAGTGGCATCACTACAAGCTTATCTCAAGGTAAGGCCAGATATTACAGGTCTTCTCTTCCTGTATTGTGACGGAACACCTCGGAGTAAATTTCAATTCATTAGTGTTCTCAACAAATGCAGTGGTGAGTGGTTAATTTAGTTAATTCACACACTACCTCACACTCATTCAGAATAGGGGCTGCCAGAGAAGCAGCTACAGTAGATTAGGTCTTTCTGAAGGTTTAATTAAAGTTTAATTAAAAATATAGGTAGATGGATGTCAGACAGTTTCCATATTATGTTCGCCTTAACTCACTTATTTAAATTATTGCAGGTTCACAGAAAATAGTGTGGATTGTTGGACACTCCTTCAATCCATTAGGCCAGCCAGAGAGCAGGTCATCGAATCTACACTGAGAATCCAGGTTTAGAGCATAAGTTTAGAGTATTTTGGGCATGGGAAGCGGGGTAGCATTTGGGCAGATTTATTTTGGTTTTGGGTAAGTTATACCAGATATTTTACATTTAGGAGGTAATGATATGGGCAAGGTCAAAACTCTTGATTTGATTTTCTCTATGCGTGATGATATTGTGATGTTTCATTTGTCCTCCCCTAATACGATTTTAGTCTTCTCAGAAATAATTCCTAGACTGAAGTGGTTAAACTCTGTTTCTTTACGCCCACTCGAAAAGGTTAAGTTAAGGTTAAATGGATCAGTAAAAATAGAGCCCAAAGGCTAACATTGCGCTCAAAATATAAATGCACAATGTAAAATACAGCTACTAGCACCCTCAAGTCAAATACAAACTCAAATAAATATAAAATACAAAATAAGTGCAGCGCTTAAAATTACATAATTGAAAAGAGGCTTAAAAAGGAAAACTAACAAATGTACAGTCCTTGGGGACAGGAGAAAAACAAAGCCAAAATCCGTGCTTCTTATAGGTGAAAAAGCTGTAGATAAGGGGAAAGGGAAAGTGATAGTCCTCCACATTAGGTAGATCCTGTTCCACACCCAGGTGAGAGTAAGTAATCCTGCTTACCAGCTTTCCATGACCACTATAAAGCGGTCTTCACCAAGCACAGGGTAATAGGTCTTCCCAGGAACCTCAACGATGGCTGCGATCCCCGTTTTACAGATGGAGCTCGGAAATGTAAGACAAAAGAAATGCTCCCAATACTTCAATACTACATACTACAATACAAAACTTTGAGTTTAATGGTATAAAAAGTTTGCACTTACAGGATAAAAGCATCACAATGGCTTATCTTTAAGTTGGAACCGCGACGTCCCTACGAGCTTCGCTTCACTTCCTGGTTCGCTTGTCTGTCAATCTCCTTAGAGGTGTAGCGTAATGATGTCACCGTTGTATGCCCCATCCTACGCGTTTCATCACAAAAGATCATCGTCTAGGGATTGGCCAGGTGATCGTGTCATCACGCATGCCATTTATATAGTCCCGCGGTGCCATTTTGACTATTGGCCGCTGGACAATAGACAACATTAACTGATAGGAGGCCGCGCTATTATAACTACTGGCCACTCATTTAGTCAATGGGGAGTAGAGAAACAGGGAAGCCATTGAAAAGGGAATAATATGGTCAGATCAATTTCCCGGTTAGAAACTCAATGGATATTTGACATGAAATCTTATGTCCCTTTTGGCTTGAATGTCGATGGGGACATTAATTGCTTTATAAACAATGCTTAAACAACTAATTCCATAATCGTTCTTATTCTGTATTCTTGATGTTCACTGTTGTGGGAATCCATGTCCCTTTTGACATGGTCAAGTAGTGACATGGAGTATTAGAATGTTATTTGATTTTAGTTTTCTATTCTGATTAATGTCTGAGTAAATTTTATTGAATTTTGTTGTTATAACTAATTGTAATATACCTACAGTGTTCACATGTATTTTCGCTTCCTTCCTGAATTTTGCTGACTGAGAATAATTTAATTTGGCTAATATATGTTTCTGCCACTAGATGGCTGTGTTCACTGCTCTATACGTGGTTCCCTGGCTTCCCTGTTTCTCTACTCCCCATTGACTGAATGAGCGGCCAGTAATTATAATGGCACGGCCACCTATCAGTTAATGTTGTCTATTGTCCAGCGGCCAGTCAAAATGGCACCGCGGAACTATATAAATGGCATGCGTGATGACACGATCACCTGGCCAAACAATCCCCAAACTACGTTATTTTGTGATGAAGCAATTAGGGTGGGGCCTATGACGGTAATGTCATCACGCTACACCTCTCAGGAGGTTGACAGACAAGTGAACCGGGAAGTGAAGCGAAGCACGTAGGGATGCCGCGGTTCCAACTTAAAGACAAGCCATTGTAATGCTTTTATCCTGTAAGTGCAAACTTTTTATACCATTAAACTCAAAGTTTTGAAGTATTGCATTTCTTTTGTCTTACATTTCCAAGCTCCATCTGTAAAACAGGGATCCTGGCCATCATTGAGGTTCCTGGGGAGACCCATTTCCCTGTGCTTGGTGAGACCGCTTTATAGTGGTCATGGAAAGCTGGTAAGCAAGATTACTTACTCTCACCTGGGTGTGGAACAGGATCTACCTAATGTGGAGGACTATCACTTTCCTTTTCCCCTTATCTACAGCTTTTTCACCTATAAGAAGCACGGATTTTGGCTTTGTTTTTCTCCTCTCCCTAGGGACTGTACGTTTGGGACTCTGCATTAGTTTTCTTTTTTAAGCCTCTTTTCATTTATGTAATTTTAACCACTGCACTTCTTTTGTATTTTAAATAGATGAGCGCAAAAGTTTTTAGGTCCCTTTACAGGGTTTTCATACCGCCACACAGAATTGGTGGGTGGGCTTCCTGGGCTATATAGGCCCGACAGGGTCCACTTATCCGATATTGGATTGGATATTCTCAATGCAGGTTTCCATACCTGCATTGAAATGGCCGCGTTGTGGGGGTCTGGGTGACAGGCGGTTTATGCCTGTCTTCTGGGTATTTACCCCATTTTAAAATATTCCAGCTTGAGCCGTAGTGGCTGAGCTGATGGCAGGTGTTTTAAAATAAAATGTACAGATATTTATTTATTGTTAAAGCCAATAATAATAAAAGCCGTGGCCAATCTTTTATCCAACAAAAAAGGTTTGTGGTGTTTTCCTCTTTTTATTGTTTAATTATTCATTTGTGCGTTTACGTTTGTACGTGCATATATTGGGGGGGGGGTCTTTATGTGCTTGGGTGTAACTTACATTTTTTACAATTAAAAATTTAAGTTAGACTTACCGGTAACTTGTTTTCCAATAGTCTTTCAGGGCAGCACCCGAGAGATCATGGCTCCTCCTCCCACAGGAAACACCTCATCAATCAAATCTTTATAAGGAGGCCTCCAGGTTACTTCCATCAGTTGTTTCTAGAGAACAACACGTAAGCGACAGTTATATCATAGTATTACAGCAACAGAATAAAAGAGCGGGTTACTGCTGTCCTGAAAGACTATTGGAAAACAAGTTACCGGTAAATCTAACTTGAATGTTCCCAAAACGTCTTTAAGGACAGCACCTGAGAGGATAATCAAGACTTACCCCATTTAGGATGGGACAACAGCCTGCAAGACTTTCCTTCCGAAAGCCTGGTCCCCATCCGTCAGCAGGTCCAACCTATAATGACGGGCAAAGGTCATCAGACTCGTCCATGTAGCTGCCTTACAGATTTGTTTGGGAAGGGCACCAGCTTTTTCTGCCCAACTTGCCGCCAAAGCTCTTGTAGAATGAGCCCGAACACCAACTAGACTCTCCTGGCCTGTAAGGGAATAGGCCTCTGAGATAGCCACTCTCAACCATCTGGCAATGGTTTTTCTGGTAGCTTGTCTTCCTTTTTTACTACCAGCAAATGAAACAAATAATGCGTCTGAACGCCTAAAGTCCTTAGTGGCTTCCAGGTAACTTAAGACTGCTCTTTTAACATCCAAGGTATGGAATTCTTCCTTCTTACCCAATGGATTAGAGCAAAAAGTAGGAAGAATCATCTCCTGGGCTCGATTTTGGACCGAAGCGACCTCCGGCAAAAAATTAGGATCCGTCTTCAGAACAATTCGGTCTGAAAAAAATAGAAAAAAATGGTTCCCTGATTGACAAGGCTTGCAGCTCACTAATTCTTTCAGCTGTCATTATAGCCACTAAAAAACTGTTTTCAAAGTAAACAGGTTTCGGGGAGGTGAAATTAATGGGTTTGAAAGGTTCCCTGGTCAGGGCCTGTAGAACAACTGATAAAACCCACTTTGGACAGCTCTGATCACTACCGGTCTGGACTGGGTGAGGGCTTTAAAGAATCTGATCACTAGGGGTTCTGATCAGATAGATTTTTCCAAAAATACCCCCAGTGGGCAGCTTGAACTTTGAGGGTACTGACAGCTAGGCCCTTGTCTGCTCCTTCTTGCAGGAACTCCAGGATAGAAGAAATCTCTTTTAAGGATCCGCCGGATGCTGTGCACCAGGAGTTGAAAACTTTCCAGACTTTGGAATAATTTGCTCTGCTAATACTTTCTGCTAGATAGGAGGGTAGCAACTAACCTATCCGAAAATCCTTATCTCCTCAAAAGCTGCTCCTCAGAAGCCAAGCTGTGAGTTTTAGCTTTGCTACGTCCTGGTGAAGCAGGGGACCTTGTATCAGCAGGTCTTGTCTCAACGGAAGGTGCCAATATGGTTTGAGTTGCATCTGTAGAAGGGATGAAAACCAAGCCCTCTTGGGCCAGAAGGGAGTGATGAGGATTAGTGTCGTATCCTCTTTCCAGATTTTTGTTATGACCTGAGGGATAATCTGAAAAGGGGGAAAGGCATAGCAGAGGTAAAATTTCCACATGTCACTTGCTCAATGCAGCGAAGACATGTATACCACTCTGTTGGAAACAACCCCCTCCACCAGCCCTTTCATTGTGGTTGCGGAGAGTGGAGGATATAAAGAAAATGGAAGACCTGATCCTTACTGCACAACATAAACAAGAAGCCCATAAAAAAACTTGGGACATCTGGAACACGTTTATTTATTCCGAGGAAGGACAACGCTTACTCGGCTCATAACTTTTCTTCCACACGTTTGGAGTAGATACTGTTGAGGTCGGTATACTGGTTCAACTACCGCCATGTCTCCCTTTCCTCCCATCTCCCGCTACTCTTTTCCTACTTCTTTTCCCCCTCTAAATCCTCTCCCTTATTCTTCCCACCCCTTCTTCAGTCTAGGGACTTCGGTCCCCATTTTCTATAGAAACATGGAAAAAGTTGGGGAGGGGATACCCCAGTGCAGTAGTTACTAGCACGTGGTCTCGGGTTAACCTGAACTATACCAGAAATATCCACATACACGGAAGTTTCACGCCTAAGTATGTACTGTATAATACTTTGTACTTATTTGACCCCTGTTTAATGTTTGCAACAAAGTGCTTTTTGTTTATGTCTCTGTATCGGGGCCCCCACCCCTGTTTGGAGTTGAATAAACTTGATATTTGAAAAAAAAAAAAAAAGAAATTTCCAACTGTGCGCCAGAGAATCTACCCCCAGGGATGACTCGTTTCTGTTCAGGTAGAAGAGAGACACCTGTGTATTTGCCTGAGTAAGTAAAGCCATTTTTATTGCCTTTAGTTCCCTCCAATTTGAGGACCTTGCTGCTTCTCTTGTGGACCACAAGCCCTGAGCCCACCGACCGCTCAACCCCAGGAGCTGGCATCCTTTGTTAATCTTACTTGGATTGGGAAGGACCATAAAATATCTGCTGAATACCTTATCTGGTTTTTCCACCAGCAAAGACTCCTTTTCACCATGGTGGGGACCTTCATTAGTGAGTCCAGTGAATCTTGCTGGTGATCCCAGGTTTTCAACAATAAACCTGGAAGATGTCTGAAATGGAGCCTTGTCCACTGAATTGCCGGTATGGAAGAGGTCAGGGTTCCCAATGCTAATATGATCTTCCTGATAGACAGGAGCTGACTGGACTGTAACAACACCACCACTTCCACCAACTTTTTCTGTTTTTCTTCTGGAAGAAAAATATTTAGCTCCACTGAGTTGATACGGAAACCCAAGAATACCACCTCCTGCGAGGGAATCAGATTGGACTTTTGGATGTTTAAGATCCATCCTACGGATTCTAGGCGAGCACAAGCTCTGAGGAAGTTCTTCTGAAGCACTTCTCTGGTTTGAGCGAAAAACAGCGGGTCGTCCAGATAAGGAATCACTGAGATTCCTTCTAGACGCAAAAGGTGCCAACGCTTCGGCCATTACCTTCGTGAACACTCTTGGGGATGATGACAGGCCAAATGGGAGTGCTCTGAACTGCAGGTGTACCACCTTCTTCTTCACTTCTTTCAATGCCAACCTCATATTTATGGGACCTGATGTCAATGGGTATGTGGAGGTAGGCATCCTGTACATCTATTGATGCCATGTAGAACCCTTGGTACAGGTTTTTTATTGAGAAAATTGAATCTATCCAAAATCTTCTGTACTCTACCAATCGATTTAGCATCTTGAGATTTAGGATGAGATGGAACTTTCCTGAGGGTTTCTGAACGAGGAATACATGCAAGTAGAAACCCAGGAAGAACTACCCTGTAGGGGCCTGAACAATGACTCTCTGGAATTTCAGTTCCTGGATTAGGGACTTCATGGTGAAAGCCTTGGCTGGATCCCTTGTGGCGTTTGTCACCAAGAATCTTTTTGGAGGTTCTTTCGTGAATTCGATCATGTATCCCTGGGAGAGCATGTTTACAATAAACTGGTTTGATGTAATGCCTCTCCACTGTGGAAGAAACTCCTGGAGTCTTCCCCCGACCGAGAGGGAGGAGTCACTGCGGCTTTCCAGAAGTCGCAGGAGAATTGAAGAGCACTCCACTCCTACCTTTGGGTTTCTGTAAAGACCATGGTTTCCTTTTGCTCTGCGTTTTTCCTTCATGCTGTCCTTTTTGAGGCCGAAAAAAACATTTACGGGTCAGCACCTGCTTCTTCTTGACCAGAGAAGATTTCTTTTTATCAGCCGTTCGGTCAAGAATGGATTCTAGTTCAGAACCAAAACAACAAATCCCCTGCAAAGGGAATGCTACACAGCCTGTTTTTTGAGGCCACGTCCCCGGGCCAGGTTTTAAGCCATAAGGCCCTACTAGCAGAGTTTAACACTGCGGACCTGGCCGACATGCATATAGATTCTGCCGATATGACACTGCTGCAGATAAAGTTGTAAAGGAGTCCAAAATCTCCTGTTTTGGGGAATCTGCAGTAACATGGGCCTTAATCTGGTTAATCCAGTGTTCTAAATTCCTAGCAACACATGTCGTTGCCATTGCTGGCTTTAGATTGTTCATCACTGATTGCCAGGCTCTTTTAAGAAGCAGGTCCATCCTCTTATCCATGGGCTCCTTTAGTGTGGCCATATCTTCAAAGGCGAGGTCAGTTGATCTCAAGACCTGTGAAAAAGCGGAATCAAGTTTTGGAATCTTGTTCCAGATAGAACCAGGATTTTCCTCAAACGGGAATCTTCTCTTGTGAGCCAGAGAAAAAAAAATGGCTTCTTCTCTGAATTCAGCCATTCTTTTTTTTGTCTGTGATTATTGAATGGACTGGAAAAGTACGGCCTTTTGAGTCTCCCAAACCTGCATACATGCGGTCATGCAGGGAGAGCTCCTTCTTTTCCTCCTCTATCCCCAAGGTAGCATGGATTACTTTCAGGAGTCCTCCAACCTCTTCTAGTGACATCTTGTACTTAGCGGCGGCATCTGCTTCATTTTCCTCCTCCTCTGAATCTGTTCCATCTAGAGCGAGGGAAGCAGGTTCTTGGGAAGTGTCCTGGGAGATCTGACCCCCTGCCAATATTAGGGAGCCCCCTTGGGATTCTGAAGATGGCTGCGGAGCCCTAGGTTCCCAAAGGATTTTTGAAGAGGGTGAATGAGGTGGTAGATTGCTGGTCCGGCTGGTACGCGAACAGTCGCCCTCTATGAGTGTTCCCTCGTTGATTGAAAAAGACGGGATTAGACAGACTTCGCCTAGAGCAATTACGGACTGCTTTGCTTCCTACTACTCGGAACTCTACCCGGGTAGACTACTCTATGGAAGACCTCCACATATCTCTCTCTGACATTGATTTGCCTGTTCTGATTACGACCTATAGGGATCAACTCGACTCCCCTATTACCCCTCAAGGAGGTTCGGCAGGCCATATCTTCTCTTCAGGCTGGGAAGACACTGGACCCTGATGGTTTCCCCACTGAATTTTATAGCACATATGCTGAAGATCTGGCACCCAGATTTCACTCTATGCTGTTGTTTTCCTTGCGAGACAGGTCCTTGCCAGCTTCCATGTCAGAAGATGTGATATTGATGATTCCCAAGCCTGGAAAGGACCCGGAGCTTTGCAAATCTTACCGCCCGGTCTCCCTGATCAATGTGGATGCCAAGCTGTTAGCAAAAATACTGGCCACCCGGTTAAACACAGTGATTACAGCTCTGGTGCATCTGGATCAGTCTTCTGGTTCATGCCAGGCAGGGGGACAGATATAAACATCCGTAGGCTGTTTACCCATGTAGATATGGCCAGGGAGGGAGACACGGGAGTGATAGCGGCATTAGACACTGAAAAGGCGTTCGACTCTGTGGAATGGCTTTTTCATCTGGAAGGTGCTGGAATGTTATGGATTTGGGCTCAGGTTTATCTCCTGGATACAACTCCTATATAGAGACCCGACTCCTAGAGTCCAAGTGAATGTCCTGTCATCTGCCCCCTTTGGCCTGAGTAGGGGCACCAGGCAGGGGCTCTTCGTCCTGGCGTTTCTAATATGTCAGGACCACAGGATGAAGGGTACAAAAGTCAGGGTGCTTCGGGAGAAAATATCACTCTACGCAGATGACACCCTGCTGTATCTAGCCAATGCAGGTGTCTCCCTACAGTCTGCCTTGGACATTATAGACCGATTTGGGGGATATTCGGGGATCCACACTAATTGGGACAAGTTGGTCCTTTTTTCCCCTCACCCCTCAGGTTCGGGGATAGACACTGGGACCCCACTCTTCAGTGGGTAGAGGAGTTTAAATACCTGGGGATAAGTATCCGAGGATCCTTGCAGGCTTATATGGCAGACAACCTTGCTCCCCTAATGGTTCAATTTGGTAAGAAATGTCAGCTATGGAAAACTCTGCCTCTGTCACCGGTGGGTAGGGTGAATTTACTGAAGATGGTCTACCTCCCTAAATTTTTATATGTTTTCAGGAATACCCCGATCCCCATTCCCAAATCATTTTTTTGCAAGTTGGATAGCATCATAACAGCTTTTGTTTGGGCAGGAAAAACCCAGAGACTGGCGAGGCGGAAGCTCCAACTCCCCCACTCTCAGGGGAGTTTAGCAATGCCTCATTTTCAGCTCTACTACTGGGTCGCAGTACTAGTGACGGTCCCGTGGTGTTTATTCAGCCCAAACAGAACCCTGCAGTACTTTTAGAGGCGGCCATTCTGGGGTCCTATGCGGCCCTGAGCAACCTGGTCTACAGAGGGCCTAGGGCCCATCTTCAAGCGACAACCACAATGCGAACTACCACCCGGGTGTGGCAACAGGCAGGGGCCATTTACAAAACCGACTCAACAATTTCCCCTCATACCCCCCTCTGGGGTAACCCAAGACTCCCACACTTCTATACGCTACCGGACCTCCAACTATGAGCATCTAAGGGGATAATGGCCCTCAAACACATTTTTGTAGATGGCTCTCTTTCCTCCTTTTCGGTACTAAGGGACAAATATCCCGCCTCAATGACCTTCTGGTACTACCAGCTTCGACACGCGACGCAGGCCCAATTCCCTTGCCCTCTAACTCTCCAGACTGACTCAGCTGCTGATCTCCAGAATCCTCTCTCTCCTCAAGCCTCTCTCCTCCCTTTACTTTTACCTCTCCTTGGCCCACATGACATCCCTGACAAAAGCGTATGACAAATGGAAGGCTGACATCCCAGAATTGACTGAGGAGGAATGGGAGGACTCGGTGACTATATTAATACTATGATTTCTGCAAAGGACCACTTCATCCAACTTAAATTAATCCACCGAGCCTACTATACCCCTGTGAGACTAGCCAGTATTTATTCTGACGTAAGCCCCCTCTGCTCAAGTTGCAGGTCTTTCCCAGGTACATTCTTCCACATGGTATGGACATGCCCTTTGATCCGACCCTTTGGGGAGAGTGTAATTGAAGCCCTGGGGACCTTCAGAGATTGGTCCCTCGGCCTGGACCCGGCCTTGGCGCTACTCGGCAGTATGGAGAATGTTGTGGCCTCTAGGCACATGAAACTATTTCTCTTTTATGCCTTATATTAAGCTAGAAGAGAGATTCTTCTTAGGTGGAAGCAACCTACCCCGCCTACGCTTAATATGTGGGAAACAACCCTTATCTGAGCATGCAACCTGAGATTGATTTGATCTGTTTCTTTCACAAGCCGGTAATGGCTTGTAGACAACAGACTGAAACCGGAAATGACAAAATCCTCATCACTTCTGGTCTCATAGACCATAGAGACGATCAGAGAATGTAAGTTCCTCCCTCATGTCTATGGTCAGCCGGTGGAACTGTCAGTTTCAATCCAGGTCTCCCTGGCGGAACAGGAGAGGCTGGGAAGGCAGGGGACCACCTTCCACCACATGTAAAAGCAATCCAGCGACTGTATAGCTGCTCGGATCACTTTTACATTACACAGCATCGCTGTCTGAAAAAATAAAATACCGGAATCATGACCACAGCTGCAGCCATGCCCCTGGAAAAACCACTGAAACAAGAGGACTTATGGGTCCCTCCCAACGGCAGCAAGTGGTTAATAATTTAGTGCTAGGCCTTATTTTGAACAGCATTTATTGTAAAATCTACTGTAGCTGCCTGTGCATAAAATCTGCCTCCTGCGCATTACACACGCAATATTGAATCATCTGTACTAGACCGCATTTTCTGTTTCAATGTTTTCTATTGGAAGTTAACATACAAATAGGTAACAATACAGCCATAAGCCTTTGCTTGAGACTGAAAATGGAACTTTGCAAGGGAGACACAAATACAAAATGCATACAGTAACAAGGTATACGGTGGGTGCAGCAAAACCAAATATCTAAGTTTACCTTCAAAAGGTAGACATTAGAGAAAATCAAGAACAGGAACAAGGGACTGTGTACGCTAACTCTGTGAGAGCAGCTCACGTAAACCAGAGCCTGATATCAGCTCCATTTTATTTCAGTGGATAACATAAAAGAACAGGGTGCTACACGGCCTTTCATTGAGTCATAATAGGACATTAATCCATCAAATGGCAAAGTGAGGAGAGAGCATTTGAAGGGGGGGGGGGAGTAAAGTCTACTACACACCACTAAACTTTTCTTTTTCATTTAACCAAGCATGCTTGGTTTATGATTCAGGTTGGTGTGTGTAACGACACCCCGAAAATGAAAGGGGTTAAAGTCGTTTAGGACATTCCATACCCAAACACAAAGGCAGCTACCGAACACTTCAATCAGCCGAACAAGGAACCCATTCAAATTATTCTTCCCCAAGTACGAGACGAGGTTCTGTCTTGAGGTTCAAGCAGGAATGACCCTATATTCAAACACATGTTATACAGATCCCACTTCAAAACACTTCCCCCTACCCTTGGAAAACAGGGCGGGTTAAACTGTCCAATGACAATGGACACACAGGTCAGGTGTGTTTAACTTCTCATCAGTAAACAGTCTTAACAGGGAACTGCTGGAGGAATCCCCCCTCGCTCTTTCCTCACAGCAAGACACTTAGACATCCCATAATAGTTGAGGCAGACAGCCACAATAGACAATAGAATACAGTCACACCCCAACCATCACAGCAAATAGTACACAACATAATGAGACAGCATACATTATATATACAGCATTGAGTCTGACTAGCACAGATAATAGTGGGGTTCTCATTCACCTTGTGCCCTTATTAGTGACTCCCGTCACAATGGCATATCCAGGGTCCTCAGAGTCTGTGTGTCTTGGGGGACATGGACCTGAATCTAAAGTAACACTACCTCCAGGGTCCCCAGGCATACAGCTCACAAAAAGCACCGTTCCCCCAAATGCCAGGGCCCATAACCATTAGGCAAGAGGCTGACATTCTGTCCCCTCCAAAAGCCTCTGTCCTGGCTAGGTCTGTCACATTTCCCCCCTTTCAGCAGGAGGGGGGAACTCCGAAGTTAGTCAGTAGTTCCAGTCCTCTAATGCTGGTATCCACACAGTACCCCAAACAAGTTGTTCCAAACAGAGTATTACTCACCCAGCCAAACTCTGCCTCTCTCAGAGAATAGGCCCGCCGCTGGGGAGAGGCCTGGACTGGCCCTTCTCCCTGGAGTCCTTTCAGCCGCTGGAGAGAAGACAGGGTGACCGAGCTCCATCTATCATGCTGTTGGGGATCTGGGCCGACTGCCCAGCATCCCTGGAGTGTACAGGTGGGGACTGAGGCCCCATCCGCCTTTACAGGAAATTCATCCTCTGTTAGTTGAGGGCAGAGGCCAGCAGCACTCTGCCCTGTTGCCAGCCCTTCTGCTGGAAACCCCACACCATCTGCTCCGGCTAACTGTTGGGGAGGGAGGCTGACTGCCCCTGCTCCCTAGAACTCTGTAGTTGTTGCCGGTGCTGGGCAGAGGTTGGTAGCACTCCGCCCGGTTGCCAGCGCTTCAGCTGAGTTGGTGTCATCATTCTGGGGCGTCGTTTGCTGTTGAAACTCCCTTTCACTGGTATGGTCTCCCAGGTGCACGAACCCTTGTTGGGGAGGGGAAATGGCTGCTTCTCCTCCCTGCATCTCTGAAATCCACTGGGAAATGATTGCCCCCTTCTCACCATGAGCCTCCGGAACTGCCACAGGTGTGGGGCAGAGGTCTTGGACCCTCTGTCCGGTGACCAGCACCTCAGCTGGGGAAGTTCCTTGCAACTCCACAGATACTGCTGTTGTTGCTGGGCAGAGCACACTGAAGTTTGGCCCTGATACCAGCTCTTCTGCTGGAGGCTCATCAGGTTCTTCCTCAGCAGAAAAGTCTATAAAATCCCATCTCTGCAACTGGTGTCTGGGGATAGAAGTTCACAATCTCATGTCCGTGGAACCCAGAAGATGTTATCAGTGCTGGGCAGAGGTTAGCAGAACTCTGCCCTGTTGTCAGCACTTCAGCTTTGGGGATGGCAATCTCCAGATTTTCCACTGCCGATTCTTCAGCCAGGATTTCGGAGTTGTCAACTGCTATTTCTTGATAGTCCCAGGCAAAGGGAGCCCCACCCTGCTGCTGAGCAGAGTCCAGCAGCTGTAGGCGATCTCCAGCTCCCATTCCTGAACAGCCAGAAACTCCAACTCTTCCTGTGCCCAGTGCCCTTCCGAGACATTCAGTCTTCGCTCTCTGTGCTCTATTTCCTCCAAAACACCACTGCCAATCACTCCCAAAGTCAGGGTCCCTGGACAGCCTCCAATACAACAATCCCAGGCCATCATAGTCAAAGCCTTCCGTGGGGCTGTCATCCGCGGACCACGGGCACTCTTGGGCTACATACCACTGGAGGGCTCTGTAGCTCTCGTCCAACCGCATCTCTGCCCGGATCAGCCTGCTTAACTCAGCTGTCCACTCCTGCTTCGATTGTTCCCCCAATAAAAGCATTCGTACTTCATACTGTGACCAGTACCTTACATGGATGGATGGAGGGGAGAACTTTTCCCTGGTATTTCTGCTCAAGAGCTAGCGCTTTCTTCCAAAGTTCGCAGCGAATAGAATCAGACCATCCCAGCAGGACCTGCTCTGTTACTGGTTCTCTATGCTGTATCTGCATCTCTCGCAACCTCCTTCTGAATTCCTCTTCCATGGCGGCTGGTATCTGTACCTCTCCTCTCCATTCAGTTGGTGCTGCTGTGACTTCTGCTGCTGCAGCACCTCTTTGCTGTAGCCAATTTGCATCCACAGACGCTATAACTAGGTCTATGATCTCCGCTGTAGGGTTAGGACCATAATGTGCCAGCCATATGTTAACAGCCGATCCAAACTTGCCTCTTCGGGAGTCCTGTCTGTTACGCTGGGCCTTTCGGTTATGTAGGGTTTTTAGGCTCTATCCATTTCGACTAGTTCTGCGATAGTGTCCCTCTTCTTACGGTTGTTGGCCGGTCGGCCCCGGTTCTCAAATAAGTCCTTGAAGGAAGAGCGCTTTAGCCGTTCATACTGTGCTTCCATTGTCCTGTGTCCTCTTGTAGCTGTCCTTCTGGGCTGTGGGAATGATCCCGCTGCTTGCCACCAGTTGTAACGACACCCCGAGTATGAAAGGGGTTAAAGTCGTTAAGGACATTCCATACCCAAACACAAAGGCAGCTACCGAACACTTCAATCAGCTGAACATGGAACCCATACAAATAATTCTCCCCCAAGTAGAGCTGGGCGATTTTCTCAAAAAAAAAAAAAAAAAAAAAATCAACGATTTTGTTTAAAAAAAACTCGATTCACATCAAGTTTTTTTTTTTTTGATGGACACCGCACCAGTCCATAGGAGCTGCGGGCAGGAGTTTTTAGGCGAGGCCACAGCTTCGGCCTAGTCCGCAGCGTCCGGTCTCACAGACTAGGCCGAAGCCACGGCCTCACCTAAAAACTCCTGCCCGCAGCTCCTCAGGACCGGCACAGTGTCAGCGCCAGTCCTGGTGAAAAAAAAAAAAACTCTAATAAAATCGATTTGCTGAAATTTTTAATCGATTTGACCTCGATTCAAAGCGATTTTTTTCCCCAGCCCTAGCCCCAAGTACGAGACGAAGCTCTGTCTTGAGGTTCAAGCAGGAATGAATCTTTATTCAAACACATGTTATACAGATCCCACTTTAAAACACTTCCCCCCACCCTTGGAAAACAGGACGGTTAAACTGTCTAATGACAATGGACACACAGGTCAGGTGTGTTTAACTTCTCATTAGTAAACAGTCTGAACAGGGGGCTGCTGGAGGAATCCCCCCTCCCTCTTTCCTCACAGCAAGACACTTAGACAGCCACAATAGACAATAGAACACAGTCACACCCCAACCATCACAGCAAATAGTACACAACATAATGAGACAGCACACATTATATATACATATATACAGCATTGAGTCTGACTAGCACAGATCATAGTGGGGTTCTCATTCACCTTGTGCCCCTATTAGTGACTCCCATCACAATGGCATATCCAGGGTCCCCAGAGTCTGTGTGTCTTGGGAGACATGGACCTGAATCTAAAGTAACACCACCTCCAGGGTCCCCAGGCATACAGCTCACAAGAAACACCGTTCCCCCAAATGCCAGGGCCCATAATCCGTAGGCAAGAGGCTGGCATTCAGTCCCCTCCAAAAGCCTCTGTCCCGGCTAGGTCTGTCACAGTGTGAATCATAGCGGCAGGAATTATAGATTGCAGCTGTGTCTCTGAGGGGCTAGGTGCGGCCGCCAGCTCCATTCACTATCATGACAGGTGCCCATTGGCCGCAGCTGTTCGCTGCTGTCCGCACAGCCAGCAATTAACTGTGGTGATTGCTGCTGGGTGCACACAAAGTGCATCCAGCAGCGATCACCGCAGGCAATTGTTGGCTGTGCAAAGAGCAGGAAATACATTATTACAAATACGCTGACCTGTCATTATAGTGAAGGAAGCTGATGGTAGCACCTAACCTAACCACAGCAGGAAGCCTAAATCGCCAGTGAGAATGTAGCCATACAGCCTTTAAAAACAATATCTAAGCTACTTTGTTACCAGGACTAACACCAGCCACTACTGGAAGTACGTGCATAGTTTTTAAGCATTTTTTTATTTTATGTTTAGTGAATGAAAAAACAAATAAAAAATGCCACAATAATACAGGGTGAGTAACAAGTCAAATAGCAACTGAAGTTGTTGCTTTGACACACAAAATGGTATATCGGCTTAAAAAAAAAAAAAAAAACTCTGGGATGTCTCCAAAATCTTCTACAGGAGGTGTACAAAACACACTGCTTCGCTATAAATATGTATATTTTCAGCAATGACCAACAACAACTGTCCCTGATAACACTGATCATATTTCCCTTTGGGCAATGACAGGGTATGTTTTCCCTATCATCATAGCTCCCAACCATCCCTGATTTCGAGGGACTGTCCCTCATTCGGAACAAAGTCCCTCTTTCCACCTCATTTGTCCCTCATTTTGGTTTGATCTATATGGCTGTATATAAAATTCACTACTTATCTATCAAAAAGTGTTGCGCAGTGCTAAACCTTTCATGCAATTTCTATATTGCTGCATCTGTAAATTTCAAAGGCCAGTATAAAGGAATAGTAGTGGTAAAAAAAAAAGCACTCGTGGGTTTAAGCAATCATTTTTTTTATACAAGTCTCCTTTAAAGGGGGCGTGGCAGGGGGTGTGTCCTATGCTTACATACTTTTGCCAATAGGTGTCCCTCATTCCCATCTCAGAAAGTTGGGAGGTATGCTCTCATTAATGCAGCATCTTGTGGCTGTTGAGTTGAATTGTATGCTCTGCAATTCTGCTAATAACTTGCACATGATAAATTGGTCTATGAAAAACTTTTCTGACGTGCTTTACCTTAACGTTCCTACCTGCATGCAGTCGTTGACAGGGCTGTAAGCATGCAGGTAGGAGACACTTGAATGAGAACAAAAGTAAGTTTTTATAGGAGTGTTGCTGCTCAACTATACAATGTTTCCCATCTACTAGAAAACAGCCCTGGCACTATGTCGTCACCCCTTTGCTACTGAGAAGTACAGGGAAAAAACTTGAAAGCTGGGCTGAAGAGAAAGAGATTGCATCATACTGCTCTAAGCGTGTGGTGCTGTTCAGCCAAAAGTGTGTGGCAACCTAATCAGGCTGACAATAGCTCAGGGCCCTGCTATGAGATATGGAATAAAGTTTAAAGTTTTTTTTTCCACTTTTGCAGACAAATTGGGAATAAACCTACTTTATATTTGTTTAATTTTCCCATTAACATAGCATACTTTAAAAAAATAGAATCCTTCCATGCTCACCCTGTTGTGTATAATTTAGGAGGGGGGATGTGGAGTAATGTTTAAAGCTGGACATGGATGATTGCTTGAATCCCCCATCATCACAATCAGTGTTGTTGGGGACAACCCTCCTACTGAGCTATTGTGTTCTTCCGGTGGGGGGAGCAGGGAGCCATCCTTGCCGGGAGAACACACAGTGATTATTGATATCAGTTATAATAGCATGAAAAACCCAACATGCTGGTTGTACCCAAGTCGATCAATCAACTTGGGTACATTCAGCCTGCTCATACATTTTTCAAATCTTGGCTGGTCCCTGCTGAACTGGCCAAGATTTGAACCGTCTATGGCGAACTTACATAATCAGCTGTAAACTAAAGTTAAACACTGTCTGTTTTAACAAAGGGTTAAAATTGTAGAACCTGCCTTCCTACATGGTATGTTAAGAGATAGCTTAGTCTGTGTGGGGACACACACAGTATAAGTATATATTTAACAAATGAAACCACCAAGCTCCTCATTCACTTCCTCATTATCTCATGCCTTGACTATTGCAACTCCCTTCTCATTGGCCTGCCTCTCCATAGGCTATCCCCTCTTCAGTCTATCATGAATGCTGCTGCCAGACTTATCCACCTTACCAACCCTCTCCTCCAGTCCCTACACTGACTCCCAATCACCCACTGAATTAAATTCAAAATACTAACAACAACAAAGCCATTTACAACTGTGCCCCGAGCTACATCACCAATATTGTCTCCAAATATCACCCAAATCGTCCTCTCCACTCTTCTCAAGACCTCCTACTCTCAAGCTCTCTCGTCTCCTCCTCCAATGCTTGTCTCCAGGATTTCTCCAGAGCCTCTCCTATCCTCTGGAACTTGCTACCTCCACCTGTCCGGCTATCCCCTACTCTTGCTACCTTCAGGCGATCCCTGAAAACTCATCTCTTCAGGAAAGCCTATCAGGTCTCCAACTAATCTCCTACCACTTCCACCAGCTCATTCCCCACAGTTACAACCTTTTGTACCACCTGCCCCACCCTATTAGATTGTAAGCTCTTCTGAGCAGGGCCCTCTTAATCCTCTTGTATTTTATTGTATTATAACTGTATTGTCTCCTTTTTATATTGTAAAGCGGCACGTAAACTGTTGGCGCTATAAAAAATTCTGTATAATAATAAATTATATATTTAATTATTATTTTTTACGGTATGCTGTGTGAATGAGAACACATACAGTATCTCACAAAAGTGAGTACACCCTCACATTTTTGTAAATATTTTATTATATCTTTTCATATGACAACACTGAAGAAATTACACTTTGCTACAATGTAAAGTAGCTTGTATAACAGTGTAAATTTGCTGTCCCCTCAAAATAACTCAACACACAGCCATGTCTAAACTCCTAAGTGAAAATGTCCAAATTGGGCACAAAGTGTCAATATTTTGTGTGGCCACCATTATTTTCCAGCACTGCCTTAACCCTCTTGTGCATGGAGTTCACCAGAGCATCACAGGTTGCCACTGGAGTGCTCTTCCACTCCTCCATGACGACATCACGGAGCTGGTGGATGTTAGAGACCTTGTGCTCCTCCACCTTCCGTTTGAGGATGTCCCACAGATACTCAATAGGGTTTAGGTCTGGAGACATGCTTGGCCAGTCCATCACCTTTACCCTCAGCTTTTTTAGCAAGGCAGTGGTCGTATTGGAGGTTGTTATGTTGAAATACTGCCCCAGTATGTCACAGTATGTCACAGTACATGTTGGCATTCATGGTTCCCTCAATGAACTGTAGTTCCCCAGTGCCGGCAGCACTCATGCAACTCCCGGACCATGACAATCCCACCACCATGCTTGACTATAGGCAAGACACACTTGTCTTTGTAGTCCTCATCTGGTTGCTGCCACACACACTTAACACCAACTGAGCCAAATAAGTTTATCTTGGTCTCATCAGACCACAGGACATGGTTCCAGTAATCCATGTCCTTAGTCTGCTTGTCTTCAGCAAACTGTTTCCCTTCAACCTCTGCAGAAATGTTGGCAGCAGTCATACATCTATTTTCCAAAGACAACCTCTGGATATGACGCTGAGCACGTGCACTCAACCTCTTTGGTCGACCATGACGAGGCCTGTTCTGAGTGGAACCTGTCTTGTTAAACCGATTGGCCACAATGTTGCAGCTCAGTTTCAGGGTTTTGGCAATCTTCTTATGGCCTAGGCCTTCTTTATGTAGAGCAACAATTCTTTTTTCCAGATCCTGAGAGAGTTCTTTGCCATGAGGTGCCATGTTGAACTTCCAGTGACCAGTATGAAAGAGTTATGCCCCGTACACACGGTCGGATTTTCCGATGGACAATGTCCGATCGGAGCGTGTTGTCGGAAATTCCGACCGTGTGTGGGCGCCATCGGACATTTTCCATCGGATTTTCCGACACACAAAGTTGGACAGCAGGAGATAAAATTTTCCGACAACAAAATCCGATCGCGTCAATTCCGACCGTGTGTGGCCTGTTCCGACGCACAAAGTGCCACGCATGCTCAGAAGAAATTCCGACACGGGACAGCTCGTTCTGGTAAACTTAGCGTTCGCAATGGATACAGCACTTTCGTCACGCTGCAATGTAAAAAATGGTTTAATACAGCGCACTCTCTTCTTCTTTATAATGTGACAAGAATTAAGTAGTTTTGCTGCTCATATTCACACACACTTCTCACAAACTTTTATTTGTGTTTTTTTAGTGGGATTCCCTCAATATATTGTTATTAGTTGTCACATCTGACAGTTTTATATTTTTTATGTTTTTTTTTTTTTGTTTTTAAGCCTTTTTTTTTCTTTAATGTTTGGATTTTTTCCAAGGCTGATCTTTGTTCAATGTTATTTTTATTTTTCCTCCAGAATATTTTTGTGTGTGTTTTGTGTGGCAAGTTACCCCAACACCATTGACATCTTTTATTATTTAATCTCAAGGAGATTGTTTGTTGTTGGTGTCCCTTGTTCATTTCACATTTTATATTTGAAATGTACCTGAATCCTCACAAACCAACTGTCATTTTTGAAGTAAAACACATAGGAGAGTATAATTCAAAACAAAAATCCTTTATTAAGGGATCAGAACCAAACAAAGAGGAAGGCAACACTGGATCAACAGGAGAAATTAGCGAAGCCTGGGACCCCCACGGCAGACATCAATTCTTAAACATCAAAATTGGTGGCCTGAGGAGTCCATATGTAAGGGAGGGCAGTCTGGTCCGGAATTCACAGAGACTTGGATAGCAGCAGATGACATCTGTGTCCCCAGGCTGTGGTACCACAAGAGGCTGCATTTTTTGGCCGACCAGACTGGACCCAGGGTCCTCACTTTCTGGTCTTCCTTTCACACTTCCTTCCGGGCTGTGGCTGTGCAGTTGGAGATGTGGCAGGAGGAGGAGTAGGACCTGGAGGAGGAGGAGGACTGGGGGGGACCTGGAGGAGGACTGGGAGGACCTGGAGGAGAGGGAGGAGGAGGAGGACCATCCCAAAGCTGTGTGTGAGGTGTAATTTGGCCCCTCATACCTTTCTCCAGAGCCTCCGATATGAGGGCCTCACACATGGCTTTTTGGCCCTTCTCCATCCTCTGCATTTTATATGCTATGAAGGCAGCAATGTTCTCCTGCCTGGTCTGTGGTGCTCCCAGGACCTCTGTATCCCTCCAAAAGAATCTGATAGCCGCCTCCTCTAGGGCACTCGTCCTACTGCCACTTTCTCTTTTCAGGTGTGGTGGAGGGACCTGCAGATCAGCCAGCCGGCTCGGCCCGGCCACCTCCTGGCTGAGACTTCCCTGTGTATGAAAAAGGGACATAGTTGTAATGTTTTGCATCATCAATCACAATCCTAAATTAGTACTCCAAACTAACATCTAGTTAACATCATTGATTGGACAAGCAGAAATATTTAGAGGAATGCTATACCTGGCTCAATCTGGGCTCCTCCACATGTGGCCTGGAAGGCCCAGGTTGGGCGTCAGAAGCCTCAGCCAGGGGGGAAGGAAGCGTGGAAGGAAGACTGGAGAGGGATGGCCTGGGTTCAGTCTGGCCTGCCAGAAAGTGCAGCCTGTCGTAGCACAGCATCCTGGGGACATAGATGTCATCTGCTGCTCCGGATCTCTGTGAATCCTGGACTTTCTTGCGCTCCCTCAGATATGTGCTCCTCAGGCCACCAATGAAAATCTTTAAATAGGTGATGTCTGCCGTGGGGATCACCTGCTTCACAATTTCACACAATTGCTCCAGTGCTGCCTTCCTCTTTGCTTGGTTCTTGAAATGGGGGTGGGTAATCTCCCACAGACAGGGCAGCTCACTTAGCATATCAATGAATAGTGACATGAAGTCAGTATCTCTCATTAAGATATCCATGTTCACTGCAAGACACAACACAAGACAAAGCCTAATGTCAGACAAAACTCTCCTAATCTTGTTACAATATAGGCCTCAATCTAGAAGCAGTATAGGCACAAGTTTGTCTCTTACCTTCGTTCTTACAATCGGCGCGTCCAATGCTCCTTCCTCCGCTCACAGATCGTACGTAATACGCACGCGTGTTAAGCTTTATACACACTGCGCATGCGTGTAACTCCGCCCGCCCCTGACGTTCTTTCTAGTGTATTCCCCGCCCCTTTTCGTTCGGCGCAGTGGGTGAAGAGCATGATGGCAGAGTTACAGCAGGTGCGGGCTAATTATAGCAACGAGGAGGAGGAGGAGGAAAGGCCGGATCCAGGCACGTCCCGATCCAGAAGGAGACGTTTTAAGGCCACAAATATGTCGTTTGGGGAGATGTTGGAGATGGTACACATCATGAGGAAGTCCGACTATGACGGAAAATATGGGCCTTACCCCAACCCCAACATCCGAAAGGCAAAAATCATTGGTAAAGTGGTCAGGAGTCTAGAGCGGAATTTCGGGGTACGAAGGTCTAAAGATCAGCTCAGGAAGCGGTGGTCGGACCTGAAGTTGAGAGAGCCAGAGCAGTACCGAAAGATCCGGAGAGTGCTGCAAAAAAGTAAGTAGTTGTGCTGTGTTCCTATTCTTTCTGTCTTTATTACGTTCGTTCTGCTCCATATGCTTTTATTAATTGTAACGTTTAAAAGGGCAACTTTAATGTTCATGGGCCCATTATTCGTTCGTATCAAACATTTTTATTTCGGCCTCTAGAACACCATTGTTTAGGCCATATGCATTTTCACACATTTTTTGGGGCCTACTTGGATGCCAAAGATTTGTTTGTGTAGATGGGTTTGTTACTAGAATGAAATGACAACTAGATTGTGTGTAAAGAGAGGACACTGAGCAGCTGTTTTCACATCTGGACACTGGAGCACTAGTGTGGGACCCCAGAACACCATTTTTATTAGGGGGGCACACAGGTGCTCCAGTGTATACTATAGGGGGGGCTACATCTGTGAAGCTTGTACCAAACATGTAAAGTATTGCAGCTTGACAAAGGGCAATAAAAAAAATATACATCTTGGAACTCTGCTAAAATAGACAATTGTACCCCACTTCCAAGCAATGTTTCCTATTTCTAGTTCTGCCATCAAATATCTGTGTGCTAATTATACCATTTTTGTTTTACATAGGGGAGAAAAGACTCGGAGGACAGCCCTCATCCGAGGAGACCACAGACCCCCCACCTATGGAAGAAGGTGAAATACCCCCAAACGAAGAAGAAGAGCAGGAGGAAGAAGAAGACGTGGTGGAGATTGGCACCCCAACAGGTGAGTGTCTGCAACCACAGGCTCAGGTAAAAGAGATGGATGGTGGCAGATTTTTGAGACCTTTTTTTTGTTCTTTATCTCTTTTTAGGTGATCGTGATGTGAGGGATCCTGAACGCTTTACTTCAGAAAGTGCCCAGATACTTATCGGGGAGATCAAGGGGTGTAATCTCCAATTGCAAAACATCCAGAACCAAATCAGTGATGTTATTAAAAAAAATAATAACATCATTGATGTTTTGGGGCGAATTTAAACCCCACAAAATCACCTGTTTTATTAATGTGGTCCAATCTTCAAAAAATTTTTAAAATGTTTAGAAAAGCCAAATTTGGAGGATGCACACAGTGTGCCAACATGTGCTATCTGCCATCACGGGAGATCAATGGACGCGTTTTGGGGGTGCAACACCTTCCTCAATTATAAAGTCGCATTGAGGAAGGGCTTTCTCCCCCAAAACACGTCCCTTGATCCCCCCTGATGGCAGATAGCACATGTTGCCATTCGTAAATTGGTGTGCATCTTCCAAATTTGGCTTTTCCAGGGGTGATTTCCCCCCATCTGAACGCTAGATCAAACCCAGTTCCTAAATACTGATGTCTGATCTAGCCTCCAGGTTTTACCTAATGTGAACTTTGTAAGTTCAAGTTTTTTGGCTTTCTTGTTGGTTTTACACAGGCCTGTTTTATCTGAAATGGATATTTTGATTTTTCATAATGCTACTGCAAACATTGTTATACAACAAACATGTTGGTTTGTTTTAAAAACCTTTGGTAAATGCGCATGTGATTGTGCAGGTATAAAAAAGTGCCTTACTCAAGAATGTGTGGATTATTGTCTCAACACTACAACACTTTTGGGGTGATGTAATTGTTGTTTTATGCACAAATGGGGGTTATTTCCTAAGGGCAAATCCTCTTTGCACTACAAGTGCAGGTTCAGTGCAGTTGCAAGTGCACTTGTAGTGAAATGTGTTTTTGCATTTAGGAAGTACCAGCCAACACTGTTTTTTCTAAGGTTACCCAATCACGACATTTTCTGCACTCAACACATTTCTGTCAGGGTCAGCTAAAACAAACACAAGCAGTAAATGTCCACCAAGAATTTCTTTTGGTTGTTTTTTATTTGAAAAAGGTGTCACAGATTGTCTGGCATATTGATAGCCCCCCTACCCGCAAAGAACTCCAGGTATTGTAACCGGACATCACGGGCATTCAGGGAGGGCAAGCCAGGACGGCCGCTTTCAAGTGCCGTCATTGTTGATGTATTTGGGATTCCGGCCTCAGGCCCACTTGAGCCAGCATAGTTGGCTGAATGTTTTTGTAGAAAATTATGGAGAACACAGCAGGCAAGTATTATATGGTTCAGTTTATACTCCGCCATATGGATGGGTGTCATAAATAATCGGAACCGGCTGGCCAGGATTCCAAATGTGTTCTCCACCACTCTTCGGGCTCTGGCCAGCCGGTAATTAAAAACCCTCTGTTCCGGGGTGAGGGTCCTCATCGGGAATGGCCGCATCAGGTGGTCCCCCAGCGCAAATGCTTCATCAGCAACGAACACAAATGGGAGACCTTCAACATTGTCCTCTGGAGGTGGCAAGTCCAAGCTGCCATTCTGGAGACGCCTGTAGAACTCCGTCTGGGCGATGACTCCACCATCGGACATCCGGCCTTTCTTCCCCACGTCCACATACAAGAAGTCGTAATTAGCCGACACCACCGCCAACATCACTATACTATTAAACCCCTTGTAATTATAATAGTACGACCCCGAGTTGGGTGGTGGGACGATGTGGACGTGTTTCCCATCAATTGCCCCTCCGCAGTTAGGAAAGTCCCACCGCTGGGCAAAGTGGGAGGCCACAGTCTGCCATTCCTGTGGCGTGGAAGGAAACTGTTGAGGAAAAAACAATAAACATTACTATTTTTTCACAGAAACCTGGCAAGCAGATTAGACACAAACATTATGGGTCAACCTCCAGATAGCATTTATTAAGGGGAATTTAACAACAACAAAGTATAAGGTACACCTATCATATTCCCCCTCCCCCCCTCATGGGCCATTTCTAACATTATAGGGGGGGGGGGGACTCTTGGACAGGTAACCCTCTTCACTTCATTGAGAGATGAATGCCTAAATACAGGGTATTACTTGGAACAGCCCCTCCTTAGTTACACTATTGGCAGCCCACTGGACAGGTAAGAAGTGTCATAATACAAAGATATAAATACACACTGTACACATTTGAGGACATTTGGACATTCTGCTATGACCTATCAAGATCATAATAGGATACAAGAACTTTAAACAGTACCATTGGAAAGTATACAGGCAGGCCCTTGCACTACATGCTTTGGGGAATTAATCCATAAATCTGAGCACTAAAGAGATGGGTATAGTGTGTATGGGTTTGGCAAAGTCAGCAGATAGATGATTGAAGATAGAGAATTGGGATCAGCTGACTTAGCAGTTGGGGGAGGGAGGGTTACAAAAAATTTGGGGACACCACAAAAAAAAGCCTCTGCCACTCTGCCTGAATTTAAATCAAAAATAACATTTCCAAACATTTTAGGGGGTGTTTGGGGTAAAGCACTACTATGGAGCTGATAAAATACATTGTTAAGTGACCACATGAGGTGAATATAGGGCCAGGAGACACCATGCTGGGGAGGTTATTGAAGGGCAAATATGTATGACCTAAAATAATAATTACATAAAAATCCAGCATGCATGAGGACAAAGGGGACATTCACAGCATATTACAATCATGGTAATTATGGAATGAGGGAAGAAATACAATATATTATCAAACATTCAATACAATAAAATGTGATATAAAAGGATAAAAATCTTACCTTCATATACTCCTTCTGTAGGACCTGGATGATGGCAGAACAGGTCTCTGGGATGATGATCCCCAGAGCCTGGGGGGAGATGCCTGTCGAGAACTTCAAGTCCTGCAGACTTCTCCCTGTGGCCAAATACCGCAAGGTAGCGACCAACCTCTGCTCCGGAGTGATGTCTTGCCTCATGCAGGTATCCTGCCTGCTGATATAGGGGGTCAGCGAAGCCAACAAACGGTGAAATACGGGGTCCGTCATCCGGAGAAAGTTCCTGAAATCATCAGGATTATTCTCACGGATCTCACGGAGCAAAGGCATATGACAGAACTGGTCACGCTGAAGCAACCAATTCTTGGTCCATGAACTCCTCCCCACCCTGTTCATGGACTGGACTTGTGTCAAGGTCAGGACCCCAACACCAAGCCCCCGCACAGCACGAACTCTACGAGGAGTACGCATACGAAACATGGCTAGAAAACGGTCGGCTGCTCAGAACGAAGTAACAGAACGCACTGAAGAACAGCAAGGCCTGTGAAGAGCGACCTGAAAAACAGCAACGAGCGGACAAGATCGCACAGAAAACTCCAATACGAACTGACTGCACGCACTGAAGAGCAGATACAAACCCACAAGCACAAACTGAACGTCAGAAAACGATCTGAAAGCCACGAGTCTGAAAAAGCGCGAATCGTCTCTCACCAAACTTTTACTAACACGAGATTAGCAAAAGGAGCCCAAAGGGTGCCGCGCTTGGTTCTGAACTGGCCTTTTCTAGTCTCGTTGTACGTGCTTGACGTCACCGCGTTCTTGGCGATCGGAAATTCCGACAACTTTGTGCGACCGTGTGTAGGCAAAACAAGTTTGAGCCAACATCCGTCGGAAACAATCCGAGGATTTTGTTGTCGGAATGTCCGAACAAAGTCCGACCGTGTGTACGGGGCATAAGAGTGATAACACTACTCAGCATCTAATTTTGGAAATTTTCACTTAGGGGTGTACTCATTTTTGTTGCCAGCGGTTTAGACATTAATGGCTGTGTGTTGAGTTATTTTGAGGGGACAGCAAATTTACACTGTTATACAAGTACACTCACTACTTTACATTGTAGCAAAGTGTCATTTCTTCAGTGTTGTCACATGAAAAGATATAATAAAAATATTTACAAAAATGAGGGGTGTACTCACTTTTGTGAGATACTGTAACAAATACAGTGGGGGTTTTCTGAAATTTGACCGCAAAAGTGGAAATACGCTTAAAGGCAAATATGACACAAAAGAGCGGACAGTAGGTCCTACACTTTTACAGGTACAGAAAAAAATAAATAACCTGGAGTTTATTTGCAGCAGTTGCCAAAAACAACTATAATTTTTGTTTCATCGAAAAGGATGAAACATTGATTCATATCTCTAATTGTACTTAATTATATTCAACTTTCTGGCTAATTAACTGTTTACTGTATTAAGTCAAACCTTTTAACAGAGGAGGCATTTAAAAATTGTATATAAAACCCATCTGGTCTACATTTAATTTCTGCTTTCTATTCATCAGTTTGGTATGACAAACAACAACTCTGCAATTCTACCAATGTTTTAAGCCATTGGGCAACATACAATTCTCATCGACTATGAACAAATAATTGAATGCCTCTCACACCAGTTTAGGTTAAACACATACTGTAGTAAGCATCTATTTACCCTTAAGCCGAATGTCGGGTGGCATCGGCCCATGTGTACTGCAGCCGGGCCCGGCTTCTGTCGGAAGGGCATGACTGAAAGAGGTCTGCCGACCGGCTACCAGCCAATTGGCTGAGAGTGCTGACTGGAGTGTTCTGGCGGGGGGCCGTCTCCCCCTGTCAGAACACAATAGAACAGCAGGGGAGATCGCTGTACTAACATCGGATTATTAGTACAGCTGCTCTGACCTGAGCTGACAGTTATTTTTATTCAGCCTGTTGAATACTAGGCTTTAAAGCGGAGTTCCACCCATTTAAGAGTCAGCAGCTATAAAAAGTGTAGCTGCTGACTTTCAATAAACAGGCACTCACCTGTCCCACGGTCCAGTGATGCGGGCGCGCAAAGCCTCACTCCTCTCCGTGGCGCCTACACTCTAACTGTGGGCGACCGGTTGTGGCTTCACAGCCGGGCGTGTACTGCCCATGGGCAAGCCGCGCTGCTCGCTGTGAATAGCCGCGCAATCTTCTGGGACCTGTGATGTCCCAGAAGATTGCACGGAGGGAGGAGAGGTGAACTTCCTTCTGGTGCCGCAGAGCCCCATCAGGAAGTGGGAGCTGGGTGCCTGTCAAAATTGGGTAACCGCTCCCCCCCAAAGAAAATGACATGCCAAATGTGGCATGTCAGGGGGTCACCATCACTTAAAGTGGAAGTTCCATTTTTTGGGTGGAACTCTGCTCTAAAGGGCAACACGTATGGACTTATTTATTAGCACTGTCCAAACAGCAGAGGTGTACACTGTCTTACAGCATGCAATCAGTAATACATTTTTATCAGTCTATCTCTATTGCACTGACGCCTGTGGCAATGGATAAGAAACTTGGCTGTGAGAGGTGACAAGCTGTTAATATTGTATTGGCAAAACGGAAGAAAAAATACACGGTCGATAATGTCACAGAAAGGCAGTTGTTTCTGTTTTAAATAATTAATGATGCACTTCGGTCAAAACTGAAAATTAAACCTGTAGATACAGAGAGCAAAGCTCCTCTGGTATGCTCTTCAGTTTTTCACTCAGATGTTACTGTACAGTCCAACCAATCCCTTTTGTTGGTGATCTGAGAACTCCAGCATCTGATGCAGGAGACAAATTCCCAAAACACACTAACTACAGATTCCTTGTTGTCGCTCACCTACAGAAAGCCTAATGTGAAAAATAAATTGTGATTGCTATTATGTTTCTAACAAACACCAATTTGATTGCAGTTAGTGATACAGGAAGCAGAAAGGAATACCAAAGCACGTGCTTCAGCAAGCACAATCCTACTGAACATGTAAGGTACTTTCTGGAATCTGGTTGAGGTCTACCACTCAGATTAAAATGTATGAATAGGCTTTTTTTTTTGGACAGTGTAATGAAGAGTTAAAGCATTTGTATGGCCAAAACTTTTTAAATTTTGTATAGAGTAGGGAGCAGTTTAAATCGCTATCAGGTTATTTTCCCTTCACTTCCTGACTCAATGACACAACAGGAAATTAGAAAAAAAAATCTCCCAGAAGTGAATGGTGTTCCCCTGGTAGACAGTAAGTTCGACTCAAACATAGGGTGTTTGCTCATTCGCCATACAGCGAATATTATGGGGCATTCAATTCAAGCGCCACGGAATGTCCCATAATACACTCTGAGATCGAAGTGCATTGCTGTATGATGATTGGCCAAAGCATGCACCTGACCTGCATGCTTTGGCCAATCACAGCGCGCTCTGCTGAGAAAGCCATAATTGGCCAATGGCAGGGTGCCTTTGGCCAATCATGTCTTAGGGGGACTAAGTCCACGCCCCACATTATATGAGGCTGCTTACATAGCGGCCGTGTATAGTGTGTGGACGGAGATAGATTAAGCTAGATTAGGCAGGCAGGTTAGTTAGTGGCAGTGTATTTGAGATCATATATAATCACACACACACGTACATTTTATATATATATATATATATATATATATATATATATATATATATATATACACAAAATCCATACCAGGCCCTTCAGGTCTGGTATGGATTTTAAGGAGAACCCTGTGCCAAAATAAAAAATAAATAAAAAAATGGCGTGGAGGTCCCCCCCAAAATCCATACCAGACCCTTATGCAACCTGGCAGGCCGCAGGAAAGGGGGGGCGGGAACCGTACCAGGCCACATGCCCTCAACATGGGGAGGGTGCTTTGGGGTCCCCCCCAAAGCACCTTGTCCATGGGGGTATTCGGCTCCTACCTAGTAGACAGTTGTTACCAGAACAAATGTTCGCTTTATATCGGAGGTCTCATCTGTCACTCGCTTGTGCCTGCGTTTCACCTGCAGCTAGTTTACCCGCGCTGAGGAGAGACTGACAGCAGTGACTGACAGTACCTACAAGTACTCTGCAATGCTGGGGGGGGGGGGGGGGGGGCTTGAGTTTACATGTGAATTAATTAGTGACAAACTGATATTTTTTGGGTGGCAGCCAGATAACTGTGGCACTGTGGCAATCCCCATTCTGTTCTGCAGGCAGGCAGTGTGGCAAGCGACATCCCCATCTGGAAGCAGGCAGTGTGGCAAGTGACATCCTCATCTGATAGCAGGCGGTGTGACAAGTGACATCCCCATCTGGTGGCAGGCAGCGTGGCAAGTGACATCCCCATCTGGTGGCAGGCAGCGTGGCAAGTAACATCCCCATCTGGTGGCAGGCAGCGTGGCAAGTGACATCCCCATCTGGTGGCAGGCAGCGTGGCAAGTGACATCCCCATCTGGTGGCAGGCAGCGTGGCAAGTGACATCCCCATCTGGTAGCAGGCAGTGTGGCAGGGCAGTGTGGCAAGTGACATCCTCATCTGGTGGCGGGCATAGTGGCAAGTGACCTCCCCATCTGGGGGCGGGCATAGTGGCAAGTGACATCCTCATCTAGTGGAAGGTGACGTGGCAAGTGACACGCTCAGTGCTCCCACTGATTCTGCATTATGGTGAGTTGAATTATTTTATTTTATATTACAATGTAATGATAGAAATAACGCGCTTCCATCATCCTGATACCATACCAACCATGGTGCCGGGATTATTGAAGCACTAACACCAGCCATTGCCCTGACAAATTGCCCGCGAAAAATCACTTACCCCCCACGGGCCTTGGCATAATTTTCTTGCACACAGCCGGTCCCCGCTGCCAAAAGCGTTGGGGACCGCTGCCTTAGATGATTTGCCCTCACCTTTGGTGACAACGATCAGTGGGGCCTCAGACAGCAATAAAAACCTTCAGAAGGTCTACCTTTTACTATTCCATTCAAATCTAAGAAGAAAATGTTCTTCTTCAAGATGCACTTTACAGTATATCTCCTGTCAATTTAATACTTTCTTTCTGTGTCTCCTTTTTTCCGTTATAGAATAAGTATCACCAGATATTTAAAAAGCCACCTTCTATGTGCACTGGGTCTTGTTAAAAATTGTGCAGTGGTTTTTAATTAAATTTACATTTTTAGCTCTGTCATTGTGGGTTGTAGCTCCACTCCTGGCTGAAGCCCAATTTATGGGCGTTCCTATGGCTGGAGTACAGCCAGCATTGAAGCCAACCCTCACCCCCTTCATTCTGCAGCTTTCCCGTGTAAATGTGAAGCCCTGTGCCTTCTCTGCAATTTCCATTTTTTACTGTAAAGAAAGCTAGTCAGCCCAGACCCATCCACCAGCAGCAGAGGCAGCCTGGTGGTATATCTGATCCAAGGAGAGTACAGTTATAACTGTCAGCTTGTGTGGTGAACAGTGCTGTCATCTACAAAAACACAAGCCCACAACACACACTGGCAGCTAGTCTTTTTCAGACAAGTGTTGTAGCTGCTGTGCCCTTGTGTTTTTGTGAAGGACAGCGCTGACTTTGTGAACTGGGACCCCTGTCTTCAAGACTTCTTTACTTGCTGTCCTGGTATGCAAAAGCAGGCGAGAGGAAATAGAGGGCAATTCTCTTGGTAGAACAGGCATGCGCACAGGGTGTGCTGGGTGTGCCTGGGCACACCCCAATTTCCCTGTGCGGTGTAGATTGCTCTTGCTGCCCAGCCCCCCACCCCCCATGTCCCCCCTGCAGCGGTGCTGGCTTCCGCCTCTCCCACAGAATGCTGCAGCGGATCGTTTCAGTATGGAGAGCGGGGAAGGGGCAAATAAATGTCATTTAGCAGCCCATTTCTTTTCTAAATAAGCACAATGAGTGATTGGTAACAATCACTCCTGTGTCCATTCATAAATGAAGCATAGTAAACAGTGTTTACTATGCTTCCATTTGTAAATGAACAGGAAGCCGCTCAGCACAGGGCACTTCCCATTCATTCACTGTCCAGTGCATCCGAGGCTGCAGAGAAATGGATTGTGGGATCTCTGTCCTCAGTCCCTTTCTTTGTCTTAAACGTGAGAAGGTTTGAGCTTTGGGTGCACACCCTAATGCAATAGGCTGCCCACACCTATGCTTGTTAGACAGTTGTTAACGAAACAAATGTCACCATTGGAAGATTTCCTCTTACGTGCTCTTTTGGTGACAGCTTCTGAGCGCTGAAGACAAACAAGGCTGACAGCGCTCAGGGGCTGAGATGATCAATAGTACGTTTACTAGGCATACATTGTGGATTATTGCAGCCACCATTTACTATTGATCAGTTCAGCCCCTGAGCGCTGTCAGCCTTGTTTGTCTTCAGCACAAATCCCCCATTGGGTGACCTCACAGCCAGTAGCGCCTGGAACCCAGTTTTTATCACTTCTACCTCTGTACACCAGCTTAGAGCTGATCTACTGGAATTTGGGACACGTGTTGATAATGTTACCAAAACTGGCACAAATGCTCGCCTGAATTAGGTACAGGTAGATCCACAGGGAACCACCACTAGAAAACTTTCGTTAGAGCTTCTTTATTGAAAGCCCTGTATTTTTGGCAAGATAAACAGGTATTTTCTGTACTTGCAGAAAATGTTCTTCGCTTCAAATAAAAAAACAAAAAAAAAAAAAAAGAAAAACAAATGCACACTTTTGGTTTTGGGTTAAGATAGTAGTCAAGCATGCTAACATAGGCAGTATTCTGAACGTAAAATAATATTAAACTCTCAGTTTTTAAGTACTTTCAGCAGCTGATTTAATCACATACTAAATAAGCAGCTTCTTCATCTTTTAAATCCTTGCTTCTGTTCCAGGTTAAGTTGGTGCCGTGATCACTGCCCGATGTTTCCTGTTTCAAGGTGGCTCCTTTCTCTTGCAGCATCCTATGGTGTAACCCTTGCATGCAGAGACTAGAGTTGTTGTGTTAAGCTGAAAACACTGAGGCTTTAAAGAGGAAGTAAACCCCAGACGATTTTCCTATTTTTTCCAGTTTTACATACTATATATTATTGCAACTTTGAATACAGCAAAATTGGCAAAAAACAAGTCAGGAAAATACCTTTTTTATCATATTTTGTATCTCTTCACGGTATCGGCCGCGCCATGCCTCCTGCAGTTTCTTGAATCTAGTATCAACGTAATTTCTGCCCTTACTAGGTTTCTCCATACAAATCTCGCGCATGCGCCGTATCGACTAAACCAAGCCTCTATCTCGATTGCCGTTACTACGGCAACCAAGCTAAACCATAGCTGAAGCTACACAACTTCCAAGGTGGTATCATGAGACTTCTCTCTGTGCTGTTCAGAGAGGAAGTTAATGAAGGATAATGACCGGCATGCAGAGGGGGACAGAAACGGCACACACAGTGTGCCGTTAAAGAATTAACCTACTGCCCAATTGCACCTGACGTCACCCACTTTGCTGGGCGATTGCTATGTACACTACAACAGCGAGTACACTTTCACAGGCAGCGATCAGCTGCCTGTGCTATCTAGATTTGAAAAAGCACAAGTTGTATTGGAGGGTTTACAACCACTTTAAAGCAGCCATTCTCAACCAGGGTTCCTCCAGAGGTGGCTAGGGGTTCCTTAAGCTATGGCTGATTTACCTCCTGTTTGATGGTGCCTACATAGTTCTGAGCCAATGCCACTTGGAGGAGCCAGTGGTATGACACCAATGATCTTTATAGCTAAACGTGGGCTTAGGCTCGGTTCACACTGCTGCGACATGGAATCCGACTTGTGAGACCCCAAATCGCATGACATTTTAAATTCAATGTTTCCCTATGAGAGCTGTCTTAAAGGGGTTGTAAACCCTCGTTTTAAAAAAAAACAAAAAACAAAAATGTCATACTCACCTCCACTGTGCAGTTCATTTTGCACAGAGTGGCCCGATTGTCCTCTCCTGGGGTCCCTCAGCGGCATTGGTGGCTCCTCCCTGCATTGAGTGTCCACGCTGGAGAAACGCTCTCCTTGGTGGACACCCATGCGGACGTGCTCCCGAGTCCATTTACACAGAATGCAGGACTCGGCCCCGCCCCCCGGCGCCGCGTCATTGGATTTGATTGACAGCAGTGTGGGCCAATGGCTGCGCTGCTATCAATCTATCCACTCAGGGCACGAGACACCAGGTAGAGCTGGTGTGCTCGTTCTCGGCCGGAGGAAGATCGGAGTCAGGTAAGTAAAACGGAGGGGCTCGGGGGGGCTGCAGCACCACAGAAGGTTTTTCACCTTAATGCATAGAGTGCATTAGGGTGAAAAACCATGAGGGTTTACAACCCCTTTAACTGATACTACACAAGTTGCTCCCACTTTAGAAAAGGTTCCTACCCTACTAGGTCTAACTTGTACAAGCTCCTAAATAGCATCCAAGTTGCATAAAGTTGAAAGGAAGCCATCACAGTAGAGCCTAAACCATATCCTTATGTTTCAAAAATAATTCATACACATCCACTACTTAATTTCCCTATCTATTTTACATAAAATGTTTTTTATTGTGTTTTTCTGTCTCCTTTTAAACATCTGCTTACCCCCCCCTCACTTCCTTTTTGTTTGACACTAGCAGTGTACATTAGTTGTGGTCATGTGCACTGCTCTGTGCACACTACACATCCCATAGTCTATAATTCATAAAGGGGGATATACTAAAACTGGTGCATCTGAGCATAGTAACCAATCAGCTTCTAGGTTTTATTGCACTGGCTGAAGTTAGAAGTCGATTGGTTACTATGCACAGCTGCACCAGATTCTGTAAATCTCCCCAATATTCTCATCTAATTTAGAAGTGAAAAAGTGAGAGTGGCTATGCTCTTACATACAGTGGGACCACGGAGAAGGAAGTCAAATCACAGCAGGTTAACCACTTGCCGACCAGCCGTCATTATACTGAGGCAGGTCGGCACAATCCCGCAAACCGTCGTAGCTATACGTTGGTGCCTTAAAGCGGGATTGCAGGGGGGTGCTGATGCTTGTGACTGGCGGTCGTAATGACTGCCGGCCACGAGAGGCAGAACAGGGACAGAGAGAGAGAGATCCTACGAGCTGGGAACCACAATCTCTCATCTCCCACCCCCCCCCCCCCCTAGTTATAACACACACATAGGGAACACAGTTAACACCTTGATCGCCCTCAAGTGTTAATCTCTTCCCTGCCAGTGACATTTATACAGTAATCAGTGCATTTTTATATCATTGATCGCTGTATAATTGTCAATGGTTTCAAAAATTTCAAAAGTGTCCGATGTGTCCACCATAATGTCGCAGTCTTGATAAAAATTGCAGATTGCCGCCATTACTAGTCAAAAAAATAAATAAAAATGCCATAAAGCTATCCCCTATTTTGTAGACGCTATAACTATTGCGCAATCCAATCAATATACGCTTATTGAGATTTTTATTACCAAAAACATGTAAAAGAATACATATTGGCCTAAACTGAGGAAAAAAATTGCTTTTATAAGCAAATTGGGGCTATTTATTACAGCAAAAAAGTACAAAATGTGTTTTTTTTTCAAAATTGGCGCTCTTTTTTTGTTTATAGCGCAAAAAATAAAACCCGCACAGATTATCAAATACCACCAAAAGAAAGCTCTATTTCTGGGGGAAAAAGTCAATTTTGTTTGGGTACAGTGTCGCACGACCGCGCAATTGTTAAAGTGGCGCAGTGCCGTATCGCAAAAAATGGCCTGGTCATTGAGCAGCCAATTCTTTCGGGGCTGAAGTGGTTAAAAAAAAAAAAAAAGGGGGGGGGGAATTTGGGAGGTGGCTGAGGTACTTTTTAAGCTAAGAATACATACTTGCATAGAATATATATATTTTTTAAAACACAGTTTAGTGTTAGTACGGTTTATATACAGTGTGCATAAAAGATTTTATACTACAACACTGTGCATCCCACTAATTGCCCTTACACACAATCATACGAAAAATACCACTTTCGAAGTCAGGTAATCTGATCCTTGGTACACAGCTTTCGAGAGCCAATCACGACAGTTCATCCGATATTGTCCGATGGGACAAGCACACAAAAAAAATTTCTTGTACGATATCAGAATGTACAATTTTCATTCAATCGGTACAGTTGTTGTTCGAAAATACAATACAAATACATAAGGATGAGCTCTGGCGTGTTTGCACACCCCATGTGCAGAGCCCGCCAGGAAGTCGGCACTACGCTGCGCTAATCACAGGCAGTGAGACATTGTCCCAGTGAGAAATGTCTCACTGCCTGTGATTAGCGCAGCGAACACGCTGGAGCTCATCCTTACAAATACACTACAACACGACATTACTTCCGAATTTTTAGAATTCTCGTACCTTTAGTAAACTTTTTTCTTTTTCGATAGGAGATCAGAAAAAAAAAAAAAAGGATGATCATTCAACCGATAATCTCATTGTGTGTACCAAGCATAAGCATATCACCACTCTTTTATCTCCCTTATCTGGTCATTAGGTTTATAAAATAGCTTGAAGACCTAATTGATTAGTTGTAAAAGAAACTCATGAATGTTTTACAACTTTGGCAAACTAGTGAGGCCATCAAGCAGGATATAAACCACAATGCACACGTATTCAGGAAGATGCATGCCAAATCAGCAGCCTAGTTTTGCTAATTACCCACAAAGGCCACGCATATGGGTTCATTCACTAATGTGCAAGTATGAAAGCTGTGCTATAGCATCCAATCAGTAATCAATTCCCATCTGCCTGGCCATTTTTCACTATTCTATGCACTGCGGTATAGATAGAATCCCAATAATTAGGAAATTATATTTACAATCGGTGCAAGGATCACAATATGTAACTATTATTAGATAGCAAATATAGGGATCTGCAATAAGTCCAGAATATATAATCGTGCAAAATGTTCAAGAGGAGTATTTCTGTAAGCTCAAAGCACTACTGGGAGTAAAAAAAAACAAATGTATGTTACTGATAAAATATGCAAAAATACATCATCTCCACTTTTTTTCATTAAACAAAATCTCTGTAAATGTGTATATAGATTCCTGTAAAGGAATGCAATGAAGGAAATGCCTTTAAATAGGAAAAAAAATGCAGCTGTATACTTACATTGTAAGTGGAACGCAGACCATATGGATTAAGAAAAAAGGAAGAGAACATGTGTAGCTGGAAGCAAAAGGGTGGAGAAGTGTGGCAGTGGGTGGGAAGTAACCCTTTTACCGCCAAATGTATCTAAGCTTGTTTGCATATTAGTAGCTGTATTCTCTACTACACTTTCCTTGCAATGTCTTGCCTGCAGCATACACTCCTTAGATCTCTGTGCTCCAGTGAGGCCTAACAAAAGTAATATATTTGGTTTGCTATGTTCTAATATAAAAAAAGTTTAGCTGTTGTGCAAGTTCATCCCATAGCAGAAGTCTACCAAACAGGTCATACCGGTGTTCCTGATTGATGACAGCGACATGACAACTAGGCAGCTGGGCAGCCACTCATTTTGGCTCAGCCCCCGATTCACACTTGTACACTGCGAATTTGCAGCGAGTTCATTCTGTGGATTCTGCACCACATGCAAATTGCACCCCTTTCATGCGTATTGATGCGGGTGTGAATGCTAAGTTAACGACACCCTGAAATCAGTTTGCAAAACGCAGTGCGATTACACGGATGTGAACACCCATGTGATCCGATTCTGGTGCGGCCAAAAAAAAAAAAAAAAAAAGGATCCTGTTCGTTTATGGTGCGAATTCAGTGCGATTTAAGCCATACAGAATAATGGCTCCAATCGCACTATTGAAGATTCGCATGTGATTTGAACAGGAATGCGGTGCAATTCCCATTCAAAATCATATGCCGTTTTCCGCATGGCATAGCGTGAACCGGAGCTGAAAGTTCGGTCCACCAAAAAGCGTTATTTTAATTTTAGGGCGGGTTAACACTGCTGCAAATTCTATTGCGAATTTGAGCCGTTGAGATCGCTCAAATTCACAAGTCATTTTAATAACATTGTTTTCCATGAGTGCCATTCGCATCAATGCGTTGCGTATCTAAGCTGCGTAAAAAATAGGTCCTGTCCGAGTTTGATCCGTGTGCGATGCGAATTCAGCTCCATAGAGTGCAAAATTTGCAGTAGAATCGCAAGAACACATAAAGAATTCGCAATGCAAATTCGCAATGCAGTCAGATCAAAGTTTGCGCTAAATTCGCACTGCAGCAGTGTAAACCGGCCCTTAAGTCGGCTTTTTGATACGACAACAGAAAGATATTCTCGTTATAAATTTTTTATATAGCGCCAACAGTTTGCGCAGCATTTACAACATGATGGTAGACAGTACTGTATAGCAGGGACGTGCAGTCAGGGGAGGCAGGGCCTCACCTGCCATAAACATTAACCACTTCAGCCCCGAACCATTTTGCTGCCCAAAGACCAGAGCACTTTTTGCGATCCGGCACTGCGTCGCTTTAACTGACAATTGCGCGGGCGTGCGACGTGGCTCCCAAACAAAATTGACGTCCTTTTTTTTCCACAAATAGAGCTTTCTTTTGGTGGTATTTGATCACCTCTGCGGTTTTAGTTTTTGCGCTATAAACAAAAATAGAGCGTCAATTTTTTTAAAAACGCATTATTTTTTACTTTTTGCTATAATAAATATCCCCCAAAAATATATAAAAAAAAACATTTTTTTTTCCTCAGTTTAGGCCGATACGTATTCCTCTACATATTTTTGGTAAAAATAAATCGCAATAAGCGTTTATTGATTAGTTTGCGCAAAAGTTATAGCGTCTACAAAATAGGGGATAGTTTTATGGCATTTTTGTTAAACATTTTTTTTTTTAATAGTAATGGCGGCGATCTGTGATTTTTATCGTGACTGCGACATTATGGTGGACACATCGGACAATTTTGACACATTTTTGGGATCATTGTCATTTTTACAGCGATCAATGCTATAAAATTGCACTGATTCTTTTAAAAATGACACTGGCAGTGAATGGGTTAACCACTAGGGGGCTAGGGAGGGGTTAAGTGTATCCTAGGGAACGATTCTAACTGTGAGGGGGAGGGGCTGTGTGTGACACATCACTGATCATAGCTCCCGATCACAGGGCGATATGATCAGTGACAATGTCACTAGACAGAACGGGGAGATGCTTGTTTACATTAGCATCTTCCTGTTCTTCCTCTCCGTGAGACGATCGCGAGTATTCCCGCGGACATCTAGTCCACAAGACCCATAATCCTTGAGATGGTTCGTCTCAAACGTCTTCCATTTAAGGATTATGGAAGCCACTGTGCTCTTAGGAGCAGAAATTTTTTTGTAACCTTGACCAGATCTGTGCCTTGCCCAGGGGCGGATCCAGAGTCTAGTCTCGGGAGGGGCACTGCCAGAAAATACGTTTTTTTTGGGGGGGAATTTATCAGGGAAATGGCTGGTGTTGGCGCTTCAATCATCACAGCACCATGGTTGTTATGGTGTCAGGATGATTGAAGCGCATTTTTTCTATTATTACATTGTTATATAAAATGAAATAGTTCAACTCACCATAATGCAGAATCAGTGGGAGCCCCAAGCGTGTCACTTGCCACGTTGCCTGCCACCAGATGCGGATTGTCACTTGCCACTTCACCTGCCACACATTGCAGATTGTCACTTGCCACTTCACCTGCCACACGTTGCAGATTGTCACTTGCCACTTCACCTGCCACACGTTGCAGATTGTCACTTGCCACTTCACCTGCCACACGTTGCAGATTGTCACTTGCCACTTCACCTGCCACACGTTGCAGATTGTCACTTGCCACTTCACCTGCCACACGTTGCAGATTGTCACTTGCCACTTCACCTACCACACGTTGCAGATTGTCACTTCACCTGCCACACGTTGCAGATTGTCACTTCACCTGCCACACATTGCAGATTGTCACTTGCCACTTCACCTGCCACACGTTGCAGATTGTCACTTGCCACTTCACCTGCCACACGTTGCAGATTGTCACTTCACCTGCCACACGTTGCAGATTGTCACTTGCCACTTCACCTGCCACACGTTGCAGATTGTCACTTCACCTGCCACACGTTGTAGATTGTCACTTGCCACTTCACCTGCCACACGTTGCAGATTGTCACTTCACCTGCCACACGTTGCAGATTGTCACTTGCCACTTCACCTGCCACACGTTGCAGATTGTCACTTGCCACTTCACCTGCCACACGTTGCAGATTGTCATTTGCCACTTCACCTGCCCCCAGATGTGGATGGTCACTTTCCTGCTACAATTGTCACTTGCCACATCGCCTGCCACCAGATGCAGATTGTCACCTTGCCACGTCACCTGCCACACATTGCGGATTGTCACTTGCCACATCCCCTGTCACACATTGCGGATTGTCACTTTCCACGTCACCTGCCCCCAGATGCAGATTGTCACTTGCCTGCTACAATTGTCACTTGCTTCATCACCTGCCACCAGATGCGGTTTGTCACTTGCCACGTCACCTGCCACCAGATGCGGTTTGTCACTTGCCACGTCACCTGTCACCAGATGCGGTTTGTCACTTGCCACGTCACCTGCCACCAGATGCGGTTTGTCACTTGCCACGTCACCTGCCTCCAGATGCGGTTTGTCACTTGCCACGTCACCTGCCTCCAGATGCGGATTGTCACTTGCCACGTCACCTGCCACCAGATGCGGATTGTCACTTGCCACGTCACCTTGCCACCAGATGCGGATTGTCACGTTGCCTGCCACACATTGCGGATTGTCACTTGCCACGTCGCCTGCCACCAGATGAAGATTGTCACTTGCCACGTCACCTGCCACCAGATGCGGATTGTCACTTGCCACGTCACCTTGCCACCAGATGCGGATTGTCATGTCACATGCCACACATTGCGGATTGTCACTTGCCATGTCGCCTGCCACCAGATGAAGATTGTCACTTGCCTGCTACAGCTACAATTGTCACTTTCTGTATCCCAGAGGGTGAGGCAGCAGATTACCAGTCAGGCAGCAGAGAGATGATGTAATCTCTCTGCTGCCCGTAGCTACCTGCACAGTGAGGGCAGAACTGCAGGGATGCAGGGCGGGCGGTGAGAGATGATGTCATCTCTCTGCTCCCCCGCCCGCCGGCTCCCTGATTGGCCAGTAGCCCGTCACCAGCGGCCAGCCCGGCCGTCCGCTCTCATCCGCCCACCCCACTGTCAGGCTTAGACTGTCACCAGCCCCCCCTGCCGTCCACTCTCTCACCCGCCCACTGTCAGTGACTGACAGTGGGTGGGTGAGAGAGCGGACAGCCGGGGGGGCTGGTGATAGTCTGAGACTGACAGTCAGTCTCAGACTGTCACCCGCCCGGCCGTCCGCTCTCTCTCTCCCACGGACCCAGCTGCCTGCCCTCTCCCCAGCATTCTTGGAGGGGGCAATTGACCCGTTGCCCACCCGCATCCGCCCCTGGCCTTGCCACAATTCTGTCTCTGAGCTCTTCAAGCAGTTCCTTTGTCCTCATGATTCTCATTTGCTCTGACATGCACTGTGAGCTGTAAGGTCTTATATAGACAGGTGTGTGGCTTTCCTAATCAAGTCCAATCAGTATAATCAAACACAGCTGGACTCAAATGAAGGTGTAGAACCATCTCAAGGATGATCAGAAGAAATGGACAGCACCTGAGTTAAATATATGAGTGTCACAGCAAAGGGTCTAAATACTTAGGACCATGGGATATTTCAGTTTTTCTTTTTTAATAAATCTGCAAAAATGTCAACAATTCTGTGTTTTTCTGTCAATATGGGGTGCTGTGTGTACATTAATGAGGAAAAAAAATGAACGTAAATGATTTTAGCAAATGGCTGCAATATAACAAAGAGTGAAAAATTTAAGGGGGTCTGAATACTTTCCGTCCCCACTGTATATTGTTTTAGCAGACACCTGGAGAATAAAATGGTGGTCGTTGCAACTTTTTATGTCACACAGTTTAAACGCGTTTTTTTTGGAAAAAAACTGTTTCATGAAAAAAAAAAAAAAAACTAGCCTGATTTTTTTAGTTTAATGTGAAAGATGATGTTACACTGAGTAAATAGATACCTAACGTGTCACACTTTAAAATTGTGCACACATGTGGAATGGAACCAAACTTCAGTACTTATAAATCTCCATAGGTGACGCTTTAAACATTTTTACAGGTTACATGTTTAGAGTTCCTGGCGTATTTAACCTGTGTGTATCTGGCTCTGGTACCAGCCAGTGCCTCACCAGTCACTGACCTCACTGCACGTTCCTGCTGTATAGTTACAATACAATGCAATACAGGAGGAATCAGTGGGCCCTGCTCCTTAGAGCTCACAATCCCAATGATTTTCCTTTTCACCTGGGAACTTTGGGTGTTCCTACACACCTTCATGTGAATCAGGTCCTTCAGTTGCATTCTGCATTAGATAAAATAAATATGTCATTCTATGGGTAGAGTGGGACTCCTTGTCAGGATGTCAAGCTCAGAGATCTCACCTGCCCCAGTATGTCCGATCAGCCCCTACCCTGTCCACCTTTAGGAGATCCCTGAAAACTCATTTATTCAGGGAAGCTTATCCCACACCCACATAACTGTCCCTGAGCCACCCCCATCAAATCATTCTTTGCAGCTATTACCTTTTGTACCACCACCCCCTCCCTTTAGAATGTAAGCTCTACAAGCAGGGCCCTCCTGTACCTTTTGTATTGAACTGTACTGTAATTGTGTTGTCCCCCTTATACATTGTAAAGCGCTGAGTAAACTGTTGGCGCTATATAAATCTCGTATAATAATAATAAATCTCGTATAATCTCACCAACAGAGTTCCCAAGAGATATAAGAAACTGTCAGCTTCAAGCAGTATTAAAAGGTTATTAAACCCAAAAGAAAACATTTATTATATTTCAGCTTATCAATTCTTAGATGTTATGTGATGGATGTGATGGCTGCATTCATTTTCCTTTTTTAGGCTTTCTTTCCCTTATTTTCACCTAAAGGTCTGGCCAGTAAGTCTTGCTGAAAGCTCTGCAAATGCTTTGTCAAAGCTTGCTGTTCACAGAGTTCTTGTACAAGCTAAAGCAGTGGCGGCTGGTGCTCAAAATTTTTTGGGGGGGCGGAAATGAACTGAAAAATTCTGAAAAATACTGAAACAAAAACATCAAATGCAGCCTCACTGTGCCATCATATGCAGCCACTGTGCTTATCAAATGCAGCCAACTGTGCCCCATCATATGCAGCCAACTGTGCCCAGCAAATGCAGCCACTGTGCCCATTATATGCAGCCAACTGTGCCCATCATATGCAAACAACTGTGCCCATCATATGCAAACAACTGTGCCCCATCATATGCAGCCAACTGTGCCCATCATATGCAGCCACTGTGCTCCATCATATGCAGCCCACTGTGCCCATCATATGCAGCCCACTGTGCCCATCATATGCAGCCAACTGTGCCCAGCAAATGCAGACACTGTGCCCATCATATGCAGCCAACTGTGCCCCATCATATGCAGCCAACTGTGCCCCATCATATGCAGCCCACTGTGACACATCATATGCAGCTCACTGTGCCCCATCATATGCAGCCAACTGTGCCCATCATATGTAGCCACTGTGCCCATCATATGCAGTCAACTGCGCCCATCATATACAGCCACTGTGCCCATCATATACAGCCACTGTGCCCATAATATGCAGCCAACTGTGCCCATAATATGCAGCCAACTGTGCCCATCATAAACAGCCACTGTTCCCATCATATGCAGCCAACTGTACCCCATCATATGCAACCACTGTGACACCCCCCACCCGCCTGCCCGCTCGCTGTTTGCCCGACACTTACCCCATCATGGTGGCGGGTCAGGCAGCGGGTGATGGCGGCGAGCTGTGGGATGGGTAGTGCGGGTCAGGGGGCGGCTCCTGCGTCCTCTGTGCATCTCTTTTTGCCTTCTGCTAGGTGGCCAATGGGATTGCTTGTGCCTTCAGCCAATCAGGTGACGGTATTAGACCCACGCCTCCTGATTTGCTGAGAGGCGGTTCAGTGTTAGAAAAGCGAATATTCATTCGCTTTTCTAACACATCTGGATGGACTCTGAGCGCAATGCTCTGTGCCACGAGTCCACCTTTTTTGAAGCGTATTAGAGGGTGCTTTAAAAAAAAACACTGTAATTCAGGCACCCGGCGTCCAAAAAGAGGTCGGACGCCTGAATAGGGAGTGGCAGCGGCGGCCATGGATATCCATGATACATATAGGGGGGAGGCTGGAGGGGGGGGGGCGGTGCCTGTGCGCCTGTGCGCCTGTGCGCCCTTAATGGATGCACCGCCACTGAGGTAAAGCCTATGTTAAACATGCCTTGGTGAATCTAAATCTGCTAGTTCATCGAACACTCCCCTACAAAAAAAAACGCTTTCGAAGTAATCGTACAGTAATCTGATCGTTGGTACACAGCTTTCGAGAGCCAATCATGACAGTTCATCTAATATTATCTCTTACGATATCAGAATGTACAATTTTCATTTAATCAGTATTGTTGTTGTTCGAAAATACAATACAAATACACTACAACACATGACATCACTTTTATTTTTATTCTGACATATGAGAATTTTCGTAACTTTAGTAAACTTTTCTTTTTTAAAAGGAGATTAGCATGCAAAAAAAAATGGATGATCATTCATCCGATAATCTTATTGTGTGTACCAAGCATAAGCATATCACCATTATTCTTTTATCTCCCCTATCTGGTCATTAGGTTTATAAAATAGCTTAAAAATTGATTAGTTGTCCTGGAAAAGAAACTCATGAATGTTTTACAATTCTAGCGCCCTCAGAATTCTGGCAAACTAGTGAGGCCATCAAGCAGGATATAAACAACAATGCACACGTATTCAGGAAGATGCATGCCAAATCAGCAGCCTAGTTTTGCTAATTACCCACAAAGGCCACCCATATGGGTTCATTCAATACTGTGCAAGTATGAAAGCTGTGCTATAGCATCCAATCAGTAATCAATTCCCATCTGCCCAGCCATTTTTCACTATTCTATGCACTGCGGTATATATAGAAACACAATAATCAGGAAATTATATTTACAATGGGTGCAAGGATCACAATATATAACTATTATTAGACATATATTCTGGCGGATACTGCATCCTACCCTACGGGTTTACACATTTTACTCACACGCTCATGACTCATACCCTAGGATTGACCTTTTCATGTTGCCCCAGTCCCTCCTGGAGGGTGATATCGGCCTCCATTGGTATGATTACCTTCTCGGACCATGCTCCAGTCTTTATAGACATAGATCTGTTACCCCCTACACCCAAACAGTGGAGGTGGAAGCTAAACGACTCTTTGATCCAAACCCCGGAGGTCCGGGAAGAGATATCCAGGGAATTAAGCAACTTCTTTTCATCCAACGTTAGCTCGTGTAGTGCTTCAATGATGGTGTGAGAGGCACATAAGAGCTATATCCCAAGGCGTCCTGATTAAGCTTGGGTCTCATGTCAAGAAGGCCAGAGCACAGCAAACGATAAACATTCTGAACAAAATTAGGGCACGGAGGTCATCCATAAGCAATCACTAGCTGACAAGACCTTGGCGGAACTCATGGCTCTGCAAAACCAATTGCTTTAGTCGGCATTAGATCCAAATAGAGCCAAAGCCACTATTGCTAAATGCAGACGCACATTCTATGAACATAGTGACAAATGTGGGAAGTTACTGGCGCGGACTTTGAAAGCCCAGTAAGCCAGCACATTTGTGCCTGAGCTTCTTAAAGAAGACCACACTAAGGCCCATACCAGAGAAGACATTGCAGAAATCTTTAGGACATATTATACTTTGCTTTACAACCTTCCACGTCCAGTGTCTGAACTGGAAAAATCCTCCAAACGGACGGCCATTCAAGAATATATACAGAGGTCGGGGCTTCCTCGCCACTCGAACGAGGATCTGGCTGCTCTCAGCTGAGGAGGTGGCGTTGGCAACGGCCCAAATGAAAATGGGCAAGGCTTCGGGCCTGGACAGATACTCCCTCCTATACTACAAGAACTTTGGAAATCTCCTGACCCCTCACTTTCTGTCCACATATAATGCAGTGGGGGAGGGGACTACCCCCCCAGTTGATACACTTAGGGCACATATCACTGTGCTCCCAAAGGAGGGGAAGGACCCCTTACACTGTCAGAACTATCGGCTGATTTATCTCGTAAATGTGGATCTCAAGATATTCACCAAAATACTTTTGATGCGCTTGATTGCGTTGATTCCACAATTAGTCCACTCCGACCAAGTGGGGTTTGTCCCAACGGGAGAGACCAGGGACAATACCACTAAGGCACTGAATCTGATCTACGCTGCGCAGGCCCGAAAGATCCCCCTGTTGCTCCTTTGGACCGATGCCAAAAAGGCATTTGACTGGGTGGATTGGACCTTTTTGACTGAGACTCTTAGGTTTCTGGGCTTGGGGCAACGGATGATGCATTGGGTCCGGGCTATTTATTCCTGCCCATCTGCTCAAGTAAAAGTGAATGGACATTTCTCCCAATCATTTGGGATATCTAATAGGATGCGTCAGGGATGTCCCCCCTAATATTTATTCTGACGCTGGAACCCTTTCTATGTACCATCAGAAACAACCCGGACATAACTGGCTTGCCCTTGAATGCAATTCTGTCTCCAAAGATTGCAGCGTTCGCAGATGACTTACTTTTCTTCATGACTAAACGTCTGGTCTCTGTTCCTAACTTGCTCCTGGAGCTGAAGACTTACATGGCACTCTCATCTTTCCGTATAAACTATCTGAAATCGGAGGCGCTGAACATTTCTATGTCGACCTCAATGTCCACAGTGCTTAGGGTGGACTTCCCCTTCAAATGGGCCACAGCATATATAATATACTTAGGCATACTTTTACCCAATAGGGTGGAAGATGCGTTCTTGATAAATTTCCCTCCCTTGTTGACAACTATTAAAAAAGATCTTCAGTCTTGGCAGAAAGGACTGTTTTCCTGGTTCGGAAGGTGTAGTATAGTGAAAATGAATGTTATGCCAAGATTGCTGTATCACTTTCAGGCCCTCCCGAGTTTCTTTCTTAGGGCGGTGAATCGAGCTTTCATCACTTTCCTATGGGGCCTGAAACCTCCTCGGTTGACACAGTCCATTCTACATCTTCCAAAGCTGAGGGTGGGTACGTAATTTCATTGTCAATGGACGATGGATGACTAGACAGGTCTTTGAGGAGAATCTAGAGGGCCTGTCTTTTTGGCAAAAGATACAACTAGCCCACTCCCTGTGTTCTTTACCTCCACCTGAGCCCTTTCAAAGAAGCCTTACTATTTTTGAAATACTGTGTATGGAACAATCTCGTATACAGCATGCAGTTTCCATGGCCTACCAACTGCTGATAGCTCCTCCTCGAGACTACAAACTTCCATATATCACTAAATGGGAACGGGAGCTGGAGATCCAATTTACAAAGAAAAAGTGGACAGAATGCTTCTGTTCACATATAGAACCTCAATCTGTGCGAAACATTAGGAAGCTGGGTTCAAGGTGTTGACCTGTTGGTATCATACATCGGGGAAGATTCATAGAATGATCCCCCAGTGCTAGGATCTTTGCTGGAGATGTGGGGAGGAGGTTGGTTCTCTTCTCCACGTCTTCTGGTCATGCTATTGCAGTCCTACTGGACAGAGGTCCACTGCGTCGTTCAAAAGTTCACTGATAGGGAGTTGGGAGGGATCCTGCGTTCTTCCTTATGCACCACCACGAGATTCCAAGCAAGGTGTATAGGAAATCTATCCTGCCGCTCCTGCTCACAGCTGCGAAAAGCTGCTTCCAACTGTTCTGGAAGCAGACAAAACTGCTGTCGGTTGCCAGCTGGCTGAAAAAAATTGCAGAAATTAATGTGATGGAGGACTTGGTAGCCACAGAGAAGGGCCCAAGGGAGAAATTTCTCAAAAAATTGTTTTATTGGCACAAGTTTGTCTACTCTGAAGAATATACGGAACTGGTGACTTTACTGCTGGTTCCCAAGGCTTGGAAAGAGTGTCTGGGTGGTGGTACCTTGCCCATACAACCCTCCCCCCATCCCCTTTTCTTTTTGTTCTCCCACCCCCTCCCCCTTCCTTCTCTTTTGCTCCTCCTTCTTCTTTTAGTTTTTTTTTTTTTCTGGTTGCTGAAGGACCCGTAGGGTCCTTTCTGGCTTCATGCTAATCGGTGTAAACCGAGTAAAGTGTCATGCGGGATACAGATACTGTGTAGATCCTGACGCCCAATGTACACTTCTCATTTCAGTGTTTACATTGTTACGCAAAGAGGTGTTTTTGTACTGCAGACCTATTGTTGGCAAGTTTCCTTGTGTTAGGTAACATGAATGTGGTACCTGTATTTCCGTATGCTTTCCTTAAATAAAGTATTGACAAAAAAACAAATGTATTCATCAGTTTAGGCCAATATGTATTCTTCTACATATTTTTGGTAAAAAAAATCGCAATAAGCGTATATTGATTGGTTAGTTATAGCGTCTACAAAATAGGGGATAGATTTATGGCATTTGTATTATTTTTTTTTACTAGTAATGGCGATGATCAGCGATTTTTAGTGGGACTGCAACATTGTAGCGGACAGATCAGACACTTTTGACACTTTTTTGGGACCAGTGACATTATTACAGTGATCAGAGCTAAAAATATCCACTGATCACTGTATAAATGACACTGGCAGGGAAGGGGGCGATCAAGGGGTTAAGTGTTCCCTGAGAGGTGTTTCTAACTGTGGGGGAAGTGGACTGACTGGGAGTACAGAGCGATCGCTGTTCCTGATCACTAGAAAAAAGACAATCTCACTGTACTCTCACTGTACTCTCCCTGTCAGAACAGGGATCTGCTTTGTTTACAGATTCCCGTTCTGCCTCTCTGAGGAGCAATCACAGGTGGCCGGCGGACATCATGGTCCTCGGACCTGGGCATCGGCTCCCTCGATGTGCAGCAGGCGCGCGCGGCCACAGTGTCTCATGCACGAAACATCGGTATGTCGTTTTGCGCAGTAGGGCTACCCTGCCGCAGTATATATGCAGTGGGTGGTCCTTAAATGGTCAAAGTCCAAGCTGTCCAGTAAAAGTGTCAGTAAAGGGTTAAGACAAACCATTTAATACTGACAGGGGTGCTTACAATGATCCGCTCTTATTCATTTAAAATGGCTCTAAAGACTGAAGGTTTTTACCCTAATGCATTCTCTGCATTCAATTAAGGAACTTTCTGAGTGCAGCTCCCCAGCCCCCCCCCCCCCCCCCATACTTGCCTGAGACTGATCTCGATCCAGCAATGTGCATGAGAGCGATGGCTCTCTTGGCTCTCTCACTCCTCAGAGACAGCAGCGGGAGCCATTGGTTCCCGCTACTGTCAATCACAGCCAGTGAGGAAGGGTGCAGGGGCAGGGTCAAGCCATGCTCTGTGTGTCTATGGACATACAGAGCTTGCTTGAGAGCGAGCCCACACGAGTGCCCCCCATAGCAATCGGCTTGCTATGGGGGCACTTGGAAAGAGAGGGAGGAGCCAGGAGCACCTGTTGGTGACCCAAGAAGAGGAGGATTGGGGCTGTTCTGTGCAAAATCATTACACAAAACAGGGCAAGTATGGCATGTTTGTTATTAAAAAAAATAAGGGTTTACAATCACTTTAAGTAAAGCCTTTATCCCAAAAGGAAAAAAAAACTGTTGCTGTAACTGCTTAAAAAGTGTAAGCTGGAGTTCAGCTTTAATTTGTTAGTTAAGTCCATCTAAAGTCTGCTAATGCATCTGTGTGGAGACACCCTAAAGCAGGGCATAGAAAGTTGGTTCAGCAGCAGGCCAAGTTTTGATCAGCGTGTGGCCCTCTGTATGTGGCCCTCCCTGTTCGACAGAAGTTGATTGTTAGATTTCTGTTGAGCAGACGTGCTGAAAACTTTTGATGATCTGCGGGTGCAGCCTCTGATCACTGTTTTCTGACAGCAGCAGGAGCCGCTATCAGAATACAATGTCCTAACTGGAGCTATTTCTCCATCTCACCATGAGGTGAGGTGAAAATAACATATGCTGCCATTAATGACCTTCTAAAAATTCTACTTGCCTGGCTGCCATGATGATCCAATGATTTCTAAGTCATTGACCCTGAACAAGTATGATGCAAGTGAAAGAACTTACAATCTGCATTTTCCAGTTTATTAACTCAGAGAATTTTAAAGCAACTCAATCAGCATACAGTCATGCAACAAACAGTTTTAGAATAACAGGGTAAAGGGTATGTAAATCCCAACTTTTATTTTTCAGTATGCTTGGCATCATTTTCCACTGTATGGAACTTTCATAGGTAAAACCTTCTTCCCATAGTGATCTTTATTGGATTTCCACCAGACATATCGTTTGGTGTTGTGGTCAAATAATTAAATTTTAGTCTTATCTGACCATAACATCCTTTTCCATGCGGCCTCAGAATCTTCGGGGTGCGTTTAAAGTGATCAGATGAGACTAAAATTGGATTATTTGGCCTCAACACCAAACCATATGTCTGGCGGAAGTCCATACAGCTCAACACCATTCCTACAGTAAAGCATGGAGGTGGTCTGGACAACTTGTCAGGATAGAAGAAAAATGGAGGGGGCAAAATATTGTCAAATTCTCAAGGAAAATCTGTTGCCCATTGCCAGAAAGTTGTCAATGGCAAGAAGGTTTACCTTTCAACATGACAATGACTCAAAGCACACCGCAAAAATGTTCTTGTATGGCTTAGTCAGAGACCAGACTTAAACCCATTGAAAATCTGTGGAATGAGTTGAAGACTGCAGTCCACAAATGGTCACCATCAAATTTAACTGAACTTGAGCAGTTCTGCAAAGAAGAGCGGGCAAATATTGCAAAGTCTAGATGTGCAAAGTTAGACTAAAGACTAAAGGCTGGAATTAAAGCAAGGTGGTTCAACAAAATACTGACATAAGGGGGTGATCCTTTTTCAGCGATTCTGTTTTTTTTTTGTTTGTTTTTTTGACATGTTGGTGTTATATCTTTTACTTGGATGTTATAAGTTACACTAGTAAATACAGCTGGAACAAACAAAAACTGTGTCTGTCTTCATTTTAGGCTGCAAAGCAACAAAATGTTAATGTTATTTTAAAGGGGGTGATTCTTTTCTATACCCACTGTACGTTACCTTTAATTGTGATGTATATGTGGCTAAATCTGGTAATGTCAAGTACATATTGGCTTGAATACACCAAGCGCTTACAAGGCATTTGCCATCAGCATTCCTAATATTATTCATATTGGTTCATTTTTATGCTGCAAAACTCATGTATTTTGTTGCATTTAAAGGTAAGTTCACCTAAAAAAAAATTGCAGGTAAAAATTTTTTGTTTTTCAAAAACGTTACTCGCTAGATATCAAATAAACAACAAAACTCAGAATCAAATCAATCTAACTGTATGTGCCACAAAAAAATGGATGTAAACATAAAGTTCAATAGTCAATACATTTCATTTAAATGTGCCAGTAGTGATAAAGTGATGCTCCATGCTCCACACTCCTTGCATCAATAAAGTGCTCGACTGTGCTCCTCTATGATCCCAATCCTATCCCTTTCCACACTGAGACTCGCCAGATGGTAAGATCCATAGAGAAAGTGGGTCTGACAACGCTTGGTTAAAAATATGGATTCTTGTTTGCACCTGCTCCTCCTATTAGATCTTCAATGAGTGAACTCATACAAAGGATAGAAAACCACAAAAGACAGGATCATTGTGCAAACCTATTTATTAAAATCCCACAGGCACACAGAGGATTCTAAAACGTATGCACTTACAGTACATGTTATGGTGCCTAGAACCTGGCACCCAGTAGAATCCAACAGTGTATTCCTTCAGCCTGGCCGCCGATGCAGCGACTTCCGCTACTGGCGTATAATACACTGATCAGAACTGACGTAACAGGAAGTAACGTTTCTCATTACGTAAACCCACCTCAACGTGTTTCGCCGCCATCAGCGTTTCCAGGAAGAAAAATTATTTTGCCACTTTGTGGTTTTTATAATAAATATTGGTTTAGCAGCAGGGATATCATACATTTTCTATACTAAAATTTTTGGGGGGGTTTATGATTCACTGTGGCGCAGTGATTTATTGACAAGGAAAAAAAAAATGTGCATTTATTATAATTTTCTTAGGAGTCTGCAGAGCATTGCACCCACAATCAGCAGATAATGGGTACAATGCCAGGCACCTGCACACTCTCAGTATAGTTGTCTACCCGTACCTCCCATACTGGCAGGCAGTTACTGGAGAGCAGAGAGATCAATGAACTACAAGAGCGCTCATCAGCACCCTCACAGTTCTTTCAGAACTACAGGCTGTCTGCATGGGTGTCCGCAGAACTTTTTTCATTGGGGGGGCATCATTTTAAGGTCACCCATGCTCTGACCGTTTTTAACATTGTTAATGTCACATTATCATGGTCAGATACTGCAGACATACTACAGGAGATGGTCAGAGACTGCGGACATAGTACAGGAGATGGCCAGAGCCTGTGGACATGGTTCAGGAGACGGTCAGAGACTGCATACATGGAACAAGAGACTGTAAGAGACTGCGGACATGGCACAAGAGCTGATAAGAGACTGCATACATGGCCCAAGAGACTGTCAGTGACTGCATACATGGCTCAAGAGACTGTAAGGGACTGCGGACATGTGGGGGGGTGACAGAGAGATAGGGGGGTGAGAGAGAGGGGGGTGACAGAGAGAGACAGAGGGGGTTACGGAGAGAGAGGGGGGTGACAGAGACAGAGGGGATGACAGAGAGAGGTGGTGACAGAGAGAGGGGTGACAGAGAGAGAGACGGGGGGTGACTGGGAGAGAGGGGGTGACAGAGAGAGACAGGGGGGTGACAGAGAGAGACAGGGGGGTGACAGAGAGAAAGGGAAGTGACAGAGAGAGACATGGGGGGGGGTGACAGAGAGAGAGGAGTGTGACAGAGAGAGACAGAGAGGGGGTGAGAAAGACAGAGGGGTGACAGAGAGAGAGAGAGGGGGGTGACAGAGAGAGAGAGGGTGACAGAGAGAGAGGGGGTCGAAAGAGAGAGGGGGTGACAGAGAGAGAGAGGGGGTGACAGAGAGAGACGGAGGGGGTGACAGAGAGAGATGAGTGTGACAGAGAGAGATGGGGGGATGAGAAAGACAGATGGGGTGACAGTGAGAGAGAGGGGTGGCAGAGAGGGGTGATGGGGGGGGTGAGAGAAAGAAGTGGATCAGAGAGAGAGACCCCTACCCCTGTCTGCATTCCCTCTAGTGCCCCTATGTCCCAGTGGTGTGTGTAATGCTCAGTACGGCACCTTGCATGCCAGTAGGATGTCCATAATGACCAGCAGCTGACAAGACCCATTTTCATTCTAGGAGAGGACAGGAGGTGCTCTGTTCCTTCCATCGGATCTATGATGTGACATGGAGCCGTCCCTGACTGCTTGCATTGCCTGCCTCTCCTTGTTCTCTGAACCCCCGGTCTGTCTGTCCTCCAGGCCTAGGAGTGGTGAGGAGGTTTAGGGAGTCCAGGGGTTCCAGGCTCTGGGAGGCACTGGGGACGCTGTGCCTGCTGTTCCTGGCGTCTTGCTGCTCTCCTTTCCTCCATCTTCTGGGCCACTCGCTCACACTATGTAAACTGGGTGATGTCATCCTGCCCACTCCTTGAGTCCTTCGCTGCCCTGCTCCTAGCACCAGCTGTCACTGGCCCTGCTAAACCGTGTACAGGTGCGAGCAGAGCCGTCCGCCGGCCCTAGGATAAGGACCGAGTGGGGAACCCTCAATCTGATCCCTGATTCCAGGGGGGGGCACTTGCCCCCCCTTGCCCCTACCTGCGGATGCCCTTGGCTGTCTGCCGCAATGGCTGATTGTAGTTGTAGTTCAAGCATTCACAGAACGTGAATGAATGAAGTGGTTGTGTGGGCAGAGCCCCACATGGCCGTGCTGTTTTCAAATTGTGACAGCAGGTGCGGGGAGAGGATTCCCTCGTCTGCAGTCACAGTGAGGAGAGTGATTGGCTGTGTGGTGGGAAGTTGCTGAACATGTTACATCTGATACCCTAAATATGGGTGCATGTAAGCTGTTCAGAAAGGTGAACATATCCTTTAAAATGCATTTCAAGTAGGAATCTACCTTATGGAGCTGGTTTTCATCTGTGAACTGCAGAAGTGACTCATACAGCTAACAGAGGAATGGAACAGCAGACAGAAATGACACTTATTGCTCTGGATTGGAACAACCATTACTTAGCTCTCTCATCTTGTCAACATGTTGACTGTCAGCATACGTGTGAACATTGTATCAAAGCAATTTTAGTGTATTGTTTTTTTCTTATCTCCCCGCAGTATTTTTTCTCCAATGTGATATTGTGGCCATTGTCTTGTGTACTGTGGACAGTTCTCCTTTTCTGGCCCGCTATAGTTACTTTTGTGATTTATTGTATGATAGAAACTCAGCACACCTTCAGTAACAAAGCATATAGTGAGATGTCAATTGCTAATGATACTATAATTAGTGTACAACATAAATCTTATATTTGCCTCAGAGAAAGAGGAAATTATTTCCAAAAGACCTGTTCATGCAGCACATTTTGGCGATTCTGCTACTTTTCCCCACACCCACCCCCAAGGCATAAGACATTAATCTGTCTACTTGCCAAAATTCCACACTATCTAATAGCATGAACAGTAATTGAAAACTTCACCCCAAGCTCTGATCTCATGTAATCTCGCTCTGATAGGAAACTACGGTTTTTATTAAATAAAAGTAATAATATTCAAACCAAGGTTGGACAAATCACCTGTGTGGCATGTATTATCTCAATTGTTTATACACTGTATTCTATATAAAGTATGTGCTTCACTCATAAATAACCCAGGCATTGTTTCCTTTTTTTTTATTTTACATTGTTAGTTAGTGGTATTTTTATTCTTCCTTTACAGTTATGATGTTTTAATTAAATAATAGGGTGGAGGCAAAGGAATTTTTGAACGGGGGACACTTGTTGACTATTTCTGCCTCTTATGCAAAAAGCAGTGGAGCAATGACCAATTAGAATTTACATTTCAAAATCTTTTTTTAATAGGTGGCCAGACTTAAAGAAACCTAACAATTCATACTCCTATTTTGTGCCTGTTGTACCATGTACTTGTCTGAAAAAGTATCCTGTTCTCTTTGTATTGCTTCCTTTGTGTGAAAGCAATGGTGTTCCTGCCAGACTGTCTGCTTTCCTATCAAAAACTGACCACACTAAGCAGGAGAACAATTATCAGATTTGTACTGACACCCCCCCACCCACACAGCCATTCACTGGGAAGACCAGTGTGCTGCTGTTTCTCCTCCAACAGCTCTAAACTCCTTATGCAGCTGAGAACAAGAGAACAGAGAGTATGTGATCACTTATAAAAAGGGAAAAAAACTGTATTTAGAATTTTATATGAATATAACTATAACTCCTTTTTCCTGTTATCGGCTCTCTTTTCTTCACACAGAGACAGCGTGTGAGGAAAGGAGAGCTGATCTGTAAGGGGTACAGTGAGTGCAGAATTTACACTGATTCACAGTGCCCTGATCATAAGTGCAGGCCCATCAGTGCAGCCTCATCAGTGCCCATGAGTGCAGCCTCATCAGTGCCCATGAGTGCAGCCTCATCAGTGTCCATCAGTGCAGCCTCATCAGTGCCCATGATAGCAGCCTCATCAGTGTCCATCAGAGCAGCCTCATCAGTGTCCATCAGTGCAGCCTCATCAGTGCAGCTTATCAGGGCCACCTCATCAGTGCAGCCTTATCAGTGACCATCAGTGAAGAAAAATTACTTATTTGCAAAAGTTTATAACAGAAACTAAAACATTTATGAGAATTTTATATATGGGTAAGATTGGCGCTGCTAAGTGTTACCAATGTGACAGAGTATGTTAATAAAAATCCTTGTAAGATTAAATGAAAAATAGAATGAAAAAATGAAAGAATAAATGAGAAAATGAGAAAAAATAAAAAAAGTTGTACTGTCGCTTTAAGACATCATCATATAAGCTGCAAATTTGTTAAATGTGCAAACACACTTAATAAAGTGTTCAAAAAAACTGATCAATGAGTATGTGTCTGTAGCCAAGTCCCGAGCCTCTCCAGGCCTAATGGTGACACCCAGAGTTAGGGACAGCTGACATCCTTCTGTATAGAGTGGGTTACGAGGCATGGTGGGTGCAATGCAAGGTGGATTAATGGGCGCCAGACACTTCTTGAATGCAAAGAGAATTATTGTCTCTTAAACATAACTGTGGGAAAGAGGTTTAGGGCCAGGACACCCTTTAATAGTTGCAATGTTAATTTAGCAGACTCCGAGACTTCTATAGGCATCCAGCAAGACACCACAACTGCATGAGTAGGACTGCTGTCTCCTATGGCAACAATCTTGAAACAGTTTCTAACAAAGGTTGTAATGAACATATTCACTTCTTCTACAATCTCCTATTGTAGATCTTCACTCAACTGAGCTCCCGGTCTTTCACTAGACTTGCTGATCCACTGCCACTGGATCCCCTGAGCCTTTCCAATCTCATTCAGTATCTTCCTCAAGCATCACCCCCCCACGTCCTTGCTGGGTCCCTAGCTTGGCACTCACAGATATTCCTCAAGCGTCACCCCGCTAGCATGCGTGGTCCCTGGCTTGGCACACAATATTGCTCTGCAAGCGTCACCTCCACTGGCTGGGTCCCTGGCTTGACATCTACTGAAGTTTCCCAATTTTTCACCATCCACGGTTGGTGAGAATACTGCTCTGGTACTTGCTTCAGCTACTCACAGTGGTCCCTGGTAGTAAGGTGTATGAAGGCGACAGCTTCCCCTCTAACTCCGACCATAACAGGTTTTCCGTCCAGCAGAACCGTACTTCTGGTTGGAATGCAAGCCACAATCCCAACCCTATGCTGCTCTCTTGCTTCTGGATAGGCCCTCAGACAGCCTAGCAGCCAGACGTCACTGGTATAGGCCTCAGGCTCTGGCCTAGCAGCCTTGGACAGCACAACGCAAACGTCCACAAAGACAGCCGTCCAGGTGGCACAGAACCCCCGATCACCTGACTCCACCCAAACAAATAGGCTCTCCCAGCAGACCAAGGGACTCAAGAAAATTTCTGCCCATTGGTTGAGATACCCCATATACTCCTAATCTGTCCTTGCAATGCCCTTGTCTTATCTAATGCCACCAGGTACCCAGCCACTTAGCGACAGAAGAGAGAAGTGCAGCAATTCCAGAATTAGGGGGAAGTCAGTCGACCTGCTAGAAATTGGCCAAGGCAACTATCACTTCACAAATAAATTTAAGAGCAACCGGGAGCGTGGCCTGGACATGGCTGGATAGAGACACGTTGTAGCTGAGCTCCCGGCCGCCTCTCCCCTATCCCAGCGAATCCAGCTGAAATAACCAAACTATGCACTCATCCAGAAGGAAGGCAGTGAAGAAGGGCAACAAAACGACTAAATCAATCCCTCAGCCGCCAACTTCGAGTGAGCTTAGACGGCGATTCCAGCTTTCTCTCCTCGGCTCTCCGGATCTCAAGATGTCGTCGCCGCATGGTGAACACTCAGAGAGACGGGCGGATCGCGGCTCCCCATCTCCCCGCGGAGACACGCTGTCAGCGGACTCATATGCCGGCTTCCCTTCGGATCTCCACTCTGAATACGGTGAGCAGTCGCAACCCCCCTCACAGGCTCCCAGAGTAGCTGAGCTGCGCTCTCTCTTGAAGGCATTACCAACCAAAGCAGACATTACAGCCCTCATATCCACAGTAGAAGCCGTTCACCGCAAGGAAATAGATGCGGTGAGGGCAGATGTGAGCGCACTGACCTCTAGAATAGAGATAGGGGAGACCTCACTGGCAGGCCTGGAACGCCGAGTGGCGATGGTGGAGGAGGGTCAGGTCACACATGCAGAGGCCTTACAGGAGCAGCGGCTGCATTTAGAGGAGATGGAGGACCGGAGTCGCAGGAATAATCTGCAACTCTGAGGACTTCCAGAAGCCACCGAATCGGAAGATTTGGCAGACAGTAGTCGCTATTTTCCGCAGCTTGCCAGATATTGATCTACCAGACCGCATAGGGATTGACAGGATCCACCGTGCACTGGGCCCCAGACCAACAGATGCCTTGAGACCAAGAGATATCATTTGCAGGCTGCATCACTATGTACATAAAGAGCGAATCCTGCACAAAGCCTGGGAAACAGGAGACCCGGAATTCGATGGAGTCACTGTAAAAATACTTCCAGACCTATCTCGTGCTACTCTGCAGAGACGAGCGATACTGAAGCCACTACTAGAACTGGCTCGGCGAAAAGGAGCTACGTACCGCTGGGGATACCCCCTCTCTGCCATTTTCAGGAAAGACCAAAGATTTTTCACCCTGTGCAGACCAGACTCTCTGCCAGCCCTTTTTAACTTCCTGGAGACTGATCCTATAGACATACCTAACTGGCTTGGTCCTCTTCCGCGGACAGAAGGACGCCCGAATGTACCGAATTTGGGGAGTAACTTGCTACCGAGACAACAACGAAATTGCTGTCGACCCAGAACGTCTTCTCAAGAAGACGCACGTGAGTCCTAAGACACTTGCTTCTTAATTCGTGTACACTGTATGCTGAACAACGCCTGAAATGTTATGTTTGGCATTGGTTTGATTATAAGGTGATTATCGATCGCCAGATGTTACTAGTTCCTCTCTGCGGCACGAGGGTAAGAGATCTACCTGAGACCCTTTAAGTAATGGGACGATATCACCGTTGACAACGATGGTCCAAGCCGACTCCCCTGCCTCTGCAGTTGCTATCCTTGAGCAGCCCATACAACGTGCTTGGAGCTTCTTCCATAAATACGAGCAATTGGACTGTGCGGAAGACATGACCCCTTGGGAGGACTGATATGATCAGAGAAACTCTCGGAGGGGGTAAGCCCAGCCTCATGCCTCTCTCTTTTTAGGAACTGTCTCAAACCTTTGCAGTCGTTCCAATTGTCGGTCTTGACTTTTACAGAGGAGACCTTACCATCTGAACAAAAGCAGAAGAAAGGTCTTCCCAAAAGAGGGGAACTGATAGACATTCCCTCATAAATGATTAAGTGAAGTCATAGACTGCGGAGCCGGACCTTGGTGGCTCTGTGGGTGGAAATATCAGCTCCTGCATAGTGGAGACCTGGTGGGACCACCCTGCAGCCATGACACGATGCTCTGAGAGGCAAGACATCTTCCAGAAACAAATCCTAGGATAATGCACAGTTTATTTAAGTGCCTTATGCAGTTACTTATATATGGTTTTAAGTTGCAAGAATGGTTATATGGTGGGAAATAGGAAATGGGTCAGTTCCCTGGACATGTTTTGATGTTGCGGTGCAGTCACCCGCCCCATTGAGTGTCCACCTGACTAGTCGGGTGGACGCGTGGAGTCTGTGGGGTAGGGGACTGTGACAGGGATTAGAGGCGTTTACAGCTGCTACCCGATTCGTTGGAATCAGTTGGTTAGATAATCTGTTTATAAGGGTGCATAGTATACTTATGGTTTTATGTTCAAGATGTGCTGGGGGGGTAGAGTATGGACGGGAGACTCTTCTTTAGAGCCTTGTCCTACCCCTCTCCCGATTAGGTCAGCATATCTCCCTGGGGGACATACTATTGTCTTCGGGGAGTTATATGCAAAAAACACATTCCCTGAAGTGAAAAGGGACTGAAACAGGCAAGACACTAGGCCTTGTCTGCAGCTCATATTTTTCTATTCACTATCTCTCTATTCGTGTTATCCTTACTTCCCTCTATATCTTCACCTCCACCCCTCTCTTCCTTACCTCATATCTAAACCTACCTCCCCCCCACCCCACTGTAAAATGGCGGCCAGTAAGATTAAAGTGATGTCCCTCAATGCAAAAGGGCTTAATATGCCAGAGAAGAGACGTATACTGATAGATGACCTAAAGCGAACTCATACAGATATAGCCTTTATCCAAGAGACACACTTTAAAACCTACAGAACAGATCTTTCCCGGTGACCTATCACTCCACAAATCCAAAGTTTAAGTCCAAAGGGGTTTCTATATTAATATCCAGTAAAATTCCCTGGCAGCATCAGAACTCTTTAATAGACCCGACAGGAAGATATGTTTTTTTAAAGGTCTAATCGGAACCGTAATGGTAACGCTAGCAGCAATATATGCCCCTAACGAACAATAAGCCACATTTCTGAGAGATACTTTAGAAAGATTGAATGAATTTAGAGAAGGACAACTGATTATGGGAGGAGACTTCAATTCACCATTAATTCCATCGGTTGACACTTCGACGGGTAGATCTTCGATCCCACCAAATCAACTCAAAAGAATAGCTAAAACGATACACAAATCGCAACTAATAGACGTCTGGCGCTTACAACACTCAGGAGAACGGGATTATACATACTACTCACACATACATCAGATATACACCAGAATTGACTACTTCCTGATTCCACACACTCAGTTACATGCTGTAGAGCAGACCTCCATTGGAAACAGGACGTGGTGAGACCATGCACCTATATTTATGACCTATCATCTCTCGGACACTTCCTCTCCCAGACACCATTTTTGGCGTCTCAATGAAAGCCTCTTGCAAACTCCAGAGGTGTTGACAGATGTAACTAGAGCGCTAAATTTGTATTTTCAAGAAAATGACCAACAGTACTGTGACCCTGGGATACTATGGGAAGCCCACAAAGTCGTTATTAGAGGGATCCTCATCTCCCACGGTGCCCGTATCAAAAGATAGAGAAATAAACAACTTCTCCAACTCTTACAGGAACTTGCCATCTCCGAAGCCAGACACAAGCATGCCCCCACACAATCCTCAGAGACTGTTCTGACATCACTTAGACGACAAATTAATGACCTTCTACAATATAGGCCAAAGCAGCCTTACAGTTTTGTCGCAAAAGGACGTATGAGTCAGGGGATAAATGTGGGAAATTGTTAGCGAGACTGGTTAGAGATCACAAATCAATGACATATATCCCACATATCACAACGACAGGAGGCAAGAAAGAAGCCTTACCCACACGAATCACTGAAGAGTTTAAAAGGTTTTACTCTAATCTATACAATTTGCCCCAAGTGACACCCCCCACTACTGAAATAGAAAATTATATCACGTCCTCTCAAATGCCATCCCTCCCTCAAGCAAGTAAGGAAGATCTAGATTCACCTATAACCTTGACAGAAGTCCAAAAAGCCATAGGGACAATGAAACCAGGTAAAGCCCCAGGTCCGGTTGGTTATACACTATAATATTATAAAACTCTTTTTCGAATATTGGGTCCCCGTATGGTCATATTGTTTAACATGATAGGGAATGGTAAAGCCTTTGCTAGAGATACATTAGGAGCCCATATATCTGTGATCCACAAGGAAGGAAAGGATCCGGCGGCATGTGGTAGCTATAGACCCATATCGCTGCTGAATCTCGACCTCAAACTATTTACTAAAATTCTGGCTGCTCGGCTGGCGCAGCATCTCCAGCAACTTATTCACCTGGATCAAGTTGGCTTCATCCCTTCTAGGGAAGCCAGGGACAGTACTACAAAAGTACTAAATCTACTATATGTCACCAGATCTAGGAAAACCCCCAGTGTTTTTCTTAATACTGACACCGAAAAGGCGTTCGACCGAGTAAGTTGGCCATTTATGCTTGCGGTACTCAGGCACATAGGCCTGGGGGAGGTGATGCTTAGCCAAATAGCCGGAATATACTCTAACCCGACAGCCCAAGTAAAGGCAAATGGAGTCCTATCAGATCCCTTCCCAATAACAAATGGAACGAGACAGGGGTGCCCTCTGTCCCCTCTCCTCTTTGCTCTTTCCTTAGAACCCTTCCTTTCCAAAATTAGATTAAATCCAGACATCCAAGGAATATCAATTGGCCCCCTGCAACATAAAATATCAGCATATGCAGACGATCTGCTTTTCTCGCTAGCCAATCCGGGAATATCTCTACCAAATCTCCTCAAAGAATTTGAAACTTATTGGAAGCTGTCAAATTTAAGAATGAATTTCTCCAAATCGGAGCGATGGGCTATCAATACCAACAAATATCCTCCCAAGTTTGCAATCCAGCTTTAGATTTAGATGGACATCCTCTGCCCTGACCTATCTAGGCACGAGAATACCGCAAGACCCGGCTTTACTATACGAAAGCAACTTCCCCCCTTTGTTAACTAAGACCAGAATATTATTAGACAACTGGAATAAAGGACTACACTCTTGGTTTGGGCAGTGTAATCTACTCAAAATGAGTATACTTCCCAAATTTTTATACCTTTTCCAGGCCCTGCCAATTAAGATACCCCACACATACTTTAAACAAGTACAAAGTCTCTTTATTCGTTTCGTTTGGGCACATAAAAAACCCCGCATCCCAGGATCTCAACTATCCTCACCAAAACAATACGGTGGCTTAGCGTTACCAGACATCAGGAAATATTACCAAGCAACCCACTTGGGCAGGGTTATGGATTGGAGCCGACATAAGGACATTAAACTATGGGCACAAATAAAATAACACCAAACAAATATACCCTTACAGACCACGATATGGTGCAATGACTCCCTTCCGTTAGAACTGAGATCCCATCCTTTCATAGGAAATACTATAAAGCAATGCATGCAGGCTACATTATTAACCTCATTAACGACAAAAACATCTCCCTTGACCCCGATTCTGGGTAACCCCAAATTTCCCCCTGGGATCTCATCTGTGCAGTTTCAGACGTTAAGAAGTTCCAATTGCACTACAGCATCACATTTTGTGAAACAGGATAAATGGCCCTCCATCTCAGAATTAATGGACCCGACAGGTCCGTTCAAACTTTTATTTTGGAACGCAGCACAAATACATCATTTCCTTCAGACTCTTCCGAACCCACAAAACTACATTAGACCCCCGACCACGTTTTAAGAAATGCTTATAAACACGGAACCTCTGCCACATTAAGATGTACGCCCTATTGAATACACCTCCCCAACCACCCAGTCTACCATGCATCACAAAGTGGGAAACAGACCTTCAAAGCTCTTTCACAGCAGTCTAGAAACAAAACATGATTAATCTCTCCCTTAAATCCTCAGTGTGCACTAAAATACAGGAGATGAACTATAAGATCCTGACGAGGTGGTATTTAACACATAGTCGATTACATATCATGTTTCCGGACACGTCAAAATACTGCTGGCGATGTCATGAGGAGGAAGGAACGATATTGCACATGTTTTGGTCATGTCCTAAATTGAGAACTTTCCGGACTGCAGTTCGTACCATATCCCAAAAATTTACTGATTTTCAGATCCCGAACGACCCGGCATTCTTTCTACTCCACATATCTTCCATACCGATCAAAAATTATAAAAAATCTTTATTGCGCCACTTAACAAACGCAGCCAAGTCTTGCATTCCCATGCTCTGGAAGCAACAATCTCCGCCAACCACATCGCTGTGGCTACGGAAAGTAGAAGACATAAACAGAATAGAGGATCTTATAATGACAGCCCAAAATAGGCAAGAAACCTACAGGAAACTTTAGTAATGATTCAGATTATAGCGTCTAATTTTCCTGTTTTTAAACAGTCCTCACATTTTGTTTGTTTAATCATGCAGAAGGGAAGAAGGCAGAACAAGATCCATTCATTTGGATTATTTGAAAGGCAAACACACCTACACTGCCATCCTTTATATCAAAAATTCTATGTTAAAAGAGAAGTATCTTTTCTTATTTTTTTTGCAGAATCATACTTAGCTAGGTGGATGCAGCATTCGTCTGATGCTGCATCTGTTCCCAGCCGGCTCTAAGACTGAGAACCGAGTGATCAAAGACCGCTGATCACTCAGTTCTCAGAGCTCCCTGAGCAGAGAGCTGGTGACTGTTAGTCACCGGTTCTCTGCTCTGTCCCCCCCTCACTGGAGCGCTTTGCTGTGGATTGCGCAGGAGGAGGCGACTTAGGCTCTCAGCGGCTCACTGAGAGGCTGAGCTGGGTGCCAGTCTAGGCATGTGGGCGGATTCCGACTTCTTTGTCTTGATCTTGCCCCAGTCTGGACCATCTCTGTGACATCAGTCGACAGCAGGCTTCAGCCCATTGTTTGGTGAAAACGTGTCACAGGAGTTCAGAATTAACTGCACTCCTGTGATCCACAGAGCTTTGGCTGTACTTCTCCTTTAATGATCTTCAAACCAATTGAGTGATTAATTACTTACCAGATTTTATTTTACTTCATCATTTATGCAGAAATCTCTGTGGTTGCATGCCTTGACAGACTATTACTATGTATTCAATCCAAGCACTTTTTTACATGCAAGAAAATGCTTGTAGATAACTGTCTTGCTGGCAAGGAAGAACCCTGTACTACTTGCCACTGCAAAACATCAAACAACACATTAATAAGGATGTCTAATGGAAATGTAAGATATGAGGTAATATTCTGTTGTTTAAACAAGAAAATACACACTACTCAGTGTGCCTTGAGGGTAGATTCACACCATATGCGGTGGGACGGCACTTGGTGACTATTCCAACGCAGTCCCAAAATGTCTTGTCACCTGTGTACCCAGTTTACAGCACCTCACACCATGCAGCAGCCAATTGAACTTTGTGAAATGTCTGTGTGACATGTAGCCAGGTGCTAGGTTAGAGACAGAAAGCAATTAAAGACACTGTACTGCAGTTCTTTCTGAACTTCAGGATGAATGGGTTAACATTACCTCATCTCCATCCACCAGGGGGAGCTGACAAGCAGAAGAAGCTCAATAAACTTTAATGTTGGCAGCAGGGAACCATAGGTGATGTAGTTTGTCAAAGAAACTCGGCTATGACTGTTATTGGACTGTTTGACTACAATTCCCAATGTGAGCTTAAGGAGAGCTGTATTTTCCCAGGTTGAATACAGAGTGACTTCCTCTTTGCTGAGAAGAGACTGAGACTAAGGTGTGCAGATCGCTACCTCTGAGGTGCTGAGGACCGGAGTCGCCACAGGCAAACCAGGAAGCGATCTGACACCTGAACAGCACAGTATGTATCCCAGCTGTATCTCTAGGATTGGTGGGAGGACGCTTCTGCCATTAACCTGTTTCTGCTAGCAGAGACTGATCACATAGGGCAGTGATGGCAAACCTTGGCACCCCAGATGTTTTAGAACTACATTTCCAATGATGCCCCACTACACTGCAGAGTGCATGAGCATCATGGGAAATGTAGTTCTAAAACATCTGGGGTGCCAAGGTTCGCCATCACTGACATAGGGACTTAGGGACATAGGGACATTTGTTGCATGCAGACTTTACTGGGACTGTACTCATGTGCACCACCGTAAAGACTGGGCCCCAAAGTTAGCTGGCTAAAGAACTAGGGCTAAGGACTGCTCACTCAGATAGCTGCTTCACAAGAACTTTGCCTGTTGTCCATTGTAAGAGGTACCTCTTTAGGGAGTTCTAAATGTCATCACTTCCATTTGATTCCCATTCATATTCCCATTTGCAGTATTGATTATCATTGCTGTTACTGTTTTCTAATGTCATTACTTTTTGCTGATTTTGTGGATTACAAGGTTTACTTTAATCTAGCTGCCCAAAACTCCATTCTATGAGGCTATAGCCTAGTTATCATATTGTCTAGTGAATGGCGATTGACCTAATCCTTTACTGGCAACTGGCAAACTTCCTGGTGTTCTGCAGTACACCGAGGTTGTATCAGCTGACCTCCGGGTTTTGGTGAGGTCATGTCTGGTGACGCAAGTCCCTCCACTGTTCTCTGGCGGTCTCCCATCAAGGATGTCTCTCACATCTGGGTCCCCCGGCATATCCCTCCTGCCGCTAGCCTGTGTCTGATCAATCGCTGGTAATACTGCACAACTCCTGGTCATGTTTTTTATGCATTTGGAATAAAATTTGACCTTTTCACTGGACACCTGGTCTTTGGTGTAATTGGGCTCCGAAATCCATCCTGCTATCAGCCCCTTGTACACTTTTTATTTACAGACGGTATTCATGTGTTTTTTCAGGATCGCCTGCTGGAAATTTGTTTTTATGTTTCTTTCCACCATCCCAGTGGTCACTTTGAGGCTGCCATGCCTTGTGTTATTTCTTGGCATTACATCTTGGTGCAGCTGTAGATATCTCATTCAGATGGGGAAGTAGCAGTCTAGCACCCAATATGCTTGTATATCCAACCTGAATGTCTGACCATTTGTTGTCAATAAATAAATCTGTATAATTTTTATGACCGGCTTTGTTTCAGCTACTCATAATCAAAGAACGATCATATGATACTGGAGAAACCTCTTTCTTATAGGATCAGACACATGTCTATATTTCAATCTTCAAGATTTAAAAGTGAAAAAGTAACTTTTAACACTCAAGAAAGATCGATGCAGTTTCTGAATCATGAACGATTTGGGTTTAGTCTGATTTGTAGTTTTGACTCAACACAGCTATTTACACAGTTAGCTGGCTATCAAATTCTTTAACTAGAAAACTCCTTTTCAAATATTTTATTGAGAATAATACAATAAAAGAAATCATACAATGAGTTTGTAGTTAAACAATGTGTACAAGTATGTGAAATTAGGCTTCTCAATATCTTAACAGAGGGTAAATACTTTCATAAGAGTATGTAGCTTGAAGTATAATTTTAAAAACATTCCTTAAGTAAAGATAAACATGTATAATATAATGAACTAAATTGAATCCATGGTAAGAATAATAACCTTAAGACTTAAGCCGCGTACACACGAGCGGAATGTCCGACAGAAAAAGTCCGATGGAAGCTTTTCATCGTCTATTCCGATCGTGTGTATGCCTCATCAGACTTTTTTTCCTGAAAATTCTGACGGACCTAGAAATAGAACATGCTCTAAATATTTCCGTCGGAACCAATTCCTATTGGGAAAACCGCTCGTCTGTATGCTGTTCTGACGGACCAAAAACAGCGCTTGCTTTGAAGCAAGTACGAGACGGAAGCTATTGGCTACTGGCTATTGAACTTCCTTTTTCTAGTCCTGTCGTACGTGCTGTACGTCACCGCGTTCTGGACGGTCAGAGTTTGGTCGGACTTTGGATTGACCGTGTGTAGGCAAGACCGCTTGAATAGAATTCCGTCAGAGTTCCGTCGGAGAAACCTTCGGAATTTAATCTGACGGCTAAACTGGTCGTGTGTTCAGGGCATTAGGGTTGGAGGAGATCCAGTGTCTTATAGAGTAAACGAATGGTTATCGTCGGGATAGCATGAGGAAGTAAGTAAACAATCCAGGACCAAGATCCATCTATGTGGTTCGGTTATTCCTGGGAAGAAGGATAATTAATCAGACCACCCCAAGAATCTCCTTTGTAGTGGTATCATTAGGAAATATATAGCTGATTAATTTATAAAGTATAAAGGTAGTGGGGGGGGGGGGGGGGGGAGACAACTCCAGAAGAGAACGGTAAGTTAGTAAATTCAAAATGATACACAGGTGGTAAGATGTGGGATTGGTAAGTAACCTCAGGAAAATATAAGAGATTGATCAAGACCAGGTGGTAGGTGGTGTTCAATCCAAGGAGGCCATAATGATTCAAACATGGGAACTTTATCTAGTAAGATCGCCTCTGTTTTAGCGTGAATCATAGCTTGTGTTACTCGGTGTTTGACTGATACCATGCATAATGTGGGTGAATTCCAGGCTTTTGCAATAGTTTGTTTTGCAGCCGTAGTTATCAATAGTAGGAGTTTGAATTGGCGGTGAGTTAAGGTTTGCGGTTTGTTATTCAGGATCGCTACCGTTGGGTCAGGTAGTATTGTGGTTTTGAATATGGTAGTGAGAATTTTGAATATTTCGGACCAAAAAGTACTGACTATGGGACAATCCCACCAAATGTGTAAGTGTGTACCTAAATCAGCACATCCTCAGAAGCAGTTAGCAGGGTACTGAGGGAGGAATTTTGAAATCCTGGCTGGTACTAGGTACCATCTGGTAAGCACCTTGTAGTAGGTCTATAGAGCTACTATATTCGGTGTAGCCGATTTAGTAGCCTGCCATATGTGAGACCAGTTTAGTGTGTCTGGTTGAAGGTTTAGATCAGTTTCCCATTAAGTTGTATAGGATGGAGGGGAAGAGGTTGTATGTGATAATAGTTGGTTGTACAGATTTGAAATGAGTCCTCGCTTATGAGGGTCAGATTTGCAGGCTTGTTCAAAGATCGTGAAGCTTGGGGTGGATGAATTTAGAGGAGTGTTTTGGATTAGAAATTGCTTTATTTGTAAGTATCTGAAAGTTTCTTTTTGAGGTAGAGCATGTGTTTCTCGTAATGTAGCAAAAGGTGTAATAGTAGTGGATTTGTAAAAGTGATGAGAACGTATTAGTTCTGCATTTGACCAAACAAAGAAGGAGGATGGAGAAGTCCAGGCTGGATAGAAGGAGGGGTTATTGAGGAAGGAAAGAAGGGGATCATGTTTAGATTGGAGACCAAAATGAGCTCTTAGTCTTTTCCAAATTGAAAGGCTGTGTTGTGCTGGTAGGAGCCAAAAAAGATTTGCCACGCACATGCGCCTCCCTCTTAACTAGAAAACTCACAACCATGTTCTGCTTATTATTTTCAGACTTCTCTCTCTTCACCCTCCTTATTTTTATATGTTAAGTATAAGTACATGTACCTTTTTTCATCTTATCTCTTGCCTTTAATATAAAAATATGACAGCTGAACCTTAAGCAGATAAAAGACACACATTAATGCAGTTCTGTATTCATTAATACACAGTTGAATGTATTTTAAATGCAAGCAGTGTAAGTACCTGAATTCTAACTTGCTGTCACCTGCAACAAATCTCAGAATGGGGAGAGGGAGAAGCAGCACAAATTACCAGTTAGTTCTGCTGCAGTGCTCACTATGTCGATCATGCCGATAGGAGGAAAGAGCAGAGCAACAAAGCAAAATCAGCAGACCGATTACCTAATTTCTCTAACTGTCCAGCCACAGGCTGGGAGAGGGACAAAAATATTAAGGGGTCTTTGAAAAAAAAAATAATAATAATAAAATCGCTGGAGGCATGTCACACACATTTGTGCAGGCTGGACGAATGTTCCCTGTATTTTCTGTAATAGAATAATTTCTATGATCGTCAGCTCCATCTAGTGGCCAAAACGTGGTAGATTTTTTCATTGAGGTAGTTCTAAAAACAATACCACATTTTGACCACTGGATGGAGCTGACGGTCATGGGAATTAATCTGCTACAAAAAATATAGAGACATTGTCTACAGGGGTGGGACAAGGGGTGGGCAGGAGGGATGGCTGCCCTGGGCACTGTTGTATCTTGAGAGGTGGGGGGGGGGTGTTGCAAGGAGATGGGGGGTTTAGGTGGTATGAATTATTCTAGGGGAGGGGAGATTTGTGCTAGTAGGGATGATTAATGGGGGATATTTGTGCTAGGAGGGGAAATTTGGGGAGGGGGATTTATGCTGCTAGGAGGGTGGATGGGGGAATTTGGAGTGGGGGGGTGTATGTATTGGGAGGGGAAATTTGAGGGGCAGATGACTTGTGTTAGGAGGAGTGATTTTTTGGGGGAGTCGATTTGTGCGGGGGGAGGGGGGAATTGTGGAAAGGGAGGATTTGAGCTGGAAGGAGGGATGGAGGGGTAAGCATGCAGATTATTGCTCTTTTTTATTGAGGGGGGGAGTTTTGCTGGCACATAATGCTCATAGATCTTGGAAGGGGGGGGCGCAGTTTGCCATGTTTGCCCTGGACTTTAGATGACCTTGTCCCGGCACTGATTGTCTGTGCCTGGTTTTCGCTAGGGATTCACACAAAGAAGTTTATGTTTTACTGCGTGATACTGCTAGGTGATAACCTTTAGGTGGCATCTCACGTGTTGAAGGGCAAGGGAAATGAAATATGAAATCAGGGAATAGTATGAACAGGCAGGGAAATCATCATACAAGTAGAAACAGATATCAAAGTGCAAATTTGAATAAACCTTTTGCTCATGTACTGCCACAGTGCACCTAGCAGGGTTTGTACTAGCAACCCAGTGATGACACAAGCACCAGAAACATGCCTGTCTTGGGGATCCCTGTTTCATATGGCATGGGTTATGTATAGTAACTACATAAATGGGAAATAGCATCATGGTAGCTGACAAATTTCAAAGAGCAACAGTTGCTGCCCACAAGAAGCAAATGAAAGCCACCAGTTCGTTACTAGTCTTAGGAAGACACTGAAATTATTGGTTTTTAGATTGCTTCAGTTAGAAAATGAAACATGACTTCTCCATTAGCTTTTAACGTAAACATGATAGTACAAGCCCTAGTAAGGAGACAACAGAGGACCTTGAGCTAATACAGTAGATATGACTTTTAAGTACTGAATATATGGAAGAGCCTGGCATGCTTAGCATTCAGCAATGGCTAGTTTCCACTCAACGCTACATTTTTGAGTGCGTAGCATTATAATAATTCATTTATTAGATGTAATTACCCTGTCTTGTATGGTGCCAAAATCAGAAATCTGTATCGTGATCTAACTCTATGGGTCTAGCACCAACAAAGTCAGCTGCAACTTTAGCAGCTCCTAATCTTAAGTTTAGGAGCTTTTGGCGTTTTTTATATATAATCTGCTCTGAAATAAAGTAAAAAACATAACAAACAGTGTGTATGTGTATGTATATATATATATATACATACACACATTTTTTGTCCTATACTGTAAGGAGGTGTTTTTCTTAGGAAAATGGCTGGAGACTGAGATTCTCCCATTAAAATCAATGCAATTTGGTCCACCACAAAATGGCCACCAGCCGGAGCCCTAATTACAAGGACAGATTGTATAGTGTTAATGGGGATGCTAGGAGCGGAAGCTGTTTGTCCCCGCAGACGTCTCAGCAGAGTCTGTCTACACAGCTGTTCCCCGCCGCACCGATCATTCCCAGGAGATCGGGAGGCACTTGCGGGTGTGCGGGAGCCACCGCAGAAATGCGTGAGATGTCTGTATATATATATATATATATATATATATATATATATATATATATATATGTGTATGTATATATACAGTCAGGTCCATAAATATTGGGACATCATCACAATTCTAATCTTTTTGGCTCTATACACCCCACCACAATGGATTTGAAATGAAATGAACAAGATGTGCTTTGTATATGTGCCTCACACTTTTTAAGGGACCAAAAGTAATGGGACAATTGGCTGCTCAGTTGTTCCATGGCCAGGTGTGTGTTATTCCCTCATTATCCCATTTACAAGGAGCAGATAAAAGGTCCAGAGTTCATTTCAAGTGTGCTATTTGCATTTGGAATCTGTTGCTGTCAACTCTCAATATGAGATCCAAAGAGCTGTCACTATCAGTGAAGCAAGCCATCATTAGGCTTAAAAAACAAAACAAACCCATCAGAGAGATAGCAAAAACATTAGGTGTGGCCAAATCAACTGTTTGGAACATCCTTAAAAAGAAGGAACGCACTGGTGAGCTCAGCAACACCAAAAGACCCGGAAGACCACGGAAAACATCTGTGGTGGATGACCGAAGAATTCTTTCCCTGGTGAAGAAAACACCCTTCACAACAGTTAGCCAGATCAAGAACACTCTCAAGGAGATAGGTGTATGTGTGTCAAAGTCAACAATCAAGAGAAGACTTCATCAGAGTGAATACAGAGGGTTCACCACAAGATGTAAACCATTGGTGAGCCTCAAAAACAGGAAGGCCAGATTAGAGTTTGCCAAACATATAAAAAAGCCTTCACAGTTCTTGAACAACATCCTATGGACAGATGAGACCAAGATCAACTTGTACCAGAATGATGGAAAGAGAAGAGTATGGAGAAGGAAAGAAACTGCTCATGATCCAAAGCATACCACCTCATCAGTGAAGCATGGTGGTGGTAGTGTCATGGCGTGGGCATGTATGGTTGCCAATGGAACTGGTTCTCTTGTATTTATTGATGATGTGACTGCTGACAAAAGCAGCAGGATGAATTCTGAAGTGTTTTGGGCAATATTATCTGCTCATATTCAGCAAAATGCTTCAGAACTCATTGGACAGCGCTTCACAGTGCAGATGGACAATGAAACGAAGCCTACTGCGAAAGCAACCAAAGAGTTTTTTAAGGGAAAGAAGTGGAATGTTATGCAATGGCCAAGTCAATCACTCGACCCGAATCCGATTGAGCATGCATTTCACTTGCTGAAGACAAAACTGAAGGGAAATGCCCCAAGAACAAGCAGGAACTGAAGACAGTTGCAGTAGAGGCCTGGCAGAGCATCACCAGGGATGAAACCCAGTGTCTGGTGATGTCTATGCATTTCAGACTTCAGGCTGCAATTGACTGCAAAGAATTTGCAACCAAGTATTAAAAAGTGAAAGTTTGATGGATGATTGTTATAGGGCGTACACACGGTCGGACTTTGTTCGGACATTCCGACAACAAAATCCTAGGATTTTTTCCGACGGATGTTGGCTCAAACTTGTCTTGCATACACACGGTCACATAAAGTTGTCGGAAAATCTGATTGTTCTGAACGCGGTGGCGTAAAACACGTACGTCGGGACTATAAACGGGGCAGTGGCCAATAGCTTTCATCTCTTTATTTATTCTGAGCATGCGTGGCACTTTTTCCGTCGGATTTGTGTACAGACGATCGGAATTTCCGACAACGGATTTTGTTGTCGGAAAATTTTATCTCCTGCTCTCCAACTTTGTGTGTCGGAAAATCCGATGGAAAATGTCCGATGGAGCCCACACATGGTTGGAATTTCCGACAACACGCTCCGATCGGACATTTTCCATCGGAAAATCCGACCGTGTGTACGGGGCATTAATCTGTCCCATTACTTTTGGTCCCTTAAAAAGTGGGAGGCACATATAAACTGTTGTAATTCCTACACCTTTCATCTGATTTGGATGTAAATACCCTCAAATTAAAACTGAAAGTCTGCAGTTAAAGCTCATCTTGTTTGTTTCATTTCAAATTCATTGTGGTTGTGTATAGAGCCAAAAAGATTAGAATTGTGTCAGTGTACCAATATTTATGGACCTGACTGTGTATATATATATATATATATATATATATATATATATATATATATATATATGGCTCTCACTTGCAGAACTGCTGCTCTGGCCTTACACTCCAGGCCCTTGTCTGTCTCATACAGACTGTTTCACCGACCACCTTGGTGTATATAGCTAGCAGCCTATTGCTGCACTGGCTCCCACGTGGCACCCTCCTGACTCCGGGTACTCAGACTTCCTATCTGCCGGGGTGGAGCCCAGAACCATAGTCAGGCTAATACTAAAAGCCCAGCACACACCTGACCCATCAGTATGCTGGCTGTTCTGAATACCTGGATCCAGGATCGGAGATTTCATCCCACCTGGATCGCTTTGAAATCTCCAGGCTCAAGGTCCCAAAACAAACTTAAGAGAACACTGAGGAAACTGAAAAGCCAGTTTCCTCTTCATGTCACAAGCTCCCTGGAGCCCCTCAACCCCTCTGGTTGGGAATTCTGGGTCACAACCTCATTTTAGACCCTGGCAGGGCAACTGTCAGGAAAGGTTCCATCTGCTGGTAATATCTATCATTTGGCATGCAGTACTGAGGCCCACCAGCAGGTGTCTCTTGGCAGTTTGGAACTGTCAGGAGAGCTTTTCCCTGCTGGTGTTATGTCATCTTTGGGCCGCAGTACTGGCATCCACCAGCAGATGGATCCTGGCAGTGTGGAGCAGACAGCACCTCCTGCGTTCAGGTGTCACTTGAAGCTAATTACAGGCATTCATATAAATACCCGGCTGATGATTGCTCTTATTGGCCTGGTATCTTCCTTGTGCCCTGATCCGTACCTGCGAACCTGATTTTGTTACCTGTGTACCTGATCCTGTTACCCTGTGCATCTGATCCTGATACTGTCCTTCCTGTTACCTTGCATCCCTGCCCTGTAGCCTGATCCCTTTGCCCCTTCCTCCATCTGCTGTTCCCCTGTGTATGACCCCAGCCTGCCTTACGTTTGTGATTCTGGAACTGCCCTTGTTTATTTGCTGATCTCCTATGAATGACCCTGGCCTGGCTACATTTAGATTGCGGTACTTCCCTTATATTGTATAAAGTTATTGTTGTTTGTGGTTCACTGTTTGGTTGGTTGTTCACTGTTTATATTGGAGGTGTTTATATATTGTTATCACTTATCTTTAAATAAACTTAATTATTCACTTACATGCGTTTTGGTTCTCTCTGTGCAATCCACACAGTCTGCTCTTACCAATTCATGACAGTATACCAGGGCCATCTCTGACCAGAAGTGGCTGCACAGGGGAACCATCTTGGTTATGTTTACGTTGCTGGGATGAATTCAGATGTAATTGTGTATTATGTGCTGCTGGCATCAGAGAGTTCTGAATATCTCCGTCAGGCATTGAAAGGGTGGTCCAGTGATCAGCTGCTGGAGATTATTCGTTTAGCTCACTCTGTAATTGATCAGGGCAGAATACTGTTTGAGGATGTTCGGCCTTTGATTAAGATATGTACAGAGCTGGCTCTTCCCTGTATTCCAAAGGAGCCATGATGACTTCTCTCCTCTCTTCAGCATTAATCAGGTAGCGTCCCTAGTGTGGCTGTTGGAGGATGACTCTGCATCCTTTTTGGAGCACTATTCGGTTTGTTCCAAACAGTTGTTGAAGGATTGTATAGATGAAGTGCAGTCCCTGGTCAGACAGAGGGTATGTAAGCCCACTTTTGTTCTACCTGTACTTCAGGCATGGTCAGACCCCTTATGCCCAGCTTCTGTCAGCTCTCCACAACCCAGAGCTGCTACTAAACACCTGCCTGCTCAGACATCATTTCTTCCATCACCTATGGCAACCTTGGCTATAGGCCAATCTACGCTGCTTCCCACCAAGTACCTATACCCAGTCTCTACCCACTGCACCTATCCTGCCTTCAATCCACCTGCCTCTTCCCTTCCACCTGTAACAATCCCACAAAAACCTCCTCCAGCCACTGTTCCCTTGTTTCCACTGCATTCCAGCCCTTCCTTTTACCCAGTTCCATCCCTTTCTTACAGCCGATGCAGTTACCTACAAAACTGCGGTGACTAAGCCAAAAAAGAAACAGAATTTTCTTTCCAACCCACACGATCCTGCCAGTAACCCAACCTGCCTCCATACCAACCAACCTGCTCCAGCCAGCTGAACCTGATGACCCACTTGATCCTGCCAAATCTCTGCCTGCTATCCAGCTTGAAGTTCCTGTGCCCCAGTCTGATGTTCCTGTATCCACGTTCCAGTCTGATGTTCCAGTACCTGCTGACCAGTTTGATGTACCTGCTACCCGGTCCGACATTCCAGTGCAAGCTGCCCGGTCTGTTCCAGTGTCCATGCTCCAGTCTGACGTTCCAGTGACTGCGATCCAGTCTGACGTGCCTGCTGTTCCACCTGTCGTGCCAATGCCTGTGCCCGCTGTCCATTCTGACGTCTCAGTGCCTGTTGTTCCATCTGACATCCCAGTGCCTGCTGATCAGCCTGACATCCCAGTGCCTGCTGCCCAGTCTGACATCCTGGTGCCCATGTTCTAGTATGATGTTCCAGTGCCCGCTGTTCAATCTGACGTTCCAGTGCCTCTTGCCCAGTCTGACATCCCGGTGCCTATGTTCCAGTCTGATGTTCCAGTGCCCGCTATTCAATCTGACGTTCCAGTGCCTGCTTTCCGGTCTGATGTCTCAGTGCCCACTTTCCAGTCCGATGTCTCGGTGCACGCTTTCCAGTGTGATGTCTCGGTGCCCGCTTTCCAGTCTGATGTCCTGGTGCCCGCCTTCCAGTCTGATGTCCTGGTGCCTGCTTTCCAGTCTAATGTCCTGGTGCCCGCCTTCCAGTGTGATGTCTTAGTGCCTTTCAGTCTGATGTCTTGGTGCCTGTCTCCCAGCTTGACGTTCCGGTGCCTGTGTCCCCGCTTGAAGTTCCGGTGTCCCCACTTGAAGTCCCAGTGTCCTGGTCTGGGCTCCCGGTGTCCTGGTCTGGGGTCCCGGTGTCCCGGTCTGAAGATCCGGTGTTCCAGCCTGAAGATCCGGTGTCCCAGCCTCAGCCTGAAGTTTCAGTGCCCGTGTCTCAGCCTGTCATGCCAGTGCCCGTCATCCGGCTTTCTGGGCCAGTGCCCGGCGTCTGGCTCGCTGATCCAGGACCCATTACCCAGCCCACTGGGCCAGGGCCCATTACTCAGCTAGCTGAGCCGGTGCCTGTTACCCAGCCTGCCGTTACAATGCTCGCTACTCGGCCCTATGACCCAGATCCTGACGCCCAGCTCGAAGACCCACAGCCTGCCGTCCAGCCCGATGACCTGGAGCCTGCTGTCCAGCTCGATGACCCGGAGCCTGCCTTCCAGCTCGATGACCCGGAGCCTGCCTTCCAGCTCGATGACCCGGAGCCTGCCTTCCAGCTCGATGACCCGGAGCCTGCCTTCCAGCTCGATGACCCGGAGCCTGCCTTCCAGCTCGATGACCCGGAGCCTGCCTTCCAGCTCGATGACCCGGAGCCTGCCGCTCAGCTCGATGACCCGGAGCCTGCCGCTCAGCTCGATGACCCGGAGCCTGCCGCTCAGCTCGATGACCCGGAGCCTGCCGCCCAGCTCGATGACCCGGAGCCTGCCGCCCAGCTCGATGACCCGGAGCCTGCCGCCCAGCTCGATGACCCGGAGCCTGCCGCCCAGCTCGATGACCCGGAGCCTGCCGCCCAGCTCGATGACCCGGAGCCTGCCGCCCAGCTCGATGACCCGGAGCCTGCCGCCCAGCTCGATGACCCGCAACCTGCCGCCCAGCTCGATTATCCGGAACCTGCCGCCCAGCTCGATGACTCGGAGCCTGCCGCCCAGCTCGATAAGCCTGCTGCCCAGCTCGATGACCCGGAGCCTGCTGCCCAGCTCGATGACCCAGAGCCCGCTGTCTGCCCTGATGTGCCCGCTGTCTGCCCAGTTTGACATACCCATTGCTGAGTTTGGAACTGTCAGGAGAGCTTTTCCCTGCTGGTGTTGTCATCTTTGGGCCACATTACTGGCGTCCACCAGCAGATGGATCCTGGCAGTGTAGAGCAGACAGCACCTCCTGCATTCAGGTGTCACTTGAAGCTAATTACAGGCATTCATATAAATATCTGGCTGATGATTGCTCTCATCGCCCTGGTATCTTCCTTATGCCCTGATCCGTACCTGTGAACCTGATTCTGTTACCCTGTGCATCAGATCCTAATCCTGTTCCTCCTGTTACCTTGCATCCCTGCCCCGCAGCCTGATCCCTTGCACCTTCCTCCATCTGCTGTTTCCCTGTGTATGACCCCGGCCTGCCTTATGTTTGTGATTCTAGAACTGCCTTTGTTTATCTGCTGATCTCCTGTGAATGACCCTGGCCTGGCTACATTTAGATTGCAGTACTTCCCTTATATTGTATATAGTTTGGTTGGTTGTTCACTGTTTGTATTGGAGGTGTTTATATATTGTTATCACTTATCTATAAATAAACTAAATTATTCACTTACATGCATTTTGGTTCCCTCTGTGCAATCCACACAGTCTGGTCTTACCAATTCATGACAGCAACGCTATACCACAATATATATATATACTTTGCATCCAGTGTAGCCTATATCTACAGTGCACTCTGTGGTGTACTGTTTCTAATACACTTCAAGCGGTGTACACAGTATCTAGTACAGTGTGTACAGTTTCTACTACACTTCTGGTGGTGTACACAGTATCTAATACAGTGTAGTGTGGTGTTGCAAAACAAAATATACATCATGTCCAGAAGGCCACCAAGGAGAGGCAAACACTCACAGGCCACTAAAAGAGGGCAAGCAACCTCTGTGTCTACAGTTCAACAGTGCTGGTCGTGTACATGGTGCATACTCTGCAGGTGGCCTTGGGGCACGCTTGTCCTTTTTTTCTCCTGCTGGCCATGTTATTGAGCCAGAACATGCAGAAGAGTTGGTGGAGTGGATAACAAAGCCATCAACCAACATTCTCTGTCACCCAGACTCAGAGTAGTTTGCCTTCCAATGCAGCTGCCAAAGTGGCCTATTCTGCCGGCTCCTTGTCCACAGTCACTCCTTCCGTAGCCCCACCATCATTTACGGAGGAGTCCCTAGAATTATTCAACCACAGTGTTGGGTACATGCTGCTGGAGGATGCGCAGCGATTTGAAGGATCTGATGTTGGTTCTCAGGTTGAGGAACGGAGTAACGTGAGCCTAGAGAGAGGGGGTGCCCAAGAAGGACAAGAAACTGGCAGTCATGTTCCTCCAGCTGCAGCATACTGTCAAGTTTGCTCCAGTGACGAGGAGGGAGGGGATGATAAGGTCACTGACTGTACTTGGGTGCCTGAGAGAAGAGAGGAGGAGGAGGCACAACTCCAACGAGGCAGGATGTCCTCTAGGGTGCACCTTAAGGGCAGCCATCCTATTGCATCACACCGCAGAGCTCCGCAGGTGCAGGGCACTGCTGACTCCCTGCTGACTTTTAAAAGTTCTTTAGTGTGGGCCTTTTTTGACACATGTGCAGCAGATCGCACCGTTGCTGTTTGCAACCTATGTCTGAAGCGGATCAAGCGTGGCCAGAACAGCAGCCACTTGGGCATCACATGCTTGACCAGACATATGACGATGCCCGCCATGCAGTCCGATGGCAACAGCACTTGAAAGACCCACATCAAAGAATAAGGCGGACTTCTCCTTGCTCCTCATCTGGGATCTCCAACCCTACTATACCTCCAATCCTCTTAAAAACCTGCACTGAGAGGAATGAAGGTATAGCAATAGGTGTCCCAAGTACTTGCAGCCAATCTGCTAGCAGTAGACTATCATGCGATTTTAGCAGGCAAATTTCCCTACCCCAGTTGCTGAACCGTAAAAAGAAATTCGGTCCCAGCCATCCACATGCTCAGTGTCTAAATGCTAGCTTGGTCAAATTGCTAGCACTGCAACTGCTGCCTTTTCAGCTGGTAGACTCTGCCCCCTTTCGTGAATTTGTGGAATGTACTGTACCACAGTGGCAGGTTCCAAAACGCCATTTCTTTTCACGGAAGGCCATTCCGGCTCTCTACTGGCATGTGGAAGGCAATGTTTTGGCCTCGTTGGACAGGGGGGGTCAGCAGTAGGGTGCATATTACCGCTGACTCATGGTCCAGCAGGCATGGGCAGGGATGTTACCTTTCCTTCACAGCGCACTGGGTAACTCTGCTGGCAGCTGGGAAGGATGCAGGACAGGTGAACCAGCGGTGCTCTGTAAGCGTTCAAGGGGCTACGCAAGCAGTCAGGCTAAAAGATGCCATGTGGTGCTTGAGTTGATTTGCCTAGGGGACAGGAGCCACACTGGGGCAGAGATTCTGTCAGCTCTGCAGGGGCAGGCTCAGAGGTGGTTGAAGCCATGCCAGCTTCAGCCAAGAATGGTTGCGACAATGGCACCAACCTTCTCTCCACCCTCCGACAGGGACACTTGACCCATATTCCATGTTTGGCACACGTCCTGAATTTGGTGGTGCAGCGGTTCCCAGGCTTACAGGATCTCCTGAGGCGGGCCAGAAAAGTCTGTGGTCATTTCCGCCGGTTATACAATGCCAGTGCTCGGCTGGCTGACATTCAAAGGGAATGCAACCTGCCCACCAACCGCCTCATTTGTGACATGTCCAACCAGGTGGAAGAAGAGTGTCTGTGAGGGGTGAAAGTGTTCTAGTACCACCATCAAAGGCCCAATTTTCTGCCCCTGTTTAACAGGGGCATGTAATTACAATTTTTGATATAGTATTTCACAGCAGGGCCCATTCCTGGGCCCACCAATAGTAACTGTGAGGGCTTACAGTGTTCTGGTACCACCAACACCTAAGGCCCAATTTTCTGCAGAGTATATAAGGTAGACCGTATATTATATATACTGCTGTTCAGAGTATAAAGTGATTATATAAATGATTTAATGTAGTTTTTTTCAATGATTTTCATCTATATTGCCAGGACCTGACAATACATTACAGCCATGAGTAGTTTTAAATTACATTTTTTCCTTTAGAAATGTCAGTTTGCTGTGGTATTGTTCTAAACACGGGAAAAATGTGCTACTTTACAGGCATACTAAGGACACCCCCCAGGCACAATATTTAAAGGAATATTTCATTTTTATTGTTTCACTTTAAGCATTATTAAAATCACTGCTCCCGAAAAAATGGCCGTTTTTATAACTTTTTTTTGCATTGATACATGTCCCCTGGGGCAGGACCCGGGTCCCCAAACACTTTTTATGGCAATACCTTGCATATAAGCCTTTAAAATGAGCACTTTTGATTTTTCACGTTCGTGTCCCATAGACTTTAACGGTGTTTGCGTGTTCGAACAAATTTTTTGCCTGTTCGAATGTTCTGCTGCGAACCGAACCGGGGGGTGTTCAGCTCATCCCTAGTTATCACTGAATTGCTGGAGGAAACAGAGAGCCATGGGAAATGCATGTGAACTGTCAGCCACTGATGATGGAGGCGTGGTTAAGCCTCCGGAACTCTCTGATTGGTCACAGCGTCTCAGGCTGCTCACTGCAATTTCCCCGCGGCTCTGTATCCTTGGCTTCCTCAAGCGATTCAGTGAAACAGCAGCTTGGATCAGGAGAATGGGGCAGCGGACTTTACAGACTGACATGCTTACAGCTCTGACGTGGAGAGTGAGTGGATTGTTTTTAAACATTTCATTCATTAAAAACTACCGCACCAGCAACTGCCTGTTGCCTCTTTCTCACCCTTATGTTTTGACTCCTCTGTAATTGCCCCCCCCCACCCGTCGCCAGGGCAGCCATCAGAAATTTTGGGGCCCCTTACACACATTTAGGCCTGGCCCCCCCCCCCCCCCCCGGGTCTGACCACCAACATTCCCTAGGGCCCGCCCATTGACCATCCCACGAGTCCCCATCCACGACCAGCCTCATGCATCCCTCTCCACAATGTTTCCCCATCCACGCCCAGCACCATCCATCCCTCTCCACAATGTATGCATTGTGGAGAGGGATGGATGAGGATGCATTGTGGAGAGGGATGGATGGATGGTGCTGGGAAGGGATAGGGAGGCATTGTGGAGAGGGATGGATGATGCTGGGTGGGGATGAAGATGATGGAGCTGCATTGTGGAAAATTGATGAGAATGTCTCTATGTGGGGATGAGAGTTACATAGTGAATAGGGGCTCTCCACCCAGAGCCATTCTCATAAACTTTCCACAACGCAGCTCCATCATGCCACTGATGCCAGCTTGTCAGGCTCAGCCCTCAGGTGTCCCATCCAAGGAGAAGGATATTAAATAAATTCTAAATATACAGGCAGCATATGGGGCATAGCAGCACACACTAAACTTTTGTGACGTACCCTTCAGGCTGCTCTCTGGTATTTATCTGCATGCACCTGATAGGGCTGGGTGCATGCAGATAGATGCTGACGAGCTGACCACACCCCCTGCCCGTGTCCCAGCCAATCACATTGTAAACCAACCTAGCAGCAGCCAGCAGGCTCCGCCTCAGCAGGGAAGAAAGAGGAGTGAGTGCTGGCCGCGATCACCTGCTGGGCAGGTGGGGTGTTGTTAGTCAGAAAGGCAGCAGTGGCTGGCGGAGTCTCGGGCTTCATGTAAAGCTTCTTTCCACTTCTCTACCAGCGGGGGGGGGGCGCCAGTGAAAGGAGGCTATATAGCGGCCGGGCGCCGTGCAGGCTAGCGGCGGCGCAGTTGATCGATTTATTTCATGTGCTGCTGTATGGGGAGCGGGCCCTGGCCAGCCGGGCTCCTTTGGATGCTCGGGCCCCTTACTTGAGTACTGCCTGTACCTCCCGATGGCGGCCCTGCCCGCCGCTCCGATTCCCCCTGTGTGCTGGGGCCCCTACAGGAGGCCCCATGGTACCCCCTGTCAGCGGCACTGGTGTCTGGGTCTCAGGCAGAGGGAAACCCGGGCACAGCATTCTAAACCCGTACTGTCCGGGTCAAAACCGGACAGGTGGCAACCCTAAGCTGACCCCCTGTCCCTTAACCCCTCAAAACCAAACAACCAACATCACTTATTTCAAGTTATGTATAAGAACTGTTAAAAATGTAGTTATTAATATTATTCGTAACTATTTTACATAATTTTAATTTTGTAGTTAACGACTTACCCACTGGGCACTTAAACCCCCTTCCTAACCAGACCAATTTTCAGCTTTCGGTGCTCTCACATTTTGAATGACAATTACTCAGTCATGCAACACTGTACCCATATGACATTTTTACCTTTTTTTCACACAAATAGAGCTTTCTTTTGGTGGTATTTGATCACCTCTGGGTTTTTCAAATGAAAAAAACGCATTTTTCTTGGTTTCTGTTATAAAATTTTGCAAATTAGTAATTTTTCTTCATAAATTTTGGCCAAAATTTATACTGCTACATATCTTTGGTAAACATAACCCAAATCAGTGTAAATTATTTGTTCTTTGTGAAAGTTATAGTCTACGAACTATGGTGCCAATCATTGAAAATTGATCACACCTGATGTACTGAAGGCCTCTCATTTTGTGAGACACTAACAAGCCAGGAAAGTATAAATTCCCCCCAAATTGCCCCTTTTTAGACATTCCAAGGTATTTAGTAAGAGGCATGGTTAGTTTTTTTAAGTTGTCATTTTTTCCCACAAGTCTTTGCAAAATGACGATTTTTTTTTTTCACAAAATTGTCATTATAACAGGTTATTTTTCTCACGTGGCATGTGCATACCACAAATTACACCTATCCCTCCCGAGTATGGCAATACCACATGTGTGAGACTTTTACACAGCATTGTCACATACACACATACACATAGTATTGAAGTAGCATCTTTAGGTGTTCTAGGAGCATAAATTACACATCTCATTTCTCCACCAGCTAATACACTTTTGAAGGCCCTGGAGCACCAGAACAATAGAAAAATGCCCACAAAATGACCCCATTTTAAAAAGTAAACACCCCAACTTAAAATCTATGAGGCATAATGAGTCTTTTGAATGGTTCATTTTTTCCAGAAGTTTTTGGAAAATGTGGGAAAAAAATAAAAACGCATTTTTTTTACACAAAGTTGTCCATTTATAAGATGTTTCCAACACATAGCATGTACATAGCAAAAATGACACCCCAAAATACATTCCGCTACTCCTCTTGAGTATGGCGATACCACATGTGTGAGACTTTTACACAGCCTGGCCACATACAGAGGCCCAATATTGAAGTAGCACCTTCAGGCGTTCTAGAAGCATAAATTACATATCTCATTTCTCAACCACCTATTACACTTTTGAAGGCCCTGGAGCACCAGGACAATGGAAATGCCCACAGAATGACTCCATTTTGGAAAGCAAACCCCCCAACGTATAATCTATGAGGCATAATGAGTCTTTTGAATGGTTCATTTTTTTCCAGAAGTTTTTAGAAAATGTGGGGAAAAAATGAAAACACATTTTTTTACACAAAGTTGTCCATTTATAAGATATTTCCAACACATAGCAAAAATGACACCCCAAAATACATTCTGCTACTCCTCCTGAGTATGGCGATAGCACGTTTGAGACTTTTGCACAGCCTGGCCACATACAGAGGCCTAACATCCAAGGAGCACCATCAGGTGTTCTAGGGACATAAATTACGCATCTAATTTCCTGACAACCTATCACATTTTTGAAGGCCCTTCATATTTCTAACACATATTGCTTTTTTTTCAAAATTCTCGTTCTTTTCTTGTTTATAGTGCAAAAAAAAAATGCAGAGGTGATCAAATACCACCAAGAGAAAACTCTATTTCTGGAGAAAAAAAGGACGTCAATTTTGTTTGGGTACAACATTGCACGACCGGGCAATTGTCAGTTAAAGCGACGCAGTGCCGTATTGCAAAAGAGGGCTTGGTCAGGAAGGGGGTAAATCCTTCCGGGCTGAAGTGGTTAACTATTAACATAATCAGGAATGAGTTCAGATAATTTTCTACTCTTTTACACATGTATGTTTTAATAGTCTGTGTCTCCCTGTTGTTTTGTTAACTGGTTTGTTGTTTTCATGCAGTTACCTTCATATAGCTGTTCTATGTTGGCTGTTCGTGTCATACGCTCGTCATATTTCTGTGATTTTTCTTCAGGATTCTGTTTGGAGTGTGTGTGCGTTCAGCCTAATCTGTTTCAGTTTCAGTGTGCTCAGTAAGTAATGCATTTAAGTTTCACAGTCTGGTTGTCACAAGTTCCACTCACATGGTGTATCCACGGTATGCACATACTTGCCATGGTAACAGTAGCATAGGGGTGTAAATAAGCAGGACATCAGGGTAAGGTTGGTTAGGTGGGGGTAGGTCTGGGTTGGGGATGGTGTCCATTAGAACCTCTGGGGTCTTGCGGTACACTGGGTCACCCAGGGTGGGAGTTGGTGCTGCAGCATGTGCCAGCAAACGTCATGGGGTAACGTCAATTGGAACATTACCACATCATATGGGGTTGGCCAGTGGAGGGCACCAGCCAGGGGTATCTAGGCATCTCACAGGTCGGTGGCCAGGTCATTTATTTTTCATCTTGTCTGGCCCTCCTCCATTCAAGGGGTCACTCACTGTATTACATGTTTAGTCATGCGATATGTTGTCGCGAGGATGTTTCATTTTCTACCTGAGTTTCATACAGCCATGCGTCATTCCGAGTGTTAGCTTTTGTATGTTCCTTTTTTCCTGTAGTAGTTGTTTCTGCTTAGCAACTAATGCTGCGTACACACAAGCGGACTTTTCGACCGGACTGGTCCAACGGACCGAGTCTGGCGGACAATTCGACCGCGTGTAGGCTTCATCGGCCCTGCAGCGGACTTTTTCGGTTGAAAATCTGACGGACTTTAGATTTGGAACATGTTTCAAATCTTTACATCAGAACTCTGCTGGACCCAGTTCCTATCGAAAAGTCCGCTCGTATGTGTGCTAGTCCGACGGACAAAAACCGACGCTAGGGCAGCTATTGGCTACTGGCTATCAACTTCCTCATTTTAGTCCGGTCGTACGTCATCATGTACGAATCCGTCGGACTTTGATGTGATCATGTGTAGGCAAATCCGTTCGTTGGGAAAGTCCGTTGGACGTCCGCCGAAAGTCCGTCGGATAGTCCATCGGACCAGTCCGATCGAAAAGTCCGCTCGTGTGTATGCGGTCACGAGGTATCTTTCTTCCAGTTTCAGTCCAGCTCGGGTAGGTGTTTTGTTGGTTCATCTTTTATCGGTTGCCAAGCACATACAGGGGTTATGGTCCTTTTAGGCCTTACAGTTCATACCACTGCGGGGTCACCCATCACGTTTATGGTTGTCAACGGATTGAGATGTTTTGTTTCTAATTGACTTGGGCAGTGGCAAGTCTCTTCATCCGTTTCTTGCACATTCATGTCACGTTCATGCATCATGACTTTTCAAACACTCGTTTCAGTTGCCTGACACGTCTTCAGCTTTTTCGTAGGTTTTGGGTTACGTTAAGTTGCCTGCTATGCTTCAGGTTACTTGGTCTCTGTTTCAGGGGTCTGACAAGTTTTCAGTCCCGCTCATACATGGTATTTCAGGGTGGGCATCGGTCGCCAGGCACATGCCTCGTACGTTTAGTGAGGGGAATTCAAGGTCGAAGGTAAGTCATGATTGCTTGTGTATTATTCTTGCTTCATCGTGCTTTGCCTTTATGCTTTAGCTCACGTTTCACCTCTGCAGTATTTACCTATCACGTCATAGGTGACCCGTTTCTCATTCAGCTTACGTTAGGCCAGTTCATTCCTTATGATTCGTTACACTATAAGTCACGTTGAACCTGACACGTTTTTAGGTGCTGTAGGCCTGAGTGGACGTTTTTAATTGGCCTGTTGCACCGCAGGTTACTCGGCCTCCACATTTTGGTATGGTGTACGCTTTCTTAGGTGCATGACGGCATGTTTCTTGAAGGAATAGAAGGCAGGTGGAGGGGTCAAAGAGGGTTGTTAAGGGACGGTATAGATTCAGTTGGTATGTGATGTTTGCTTATGATGGTTTGTTTGGTTATTTAGGTCATGTCACAGGCAGCGGACATTGAAGACTAGACTTGTGCACAACGGGAAATTTTGTTTAGTTTCGGTTCGTTGTCATTCGTAAAATACATAATTTCGTTCTGTTATATTCGTTATGTTACGTTAATTTGTTTTCGGATAATTCGTTATTATTCGTAGAGTGTCGATATTCATTATACTGAATCTCGAATCATGTCGAATTCATTCGCTATATCCGCTATAATTTCTTTCGTATTAGTTGAAATTCGATATTTATGTATGTATATTGATTCGTGATAATGATTCGTAGTTTGGAAAGTCGTTTGTTTATTGAATCTATTAACAAACACAATGACAATATCTCTTCTCCTCTGCTCAAATACAATACAACACCCTTCTCACTCAGTTCTCAGGAATGCACTTTGCCAGTAATCCAACCTCCAGCACAAAATTAATCAGCTGATTGGACTGTAAGATTTACTTTGAGTTGACCTTTTGTTTCATTAGATCTTTAACTAATTACCGAATCATGTTGAATTCATTCGTTATAGTCACTATAATTTCTTTCGTATTAGTTGAAATTCATTATTTTTTTATTCAGACATTCGGATGCATCCGAATGTCTGAAATATGCAAAATTCGGCTGAATTTCGATTCGTTACGAAACGAATTGCACATGTCTATTGAAGACGTTGCCTCCATCCCTCCCTCTACGCTAGGGTTTCAGAACATGACAGCACGCCCTCTCTGAGGTCCCGGACCGTCCTGAGACTGATGGTGGAGTTGCGTCTCAGGGGTATTTTATACCCAGCGTCAGCTTGCAAGGCGGAACTTTTTAGATTGTTGTTTCGCAGGACTTTAGGCTCCAGTGTTGAGCAGGTCACCCTGCGAACTGTCGATACGTCTCTTATGCAGATTCACTCCACCCTGAGCTCTCTGGCAAACTCATTTCAGGAGTTATGGGCCAGGGTTGAGGTTTTGGAGATCCATCCGAGTCTGGCCCCGGTGGATCTTGCGATTTCAGGGGTTGCAGCAGGCTCTGGAGCCCCCGTGGTTCCAAGCTCTATGCCATTAGCTTCAGGTACAAGCACTGGGGTTCCCTCCGTTACCCCGGCACATTTTATTCCCGGGAATATTAGGAAAGGCATCAATTTGGCATCTTTGTTGTTTGCTGCCTACGATGTGGCTGATAAAAAGTCTTATGCCTGTGGTGATGTTTCGGTGATTGTTAAGACCAGGGACCACAGGCTTAACCGCAAGCTCTCTATTCCCGAATTTGTCTTGGCTTTTAGAATGTTCAGGGATATTGTTTGCTCAGTAAGCCCCCATAGGAGGGAGGAGCTGGATCATTACCTTTATGCAGTGGTAGAGTTGGGACATAAGTTTGGGGGTACGGCATTTTACAATTATCATCGATCGTTTTCCGCCAAAGCTCCTGCCATGTTTTCCCAACATCAGGTAGTCACAGTTTGGAGTAGGGTGGATACTGAGCTGTTTTGCCGACATTTTGCTGGGCTCAGGTCACCGTTTGTGCAACATGCCAGTCATCCTCGCATACCGCATACTGGTGCCCCAATACTGAACTTCCTGTTCTACCAGGCACTTCCAGGGCTTTCCCTAGTTCCCTAGTTCCCTTCCGGCCCTGGCTCAAGCTGCTGCATTCGATAATTTAAGTCGACCTATTCAGTATTTGAGGAAATGTCAAATTTGTAATAACTTTAATCATGGCGTGTGCAACTATAGTCAGGGCCGTCTTTTGCACGTATGCGCCAGGGGTCAGGGCTCACCCAAAGCCAGCCTGTTCGCTTAGGCAGGGTAAGAACAGTTGACTAAGCTGTATCAATGTGGCATATTTACAGGCTTGTTTGACCTCTCACCCTTCATCCACTTTGTGTCAGTTTTTGGTGGAGGGTTTCACAAGGGGTTTCCACACAGGGTTTTATTGCTTTGCTGTTAGGCACGTTCGAAAGTCCAAATCTAAGGTCATCAGCTGCAGACATGGAGGCAGCGGACTCGCTGCTCCAGTCTAAACTGGATAAGGGTTTTGTCATTGGTCCTTTTTCGTCACCACCTTTCCAGAGTTGGAGGGTCAACCCTCTTGTATTGGTAAAAGGGACGTTTTCTAATAAACTGCGTTTTATAATTTGTCCGCCCTTGCTCTGACATACCTAGCTAAAACTCCTTAATTCCTTCTGAGGAATTTTTATTAAAATATGCATCTGTGGATCAGGCGATTCAACAAATCACAAATCGCTTGGCTGTCCAAAGCTGACATAGTGGATGATTTTAAACTCCTTCTGATCATGCCATCACTCTGGCAGTGGCATGGGGTGAAGTGGAGGGGGCTGTATTATTTTGCCACCAAGCTCACCTTTGGTTCTAAAAGCAGCCCCTGGCTGTTTGATACCTTTACGCAGGCTCTCAGTTGGATACTTACCCATGTGGAATGCTGTCATAAAGTGATCCACTATTTGGATGATTTCCTCCTCATAGAGAGTTCCAAGCAAGCCCCTGCTGATTTATGGAAGTTGATGTCAGTTTTCTCAGCGTTCAACATCCCGTTGGCAATTAAGAAGATGAAAGGCACGGTGACGGTGCTCACGTTTTTGGGGATCGCTCTGGACACGCAAGCCATACAGGCCAGTCTGCCTGCTGATAAGCTTGATAGGATCAGAGATTGTATACATGCTTTTACTATCTCTCAAGCTTGTTCTATAGTGGTGTTGCAATCTTTAATGGGCATGTTAAATTTTGCCATGAGAATCATTCCCCAGGGCAGGTCATTTATCTCACGTTTATTGGCTTTATTACCACCAGCTCCTGACGCAAACTCTAGGGTCAAGCTGGATGCCGCAGCACTGGCCGATTTGCATATGTGGGACGAGTACCTCCAGCATTGGAACAGGATTGCTATGTTTATCCCCACTGAGTCCTTTTCCTCTCCACAGGTTGTGACGGATGCGGCGGCCACTGTAGGCTATGCTGCTATTTTTGGCACCCACTAGCTAGCAGGGCCATGGCCAGAGGAAACCTTGGCTATCCCAGGTTTTACAGAGTCTTCAGCTTTGTTTGAGATCTATCCTATAGTGTCAGCGGCTTAGGTGTGGGGTGGTTTTTGGTCGGGTAAAACCGTTGTTTTCTCCACGGACAATCAAGCTGCCGTGGAGATTATTAACAAAGGCAGATCTAGGTCATTGCTCATCATGCCCTTCGTATGCAGGTTGATTTGGCTGACCCTTCAGTTTCATTTTCACATGCATTTTAGGTTTATCAGTGGGGTAGAAAATATAACAGCAGATGCTCTGTCGCAGCTCAATTACGCGTTGTTCTTCCAACAGGTCAGAGAAGCAGACACCTGCACCACACTGTCCCCACATGTCTTGCTACTGACAATGGACTAGTTTCCTATTGGGTTAACGTGGCAAAAATAGAAAGAGAAAAGAAACCTGCGCTTCAGAGCAAAAAGGATTACAAGACTGCAGCTGCACCAAAAAACACCAATATCTGTGTAGTAAACTGCAATAAATAAAAATAAGTGCACTTACAATCAAAAATTCATATGTTACTTATAAGTGAATATAAATAATGAATACTTAATAAGGTTAAATATCCTTAAATAAAATGGTTAAATAAAATGAAATAAAAAACTAAATAAATCAATGGTAAATAAATCAAGTGCTCAATGTGTAATCAAACATGTGAATAGAAGAACATGATCAGGAATCAAACCATATTATGATTATAAGTGAAGTCCATTTCAAAAGAAAAAAAGTTCAGTAAAAGTGCATCAGATCCATGAAGGCAGGAATACAAATCCACAATTCACCAAAAACAGCCCATATGAGCGGAAGGAGGAGAGGAAGATGTAAAGATGTATCCCATGGAAACAGTGAATCCGGAGGACATTAAGGATGGACCCTTACCTAAAGTGGTGGACCTCCCTGTTAGCGAGGTCTTGTGCGCGTGCAGATACAGCCCTCTGTGGGGACAGTTGAATGGTGGCATCTGACTCGGCTGGTGAGTGGAGCGTTCCCAAACGAGACTGTTCCAATCTGTCTGCCTGAAGGGGGACACCCACTCGACCCGAAGGTGGTAGGTGAAAAAAAGCAGAAGAGGGCTCCAATGGTGTAGTAAATTAAAAGTAAATTTATTGGTAAAAACAGGACCGGGGAACCAAACTCCGTATTGCAATGTTAAAAACATTATAAAAAGCCGGCATATAAAAAAGCGAACACACGTGCATAACATGGGGCGAACGGCGTGATGGTGTACAGTGCGTGGCCACGCCCTATATGTTTCATCATAAATTACGTCTTCAAAGGGGCACGGGCGACGCACTGAGCCATCACCTATATAGCGCTGGACGAAAACCAGACCTCGTTTTCGTCTGGGTGTCGTTCAGCGCTTAGCAACAAAAAGGAAGTAGGGAGGAGAGACCAAGCCTCTATCTGGTGCTCACCAAGGAACGAACGCTCCATACTAGAATCTCATCAAAGAGAAACAAAAAGGAGACTAACAGTATAAGGCGAAAAACAAAAATAAACTGATCTAGAAATGGGCCTTATGTGTATAATTCTGAGTCCGGAACCGCAGAGTAAACCAAAATGACATTTGCTGAGCTGATTCAAAATATCATTAAATGTGGTTTATAGTGTTAGGGTTTAAACCACTTGTAAGTGGAAAAAATAATAAGAATTGACAATACAACATGTACTTATTACTAAAAGATAGGTATATGAATAGATTACCCATTATTCCCCCATTCTACCTATTATCTGAGCAAAGTGAAAGATGGTGCTTTCATCTGTATGGGGAACACCAGATAGTGTAAAATTACACAGTCAGATAAATAATTAGGGGAAGAAGCCACTGTAAAAAATTATTAACAGAATAATACCTATGAAAAATGTAAATACCGATAAGTGAAAATATGAAAAGTAACATATGAAGTTACAATAAAAAATATTAAAATAAATACAAATGAAAGCTTATTAGTGAATATGATGCAGAGAAATCATATCTTAGGAATTGTCGATAAACGCATTTATCTCGATATCCACATTTAATCCTAGAGGCCTAAGAGAGCGAATTTTATAGATCCACTCCATTTGAAGCTTGGAAATGGCATGCCTCTTAGATCCTCCTCTCCACGGTAGTTTAAGTCTATCTATCCCCACTAGGGATGAGCTTCGTGTTCGAGTCGAACCCATGTTCGACTCGAACATCGGCTGTTCGATCGTTCGTCGAATTGCGAACGTTATGGGCTGTTCGCGCCAAATTCGTGTGGCGCGTCGCGGCCCATAATTCACTGCGGCATCGCAGTGCATTGCTGGCTGATGATTGGCCAAGCATGCACTATGACCCGCATGCTTGGCCAATCACAGCGCCGTCAGTAGAGAGAGCCGTAATTGGCCAAAGCCAAGGAGGCTTTGGCCAATTATGGCTCAGGGGATTTAGTACACGCCCCACACTATATAAGGCCGCCTGCACGGCGGCCCTGTGTAGTGTGTGTTCCGGCGTTCATTGAGAGAGAGAGAGAGAGACAGACAGTGACATTTGATTTGAGTTAGATAGATTAGGCAGAACAGTCAGTCAGTTAGCTGCACTTACAGTGTATTGTGTATATATATGCATCCCAGGTGTTGCATATATATATATATACACTGTATTCAGTTTAGCTAGATCCGTTCTTGTTATCTTCCTACTGACAGGCAGGCTTGTCTTGTTACAGTATTTACAGCTACCTGAAGAAAATTACTGGTGTTCCTTTGATCCTATTAGTACCACAGTCAGGCAGCTAGACTATTTAAAGTTAGTGCAGTGCGTCCTGCTCACAGTGTTCAGCTAGATCCGTTCCTGTTATCTTCTTACTGACAGGCAGGCTTGTCTTGTTACAGTATTTACAGCTACCTGAAGAAAATTACTGGTGTTCCTTTGATCCTATTAGTACCACAGTCAGGCAGCTAGACTATTTACAGTAAGTGCAGTGCATCCTGCTCACAGTGTTCAGCTAGATCCGTTCCTGTTATCTTCTTACTGACAGGCAGGCTTGTCTTGTTACAGTATATACAGCTACCTGAAGAAAATTACTGGTGTTCTTTTGATCCTATTAGTACCACAGTCAGGCAGCTAGACTATTTACAGTTAGTGCAGTGCGTCCTGCTCACAGTGTTCAGCTAAACCTACAAGTTAGTGGGGTGCGTCCTGCTCACAGTGTTCAGCTAAACCTACAAGTTAGTGTGGTGCGTCCACCTCACAGTGTTCAGGTAAACCTACAAGTTAGTGCAGTGCGTCCTGCTCACAGTGTTCAGCTAGATCCGTTCCTGTTATCTTCTTACTGACAGGCAGGCTTGTCTTGTTACAGTATATACAGCTACCTGAAGAAAATTAATGGTGTTCTTTTGATCCTATTAGTACCACAGTCAGGCAGCTAGACTATTTACAGTTAGTGCAGTGCGTCCTGCTCACAGTGTTCAGCTAAACCTACAAGTTAGTGGGGTGCGTCCTGCTCACAGTGTTCAGCTAAACCTACAAGTTAGTGCGGTGCGTCCTGCTCACAGTGTTCAGCTAAACCTACAAGTTAGTGGGGTGCGTCCTGCTCACAGTGTTCAGCTAAACCTACAAGTTAGTGGGGTGCGTCCTGCTCACAGTGTTCAGCTAAACCTACAAGTTAGTGTGGTGCGTCCACCTCACAGTGTTCAGCTAAACCTACAAGTTAGTGGGGTGCGTCCACCTCACAGTGTTCAGCTAAAGCTACCTGTAGAAGGTTGGTGGTGTTCTCATACTACAGGCAGGCAGTTGATTTTGCTAGCTGCAGTATCAGTACATATATATATATATATATATACACACATATCCCAGCTTAGTGCAGCTACAGGCCATTAGTATGTCTGGAAGGCCAAGAAGGAGAGGCAGACAGTCACAAGCCAATAAGAGAGGGCAAGCAGGCTCTGTGTCTAGTGCTGGTCGTGGAGACGGTGCATCCTCATCAGCACGTGGCCGTGGGACACGCTTGGGCTTTTTTTCAGCAGCTGGCCATGTTGAGCCGCAACATGCGGAAGACTTGGTCGAGTGGATGACCAAGCCGTCCTCATCCTCCTCATCCTCTCTCACCCATGCCCAGGGTACTTTGTCTGGCAAAGCAGCGGCCTCTTCCCTCGGCTCAATGTCATCAGTGACTCCTTCCCTAGCCCCACCATGTCCTCCTGAGGAGTCCCTTGAACCGTTTGACCACAGTGTTGGGTACATGCTCCAGGAGGATGCCCAGCGTTTGGAAGGCTCTGATGATGATACTGAGCTCGATGAAGGCAGTAACATGAGCACGGACAGAGGGGGTGCCCAAGAAGGACAGCAATCTGGCAGTCATGCTCCCGCTGCTGCAGCATACTGCCAGGTTTGCTCCAGTGATGAGGAGGAAGGGGATGATGAGGTCTCTGACTCAATGTGGGTGCCTGATAGGAGAGAGGAGGAGGAGGAGGAGGAGGTGGCACATCATAAGGGCAGCACATTGACTGCATCACACCCCAAAGCTCCACATGTGCAGGGTGCTGCAGTCTCTGCGCGTTATTCAAAAAGTTCTTTGGTGTGGGCCTTTTTTGAGACGAGTGCATCAGATCGCACCGCTGCTATTTGCAACATATGTCTCAAGCGTATCTCGCGTGGCCAAAACATCTCCCGCTTGGGTACCACATGCTTGACCAGACATATGTTGACCTGCCATGCAGTTCGTTGGCAAGCGTATCTAAAAGACCCACACCAAAGAACAAAGAGGACCTCTCCTTGCTCCTCATCAGCTGAGATTTCCAACCCCACTATACCTTCAGTCCTCTCTGAGACCTGCACTGAGAGGAATGAAGGTGTAGAATTAGGTGTGTCACAGCCAAGTACTTGTGGGCAATCTGCTTTTGGTACACCGACGTCAGATTGTACCAGGCAAATTTCCCTGCCCCAGCTGCTGCACCGCCGAAAGAAGTTTGCTCCCAGCCATCCACATGCCCAGCGGTTGAATGCTAGCTTGGCAAAATTGCTAGCACTTCAACTGCTGCCTTTTCAGTTGGTAGACTCTGCCCCCTTCCGTGAGTTTGTGGAATGTGCGGTTCCTCAGTGGCAGGTACCCAAACGCCACTTTTTCTCACGGAAGGCGATTCCGGCTCTCTACCGGCATGTGGAAGGCAATGTCCATGCCTCGCTGGACAGGGCGGTCAGCAGTAAGGTGCATATTACCGCTGACTCATGGTCCAGCAGGCATGGACAAGGACGTTACCTAAGTTTTACGGCGCATTGGGTGACTCTGCTGGCAACTGGGAAGGATGCAGGACAAGGTGCAGTAGTGTTGGAGGTTGTTCCGCCACCACGCCTCCAAAATGCTAATGATTGTGACACACCTCTCTCCTCCACCCCCTCCTCTTCTTCTTCCTCCATGGCCTCTTCCTGTGCTTTGTCCTTGGAACCAGCGGTGCTCCGTAGCCGTTCAAGGGGCTACGCAAGTACGCAGGCCAAAAGATGCCATGCGGTGCTTGAGCTGGTGTGCTTGGGGGACAGGAGCCACACTGGGGCAGAGGTTCTGTCAGCTCTGCAGGGGCAGGTTCAGAGGTGGTTGACGCCATGCCAACTTAAGGCAGGAATGGTGGTTTGCGACAATGGCACCAACCTCCTCTCTGCCCTCCGACAGGGACAAATGACCCATGTGCCCTGTTTGGCTCACGTCCTTAACTTGCTGGTGCAGCGGTTCTTGGGCAGTTACCCGGGCTTACAGGATGTCCTGAGGCAGGCCAGGAAAGTCTGTGTGCATTTCCGCAGGTCATATAATGCCAGTGCTCGGCTGACCGACCTCCAAAAGGAGTTTAACCTGCCCAAGAACCGCCTAATCTGTGACATGCCCACCAGGTGGAACTCAACCTTGGCCATGCTGCAGCGGCTGCACACGCAGCAGAGGGCCATCAATGAGTACCTGTGCGACTATGGCACCAGGACAGGGTCAGGGGAGCTTGGTTTTTTTTCCCCACGCCAGTGGGCCATGATCAGGGATGCATGCACTGTCCTGTCACCATTTGAGGAGGCCACGAGGATGGTGAGCAGGGACAGTGCATGCATCAGTGACACTGTCCCCCTTGTCCACCTGTTGGAGCATACGCTGCATGGAATAATGGACAGGGCACTTGAGGCAGAACAGAGGCAGGAAAAGGAGGACTTCCTTAGCTCTCAAGGCCCCCTTTATCCAGACAGTGTTCCTGCGTGCCCGCCGATCACACAGGAAGAGGACGAGGAGGAGGAGGAGGAGGAAGATTGTGTCAGTATGGAGGTGGAGCCTGGCACTCAGCATCAGCAGCAGTCTTTAAGGGATCAGTCCCAAGAAACACATGGACTTGTACATGGCTGGGAGGAGGTGGCTGCGGACCATGTCGTCCTTAATGACCCAGAGGACTCCGGACCGAATGCCTCAGCAAACCTACGCTGCATGGCCTCCCTGATCCTGCAAAGCCTGCGTAAGGATCCTCGTATTCGTGGTATCAAGGAGAAGGACCAATACTGGCTGGCAACCCTCCTTGATCCACGTTACAAGGGTAAGGTTGCGGACCTTATCTTGCCATCGCAGAGGGAGCAGAGGATGAAACATCTTCGGGAGGCCTTGCAGAAAGGTCTGTGCAACGCGTTCCCAAAGACTGGGAGGTTACAAACTCCTGTTTCTGGACAACGTGTTGCTGAGGCTTCGGTCAGTCAAAGAAGGAGCGGTGGAGAAGGTGGCCGACTGACCGATGCGTTCAGACAATTTTTTGGTCCGCAGCCCCAAGGTATGATCGGTTCCAGCAACCATCGCCAGCGTCTGTTTTACATGGTGCAGGAATACCTAGGGGCAAGATCAGACTTGGACACCTTTCCCACCGAAAATCCTCTGGGTTACTGGGTCTTGAGGATGGATCACTGGCCAGAGCTTGCACAGTATGCAATTGAGCTACTGGCCTGTCCTGCATCCAGCGTTCTTTCGGAACGCACATTCAGTGCTGCTGGAGGCGTGGTAACCGATCACAGGGTGCATCTGTCCACCGACTCGGTCGATCGACTGACCTTCATAAAAATGAATCAGTCTTGGATCACCACCAGCTACCAAGCACCTGATGCTGATGTAACCGAATAATATTTTTTGAAATCTCAGATCCCTTCAAAGACTGCCTATGCTGATGCTGAGTGACTATCCCTGAGTAATTATCCTCTTCCTCCTCAATCATCACGCTGATAGCTTGTAAGAACATTTTTGGTTCTGGGCGCCACCACCAGTGCCTAAGGCACAATTTTTCTGCCCCTGTTTGACAGGGGCGTGTAATTACAATTTTTGATGCAATACTTTGCAGCAGGGCTCGTTCCTGCATTCCAACTAGAGTGTCTGTGAGGGGTTGCAGTGTTGTGGCACCAGCACCAGTGCCTAAGGCCCAATTTTTCTGCCCCTGTTTAACAGGGGCGTGTAATTACAATTTTTGATGCAATACTTTGCAGCAGGGCTCGTTCCTGCGTTCCAACTAAAGTGTCTGTGAGGGGTTGCAGTGTTGTGGCACCAGCACCACCACCACCACAGGCCCAATTTTTCTGCCCCTGTTCAACAGGGGCATGTAATTACAATTCTTGATCTAATATTTCACAGCAGGGCCCTGTGAGGGCTTACGTTGTTGTGGCCACAACAACACCTAAGGCCCAAATTTCTGCTGAGTATATAGGGCAGGCCCCTACTTTCAAACATCTAACTTACAAATGACTCCTACTTGCAAACGGAAGGAGACAACAGGAAGTGAGATGAAATCTACCCCTAGGAAGGGAAATTCTCTCCTGTAAGAGTTAATATGGGAAAAACATTTCTCCTTTCCACTGATGCTTTCCAATCCTTGTTCCACAAAAAACCCCAAATTCTCAAAAAACATTTGTCATTGGGACAAAAAGTGAGGTGAAATCTTCTAAAGAGTAGGAAAGACAGCAAAACAAATGTCACAGGGGTGATAACCCTTCCCTATGTTTTCCAAAAAGCTTAAAAAAGATATTTTGGCTGGAGCTAAACACGTTAAAAATGTACCCGTTCAAAATGACAAACAGATTCTACTTAACAACAAACCTACAGTCCCTGTCTTGTTTGCACCGCCTGTATACTGCTGTTCAGAGTATATAGGGCCTGGTAGCCCCACACCTTTCCTTATTTTAATTTGGGTGCGGGGTTCCCCTTAATATCCATACAAGACCCAAAGGACCTGGTAATGGACTGGGGGGTACCGTTTGTCTCACTGATTTTCATCCATATTGCCAGGACATTACATTAAACCCGCAAGCAGTTTTAAATGAGATTTTTTCCTTTAAAAATGACATTTGGTGCAGGGACTGTTCTAAACATGGGAAACACGCGCCACTTTACAGGCATACTATAGACACCCCCCAGGTACGATATTTAAAGGAATATTTCACTTTTTTTTTTTTTACTTTAAGCATCATTAAAATCATTGCTCCCTAAAAAACGGCCGTTTTTAAAAGTTTTTTTTGCATTGATACATGTCCCCTGGGGTAGGACCCGGGTCCCCAAACCCTTTTTAGGACAATACCATGCAAATTAGCCTTTAAAATGAGCACTTTTGATTTCGAACGTTCGAGTCCCATAGATGTCAATGGGGTTCTAACGTTCGTGCGAACTTTCGGTCCGTTCGCAGGTTCTGGTGCGAACCGAACCGGGGGCTGTTCGGCTCATCCCTAATCCCCACAAATGAGGTGCCCCTAGGGTCCTGTTTATGTACTTCAAGGAAATGTTTGGAGACAGGATGGCCTTTGAAGCCTCTCCTTATATTTCCGATGTGTTCATTGAGTCTCACCTGCAATGGTCGTACAGTACGGCCCACATAATGATGCCCGCTGACTGGATATTCCCATCAACATTTTTCGATCAAAAAAATATTACACAAACACTGGCACATTGTTAAAAATGATCCCCTATTGGGACCACTACTTCCTGATAAGCCTCAGATTGTTTTTAGAGGTGCCCCCTCAATAAAATCATGTGTGGTTCCTACTGTTTGTGACCCTCCTATTAAAAAACCTATGTTTTTTCAAAATTTAGTAGGATACTATAGGTGTAGGAACTGTGCAGTTTGTTCCGTTAATGCTGTTACAGAAAGGAAGGTCAGCCAGTTCTACTCCAATAACACCTCCCGGGAATTCTCCATTAAATCCTTTATCACTTGTTCCACGACTCATGTTGTATATCTTCTCACCTGCCCGTGCGGGCTTCATTATGTGGGCCGTACTGTACGACCATTGCAGGTGAGACTCAATGAACACATCGGAAATATAAGGAGAGGCTTCAAAGGCCATCCTGTCTCCAAACATTTCCTTGAAGTACATAAACAGGACCCTAGGGGCACCTCATTTGTGGGGATAGATAGACTTAAACTACCGTGGAGAGGAGGATCTAAGAGGCGTGCCATTTCCAAGCTTGAAATGGAGTGGATCTATAAAATTCGCTCTCTTAGGCCTCTAGGATTAAATGTGGATATCGAGATAAATGCGTTTATCGACAGATATGATTTCTCTGCATCATATTCACTAATAAGCTTTCATTTTTTATTTATTTTAATATTTTTTATTGTAACTTCATATGTTACTTTTCATATTTTCACTTATCGGTATTTACAGTTTTCATAGGTATTATTCTGTTAATAATTTTTTACAGTGGCTTCTTCCCCTAATTATTTATCTGACTGTGTAATTTTACACTATCTGGTGTTCCCCATTCAGATGAAAGCTCCACTAATATGGACTGTTTTTGGTGAATTGTGGATTTGTATTCCTGCCTTCATGGATCTGATGCACTTTTACTGAACTTTTTTTCTTTTGAAATGGACTACACTTATAATCATAATATGGTTTGATTCCTGATCATGTTCTTCTATTCACATGTTTGATTACACATTGAGCACTTGATTTATTCACCATTGGGTTAACGTGGCAGCCTAGATTAATAAGTCTTTATCGGTCAACACCAGGAAAGCATATGTCACTGCTTGGAATACCTTCCAGGTTTTTCAGTCCCGCTATCCTTGGTTTGATGGTCATGACGTTCGATACATGCTGGCTTTTGTTGCTTTCTGCCACTCACAGCTTAAGCTGTCATATGGCACTATCAAAAGGTATCTGGCAGGAGTTCAGCATTATTTGTCCTTGCAGGACCTAAATAGACCGTCCATTTTTTCAGCTCATTCCATGTAGGCCATTTTTAGGGTTATTTGGAGGAGTAGTCCTCCTTCCTAAATCAGCAGACTCCCTATCTCAGGGCATATTTTCAGGGGCATGTCTGATTTGCTTGCCAGGTCACCTTTTTCGGAGGCTGCTCAGCTTGGTCCTCAAAGCAGCTATATATTTGGCGTTCTATGGGTTCCTCAGGCCGGGTGAGTTAACGCGCACTGGCACAAGTTCCCGTGTGCTCACAATTAGCCAGTTGGTTAGATACCTGGAACATTTCCGGTTACATCTGGTTGCGTGCAAGACGCAGCAGTTTGGGGCCGGTACGGATGTTAGGTTTTTCAAGACCAGCAGTGCTTGGTGCCCCGTCGCAGTTTTGGACCAGCTTATGGTGTTGGTTACAGACAGACCTAGGAATAGTCTGTTGTTACCCTTCCCTAATGCTCCCCTCACGGCAGCCCAGTTTACCAAGTATTGCCACACACTACTGACCAACCTGGGGTAGAACCCCGCAGTTTTTTCTGGTCATTCTTTCAGGATAGGGACTGATTCCGTAGCTTCTCGCCAGGGGATCCCAGCTCACATTATTGGGTAGATGGAATTCAGCATGTTTCTCCAGATATGTCCTGGATCCACATGTTGAAATGTCACAAGCTTTCATGCATTTGGCTGATTGATGTTCTTACGGTTACCTTGAATAAATCTGTTTTGCTGATTCATCCTACTGTCTTTATTTTTGCCCCCTTTAGGCATACTGACCACGTGACTATTAGCACACCCCAGGTCACGTCTCATGTTTTCCTTGATTACGTTTCTTACTCAATCTTTCATAGACTCCAAGTACAAATTATGCACAAGCTGCACACAAGCAGCTTATGGACACAAGCTGGTTTCCGGATTTGGACGTTTTTTCTGGGGACTTCCACATAGGTGTTGTTATGGATCAATGTGAGCATGTGAACGTTTCGTCTGTCCCTCCACCTGACAGCCAATAGCTCCTGGTTCCGCAAAGATGCCGCCTCCCCTCGTTGTAGCTTTCATTGATGAGTTTTTGCGGGAAGCACTTTCTATTGGCTCTCACTGTACCACATGCTGGAGTGTCCCTCCAGTGAAGATTGCGGAAGAGGGGCAAGCTCATATAAAAATTATCCACATAAAGATGGTATCCCTTTCCAAGGAGTGGATAGACAAGCTCCCGCTGGCTCCAGTGTACTCTGGGCATTCAGGGGGATGCAGTGGGGAGTCCTTCCCTTCATACACCAGGAAGGCGTAGATGTACCCCGTGGCTCAGTCACAAAGTTTGTAGAGTTTAACCCTATATCGGGCCCTTTTGCTGGGGATAAACTGTTTGAAGCTAGGGGTGCGCATCTTCACTGGTCTCACGATTCGATTAGATTATGATTATCCTGTCCACGATTCGATTTGATTCGATTCCGCGATGCATCACGATGCATCAAGATTACAGTGCATGGTTAAAAACTTTTTATCTGAAAATTTAAGCAGTCAGAAAAACTAAATTTTTCTCCAGTGGCAGAGGGATGTTGGGATCAGAGGCAGAGAGATGTTGGGATCAGAGGCAGAGGGATGTTGGGATCAGAGGCAGAGGGATGGTGGGATCAGAGGGATGGTGGGATCAGAGGCAGAGGGATGTTGGGATCAGAGGCAGAGGGATGTTGGGATCAGAGGACAAGGGATAGATGAGATCAGAGGCAGAGGGATAGATGGGATCAGGCAGATGGATAATGGGATAATGGGATCAGAGGCAGAGGGATAGAGGGGATCAGACAGATGGATGATGGTATCAGAGGCAGAGGGGTGGTGGGATCGAAGGCAGATGGATCAGGCAGACGGATGGTGGGATCTGAGGCAGACGGATTGTGGGATCAGAGGCAGATGGATGGTGGGATCAGGCAGACCGACATTTTAGCGGCGCTATTCGGCTACTAGCCGGCGGTTTTAATCCCCGCTAGTGGCCGAAAAGGGGTTAAATCCGCCTGCAAAACGCAGCTGCGGTATGACAGAGCTGCCCCATTGATTTCAATGGGAAGGAGCTGTGAGTTCACCGCTACTTCACTGCTCCAAAGAAGCTACTGGCAGGACTTTTTCTGACACCCTGCCAGCGCAACGCTCCAGTGTGAAAGCCCTCGGGCTTTCACACTGGAGTGAATGGAGCAGCTGTTTTAGGGTGGTTTGCAGGCGCTATTTTTAACACTACAATGCCTGCAATACGCCCCAGTGTGAAAGGGGTCTTAGATGGAGAGAGGAGGTCTGTGCACCGGGCAATCACATGAGCGCCGTGGAACATTCTGAAATATGCTTTATATCGCTACATATTTTTTTAAAGGTATGTACACTTGAACAGTGGGGCACTTAATGTATTATAAGAGGGGATTTGTTAAGACACAGTTATTTCTTAAACTTGTGGAGTATGATGGGGGCGCTCTCCCAGGAGGGGAGGGGCAAGTCGGGATTACGTCACCTGCCAATTAATTATGCCGGTCATAGCATCGATGCCGCATCGTGAACACCCGAGTCGCGATGCATCAATGCTACGATTGTATTCAACACCTCTATTTGAAGTCCAGCCTGCCTGTGAATTTGACAAGGAACTGATCAATGTAGATATTTTGGTCGGGGGTATATAACTGGGGGGAATTTTTCAGAGAAATAACTTAGAAGTGGCCACATTTTAAATAATTTGTCAAAAGCTGGGTCATTTCGGGGAGGGCACTAGGTGTTGTCATTATAGTGGCAGAACCGCATAATCATAAGGTATCTTGACCTTGGCATAATGGATGAGAAGATTGGCATGTGGTGGATGAGGTTGGCAGACCAGTAGGAGTATAATTCATTTTTTTTGTGAGTCCTTTATTAACCACTTCAGCCCCGGAAGATTTTACCCCCTTCCTGACCAGAGCACTTTTTGCAATTCGGCACTGCGTCGCTTTAACTGAAAATTGCGCGGTCGCATGATGTTGTACCCAAACAAAATTAATGTCCTTTTTTTCCCCACAAATAGAGCTTTCTTTTGGTGGTATTTGATCGCCTCTGCGGTTTTCACTTTTTGCGCTATAAACAAAAAAAGAGCGACAATTTTGAAAAAAAACACAATATTTTGTACTTTTTGCTATAATAAATATCCCCATTTTTTTTTAAAAAAGCAAATTTTTTCTCAGTTTAGGCTGATATGTATTCTTCTACATATTTTTGGTAATAAAAATCGCAATAAGCGTATATTGATTGGTTCACGCCCCTAGTGGCTGCCTAAGGAAGCAACGTAGCATAACGTCGATTCGCCTGCCCGTGCCATTCTGCCACAGTAAAACTGCGGTGGCTGGTCGGCAAGCGGTTAAAAGTTGGGCCTAATTTTTTTTTTTAATTCCTCCACGGTAAGTTCTCTCCACTCAAAGGGACGGGCGTAACTAGAACCAGGGTTGCTTACTATGAACTGCTGTCAATAGAGGTTGCACTGGACCACGATGGACGATAGTAGGTCTTTAGTAGAAATTAAATAAAAACAATCAAGAAGGGAAAAATTATCGGTGTTCACCTGGACACCTGGCTGGGCGGTGAAAGGGGGGGATGCTCCAGAATTGGGGGGGGGAAGCGACAGGTGGTTTTGAAGGGCATAGGGAAGGCTGGCATGGGCCCTATCCATTCGGGGCTGAGATGACACCCCACTAGAGCTTGGCCTTTGTTGAAGTGGTACTCTCATGGATGACACTGTGCTCGAGGTGAATGGCACTGCTCTTAAGGTAGATGGCACTGAGCTCGAGGTGGACAGCACTGCGCTCAAGGTGGACGGCACTGCACTCGAGGTGGACGGCACTGAGCTGCTGGTAGTAGGCTGCTGCTCCACGCCAGAACGTCTTCTTTTCATGGGCACATGTTCCTCTTCCTCCAATTCTGTAACAGACCCACTGCTTAAAACGGGTTCATATGCCGAATCAGAATCGGACTGAGACTTGGAGAGCTCCCCACTACAGGCTAAATATCTGGTATGCCTTCTCGCTGGAAAAATATTTTTTTGACATACTGGTGACTGTGGTGCGATAGGGAAACTAGGATAGATGTGACTGCAATGCTGGGTGCTGGTGAGGGTGCACTGCCGGGTGCTGATGAGGGTGCACTGCCGGGTGCTGAAGAGGCTGCACTGCTGGATGCTGAAGAGGCTGCACTGCCAGGCGCTGAAGAGGCTGCACTGCTGGGTGCTGAAGAGGCTGCACTGCTGAGTGCTGATGAGGGTGCACTGCTGAGGGCTGATGAGGGTGCACTGCTGAGTGCTGATGAGGGTGCACTGCTGGGTGCTGATGAGGGTGCACTGCTGAGTGCTGATGAGGGTGCACTGCTGAGTGCTGGTGAGGGTGTACTGCTGAGTGCTGGTGAGGGTACACTGCTGGGTGCTGATCAAGGGTGCTAATGAGGGTGCACTGATATGCACTAATGCACTGTGGCTGCACTGATTAGCTGGCACTGATGAGGATCCACGGATAGAGTGGCACTGATGAGCACTCACTTATGGGATGTGCACTATTGGGCACTTTAGTGGCACTAATGAGCATTGTAGTGGCACTGATGAGCACTGTAGTTGCACTGATGGTACTGTAGTGGCACTGATGGCACAGATGAGCACTGTAACAACAACAAGGAGAGGGGCGCCTCTGAGTATAAATCATAAATACATTTTATTAAAACAACAATATCCACTCACATGGAAGTTGGAGAAGTTGCATTAGGGTCGATTGGCTGGGCTGGAGAGATGCGGTGGAACTACAGGTCACAGCGGTTCCTGCAGGGCATGCCAGGTCCAAAGAGGATTAGTTCTTGCAGCCAGGTTCAGTCTCTTGCAGCGAACAGTCCAACACAAATCCTGCTGGGTTGGGAGCCAGGTTATGGCCCAGATGCACAGATAGGGGTTCCAGGGAAGGAAGGGAGAGATGTGTAGGACGCCAGAGCATCCGTTCAGCCGTGCTGCTGCTCACTGATAGAATGGTGTGAAGCCTCTAGGAAGGGAAAAAGGCCGGCCGAGCCGAAGATCTCAAACGAGGCTTGGAGAGCAAGTACAGCGTGGCGCCCGGTGATGACGTCACACGCATGCGACGCGTTTCAGAATAGGCTTGCCATTGGTGGACGAATGGCCGCATTCCTTTGTCAAGCATCTGTAGTGGCACTGATTGGCACTGTAGTGGTGCTGATTGGCACTGTAGTGGCGCTGATGAGCACTGTAGTGGCACTGATGGTACTGTAGTGGTACTGATGGCACAGATGAGCACTGTGGTGGCACTGATGGGCACAGGTGGCTCTGTAGAGGCACTGATTGGCACTGTAGGGCACTGATATGGTACTGGTGGCACTGTAGTGGCACTGGTGTGACACAGATGTGGCACAGATGGCACAGTAGAGCACTGATGGGCACTTGCTTGGCACTGTAATATATGAAAAACTCACTGTTTGGCACTCAATCACTCTCCTCTCCACTCACGCTGTATCAGTGTGAGGAGAGGAGAGTGTTGAACCCCTGGATGACCCCACTGTGTTTACATTGTGATCACTCCGTCATTGGACGGAGCAATCATGTGGTAAAGGGCCGCTGTCATTGGCCCTTTTCCGCGATCCATGTTATGTCGGGTCCCGTGAACCTGGCGAGCACAAATAGTCAGGTGTGCGCGCATCAGAGGGTGCAATTCTGGGAGGAAGACATAGTACGCCCTCCCAGAGTTATCGAGCTGCGCTGTAGCCATCATTCGGCTATAGCACAGTTGGTAACCGGTTAAAGTAAACCTGTCGTTTTGCTCAAGGCACGTGACACTTTCTCCTAATAAGACATTCCCTCTCCTGCTTTTACTCACCTTTGCAGTACTCCTCTGCATATCCATGCCGGAACCCTTGGAAATACCTGGTACTTTTGAAGTGAAGAAATGTCATCAGCACACCAAGGATTCCAAGAAAGGGTCCAAAGCCTTATTCCGTGGTCACATGATAAATATACAGCAACGTTTTGGAACCACACGGCCCCATCATCAGGCAAAGCCTCACAGTAAATAGTAGAGGTAAAGCCAACTGCAATGGGGGTAGTGTGGTGCAGGATTCAGTGCATCACAAACAGTTCCCTTTTTTAAAGGGATTGTAAAGGTTTGCTTTTTTTTTTTTTTGTTTAAATAACAAACATGTCATACTTACCTCCACTGTGCAATTCGTTTTGCACAGAGTGGCCCCAAACCTCGTCTTCTGGGGTCCTGGTGGCTCTCGCGGCTCCTCCCCACATCAGATAACCCCCTAGGAGAAGCGCTCTCCTGGGGGGGTTACCTTGCGGGCACGCTGCCGAGTTCAGCATTTGCATCCATAGACGCGAATACTGGACTCGGCCCCGCCCCCAGGTGCCCACATCATTGGATTTGATTGACAGCAGCGGGAGCCAATGGCTGCGCTGCTATCAATCTATCCAATTGAGAGCCAAGAACTCCGGGCAGAGGAAGAGGCCGGATGAAATTCCAGGGCTCAGGTAAGTAAAACGGGGGGGGGGGGGGGGGGGGGCGGTCACTGCCAGGTGTTTTTTCCCCTTAATGCATAGGATGCATTAAGGGGAAAAAACATGCGGGTTTACAACCCCTTTAAACTTTATTTGAATTGTACAAAAGAACACCTCACACATGGTGCTTGTAACGACACCCCGAGTATGAAAGGGGTTAAAGTCGTTTAGGACATTCCATACCCAAACACAAAGGCAGCTACCAAACACTTCCATCAGCCGAACAAGGAACCCATACAAATAATTCTCCCCCAAGTACGAGACAAGATGCTCTGTCTTGTTGTTTTGTGTTTTAGGGGGACATGGACTTGAATCCAAAGTAACATTACATCAGTGTCCCCAAGCTTACACCTCGCAAAGAGTATTGTTCCCTCAAAGGCCAGGGCCCATAATCGGTAGGCAAGAGGCTGGCATTCAGTCCCCTCCAAAAGCCACTTTCCCGGCTAGGTCTGTCACATTTCTCCCCTTTCGGCAGGAGACTAACACAGGAGGAGACCCCAGACAGGTTGACTACAATGTTAGTCAGTAGTTCCAGTCCTCTAATGCTGGTATCCACACAGTACCCCAAACGAATTGTTCCAGAGTATAATTCACCAAGTCAACCTCTGCCTCTCTCAGAGAACATGCCCGCCGCTGGGGAGAGGCCTGGACCGGCCCTTCTCCCTGAAGTCCTTTCAGACGCTGGAGAGAAAACAGGGTGACTGAGATCACTCCATCATGCTGTTAGGGATCTGGGCCAACTGCCCAGCATCCCTTGGGTATAAAGGTGGGAACTGAAGCCCCATACACCCTTACAGGAAATTCGTCCTCTGTTAGTTGAGGGCAGAGGCCTGCAGCACTTTGCCCTTTTGCCAGCCCTTCTGCTGGAAACCCCACACCATCTGCTCCGGCTAACTGTTGGGGAGGGAGGCCGACTGCCCCGACTCCCTGTAGTTGTTTCCGGTGCTGGGCAGAGGTTGGTAGCACTCTGCCCGTTTGCCAGTGCTTCAGCTGGGTTGGTGTCATCATTCTGGGGTGCCGTCTGTTGTTGGAACTCCCTTTCACTGGTATTGTCTCCCAGGTGCACAAACCCTTGTTGGGGAGGGAAAATGGCTGCTTCTCCTCCCTGCATCTCTGAAATCCACTGGGAAGTGATTGCCACCTTCTCACCATGAGCCTCCAGGAACTGCCACAGGTGTGGGGCAGAGGTCTTGGACCCTCTGTCCGGTGACCAGCACCTCAGCTGGGGAAGTTCCTTGCAACTCCACAGATACTGCTGTTGGTGCTGGGCAGAGCACACTGAAGTTTGGCCCTGATACCAGCTCTTCTGCTGGAGGCTCATCAGGTTGTTTTTCCTCAGCAGAAAAGTCTATCAAATCCCCTGTCTCTGCAACTGGTGTCTGTGGATAGAAGTTCACAATCTCATGTCCGTGGAACCCAGAAGATGCTATCAGTGCTGGGCAGAGGTTAGCAGAACTCTGCCCTGTTGCCAGCACTTCAGCTTTGGGGATGGCAATCTCCAGATTTTCCACTGCCGATTCTTCAGCCAGGATTTCGGAGTTGTCAACTGGTATTTCCTGATAGTCCCAGGCAAAGGGAGCCCCACCCTGCTGCTGAGCAGAGTCTAGCAGCTGTCTGTAGGCGATTTCCAGCTCCCATTCCTGATCGGCCAGAAACTCCAAATCTTCCTGTACCCAGTGCCCTTCTGAGATATTCAGTCTTCGCTCTCTGTGCTCCATTATTTCCTCCAAACGCCACTCCCGATCACTCCCAAAGTCAGGATCCCTGGACAGCCTCCAATACAACAATCCCAGGCCATCATAGTCAAAGCCTTCCGTGGGGCTGTCATGCGCTGACTACGGGCACTCTTGGGCTACATACCACCAGAGGGCTCTGTAGCTCTCGTCCAACTGCATCTCTGCCCGGATCAGCCTGCTTAACTCAGCTGTGAACTCCTGCTTCGGTTGTTCCCCCAATAACAGCATTCGTACTTCATACAGCGACCAGTACCTTATATGGATGGAGGGGAGAGCTTTTCCCTGGTGTCGCTGCTCACGGGCTAGCGCTTCCTTCCAGAGTTTGCATCGCATAGAATCAGACCATTCCAGCAGGACCTGCTCTGATACTGGTCCTCTATGCTGTATCTTCATCTCTCGCAACCTCCTTCTGAATTCCTCTTCCATGGCGGCTGGTATCTGTACCTCTCCTCTCCTTTCAGTTGGTGCTGCTGTGACTTCTGCTGCTGCAGCACCTCTTTGCTGTAGCCAATTTGCATCCACAGCCGCTATAACTATGATCTCCGCTGTAGGGTTAGGACCATAATGTGCCAGTCTTATTTTAACAGCCCGATCAAACCATGCCTCTTCGGGTGTCCTGTCTGTTACGCTGAGCCTTTCAGTTATGTTGGGTCTTTCGGCTCTATCCATTTTGACTAGTTCTGCGGTAACGTCCCTCTTCTTACGGTTGTTGGCCGGCTGGCCCCGGTTCTCCAGTAAGTCCTTGAGGGAAGAGCGCTTTAGCCGTTCATATTGTGCTTCCATTGTCCTGTGTCCTCTTGTAGCTGTCCTGGGCTGTGGGAATGATCCCACTGCTTGCCACCAGTTGTAACGCCACCCCGAGTATGAAAGGGGTTAAACTCGTTAAGGACATTCCATACCCAAACACAAAGGCAGCTACCGAACACTTCCACCAGCCAAACAAGGAACCCATACAAATAATTCCCCCCAAGTACTAGACAAGATGCTCTGTCTTGAGGTTCAAGCAGGAATAATAATCTTTATTCAAATACATGTTATACAGATCCCACTTCAAAACACTACCCCCCCCCCCCACCCTTGGAAAACAGGGCGGGTTAAACTGTCCAATGACAATGGACACACAGGTCAGATGTGTTTAACTTCTCATTAGTAAACAGTCTTATCAGCAGGGAGAGCTGTTGGAGGATTCCCCCCCTCCCTCCATAGTGATACACATCCTGTGATATCTAAGGCAGACAGACACAAATGAACATTGGAATACAGCCCCACCCAAAACTATCACAGCAAATAGTACACAACAGCATGAGACAACACACAATATATACACACAACATTGTGAAGCAGTCACTATTTATAATATGGCGCATACGGGGTTCCCAGAGTTTTGTGTTTTGGGGGGACATGGAATCCAAAGTAACATTACTTCAGGGTCCCCAGGCATACCCCTCGCAAAGAGTATTGTTCCCTCAAAGGCCAGGGCTCATAATTGGTAGGCAAGAGGCTGGCATTCAGTCCCCTCCAAAAGCTTCTTTTCAAGCTAGGTCTGTCACAGTGCTGTACAGCAGCGTGATGCGTTGTGCTACTGTGGTGTGCCATGTGATTCTGTACAGTTCAATGCGATAAAATGCAGCATGTCTGCATTTTATTGCAGCACGCTACAGCGCAGCTCCAGACTGCGTTGCAGTGTGAATGATGAAACAATTGTTTTTTGTGTGTGTCCTTGTGGTGACAGGCATTTTACAATGTGTGAATTATTATACTTGTGTGCAGAAGTATTCATAGCTCCCAACTGTCCCTGATTTGGAGGGACTGTCCCTGATTTGGAACAAAGTCCCTCTGTCCCTCTTTCCTCCTCATTTGTCCCTCGTTTTGGTTTGATCTATATAATTGTATATAAAATGCACTTTTTATCTTTCAAAAAGTGTTTGCCAGTGCTAAACCTTTCATCCAATTTCTAAATTGCTGCATTTATAAATTTCAAAAAACAGTATAAAGACATAGTAGTTCTGAAAGAGGTGATGGGAGGGCTTAGATTTGACACTAAGGCCTTGAGATCTGAGATCTTGTATGCTAAAAAAACAGTTGGGCCAATAAAGACAAAGAGGTTGGCATGAAAAAGCTTCCCCTTCTCCCTTTACAATCTATATACACAGCATTGATCTCTAGTAGTGTGCTACACTGACAGTTCTGCTACCTAACATTGATTTTGGCAATTCAAATTACAACCAACCAAACATTCCCAGCACACTTACCAACTAGCCTGCAAAAAAAAAGAAACAAATTGACCCTGTCTAACAATGCACTTTAAAAACACAGGGTTTACTTAGTTGCACACATTTGCAAACATAGGTGGAAGCCACAGTGCCTCGCCAACGATCATCTGCGTAGTGTGGTCCTAACTATATAATTTGGGAGTCTCCAAATTGGAGCATATATACAGGGCCATCTTTAATAATGATTGGACCCTGTGAAAACATTTCACCCCCCCCCCTTCGCTCTGGGACACACAATAAATAGCAGCTAGACTCAAAATCTGTTTACTGCAGCAGATATCAGGCAGCAATTGTGATTGGTTGCCAGAGATTACACCATTACCGCTGTAATAGCAGTAATAGCATCACTGATTGGCTGCCACTGCTAGAGGTTAATACATATCATTACCACTCACTGATTGGTTTCTAGGGGTTACTGCACAACATTACTGCTCACTTATTGGTTGTAGAGTTTACTGCATATCATTACCACTCACTGATTGGTTGCTAGAGATTGCTGCACATCATTACTGCTCACTGATTAGTTGCTAGAGGTTGCTGCACATCATAATCGCTCACTGGTTGCTAGAAGTTACCATACATCATTACTGCTAACTGATTGATTTATAGAGGTTGTTACAAACCATTATTGCTCACTGATTGGTTGCTAGAGATTACAGCAGATCATTACTGTTTACTGATAGGTTCCTAGAGGTTCTGCACATTATCACCTCTGTTTCAAATTGTGGGTGTGGCCAAACTGCACTAATATTGAAGCATTGTTACATACCAGTAGTTCAGGTGTGAACTATACAGAAGAGTGCGCCATGTACGGAGTGCTGGGTTGAGGGGTGTGCTACGTATGGAGTGCAGGGTTGAGGAGTGCAGGGTTGAGGGGTTCACAATAGGCACGGTTGAGGGGTGCACTATGTGCAGAGTGCAGGGTTGAGGGATGCGCTATGTGCAGAGTGCAGGGTTGAGGGATGCGCTATGTACAGAGTGCAGGGTTGAGGGATGCGCTATGTATAGAGTGCAGGATTCAGGGGTGTGCTGTGTACAGAGTGCAGGGTTCAGGGGTGCGCTATGTACACAGTGCAGGGTTCAGGGGTGTGCTATGTGCGGAATGCAGGGTTCATTGGTGCACTTTGTAAAGAGTGCAGGATTGAGGGGTGCGCTATGTGCAGAATGCATGGTTGAGGGGGTGCGCTATGTGCAAAATGCATGGTTGAGGGGGTGCGCTATGTGCAAAATGCATGGTTGAGGGGGTGCGTTATGTGCAGAATGCATGGATGAGGGAGTGCGCTATGTGCAGAATGCATGGATGAGGGGGTGCGCTATGTGCAGAATGTATGGATGGGGGGTGCGCTATGTGCAGAATGCATGGATTAGAGGGTGCGCTATGTGCTGAATGCATGGATTAGAGGGTGCGCTATGTGCAAAATGCATGGATGAGGGGGTGCGTTATGTGCAGAATGCATGGATGTAGGATGGGCTATTTGCAGAATGCATGGATGTGAGGTGCACTCTGTGCAGAATGCATGGATATGGGGTGAGCTATGTGCAGAATGTATGGATGAGGGGGTGCGCTATGTGCAGAATGCATGGATGAGGGGGTGAGCTATGTGCAGAATGCATGCATGAGGGGTGTGCTATGTGCAGAATGCATGGAAGAGGGGTGTGCTATGTGCAGAATGCATGGAAGAGGGGTGTGCTATGTGCAGAATGCATGGAAGAGGGGTGTGCTATGTGCAGAATGCATGGAAGAGGGGTGTGCTATGTGCAGAATGCATGGAAGAGGGGTTTGCTATGTGCAGAATGCATGGAAGAGGGGTGTGCTATGTGCAGAATGCATTGATGAGGGGTACTCCAGTTTAGAGCTCACCCCCCTCCCCCCCCAGCTTTCCTCCGAATTCTCTCCCACCAACTAGAAAACAACTGCAGAGGAGCAGCCTCAACTCACATCATGTCCGTGCAGCTGCCTGTTTCAGGAAGATCTTCCGCCTGTGTGGATGCCCCGCCCCCTCCATCCTCTGCTCTCACAAAGATCGATGTGTGAAGCAGAGAGGGGTCTGAACGGACGCATGGAGCAGAGCGCTGTCACTTGTCCTCTCCCGGAGTGCAGTAGCGAGCAACCAGCGTGACTGAAGGTGATGGAACTTGGGTCCCCAGCGGCCAGCAGGCAGCAGCGTGGGCTCAAGGGGCAGCTGCTTTGGGCCCCCCAACAATGACAGGGCCCAGGTTAACTGCCCCTTTTGCCCTGCCTTAAAGATGGCCCTGCATATATAACAGTGAATAAATTGAGGGCAGGTAAGCCTGGAGGGAGCCCATTCCTCCTAAAGGTGCAGGAACACATTAGTGGCCCAGCAAGGGCACAATGGCAGCTGAAGGCATCCAATGTGCCCCCATGCCAAATTCAGCGAACAAGCTATACAAACATAAGGCAACAACCCAAATTAATAACTAGCCTTTGCAGTAAGGTGTTCATGGAAGGGCTTTGCACGTTACAAACAAGAAAAAAAAAATCCCAGCACACTTACCAGTTTGCTTGCAAAACAAAACAAAAAATAAAACAACAAAATAAACAAAAACAAATTGGCCCTGTCTAACAGTGCACGTTAAAAATAGAGGGTTTCTTGCACTTATTTGAAAATATATGTGCATTGTGCATTAACATGCACTGTTAGACAGGGCCAATTTGTTTTTGTTTTTTTGTTTTGATTTTTTTACAGGCTAGCTGGTAAGTATGCTGGGAAATGTTATTTGTTAGTAATGTGCACATAGCGTAATGAACATATTACTGCAAAGGCTAGTTATAAATTGGTTGCCATCTAAAGCAGAGCTTGCAAAGATCTGCCTATACTGTCCTCAAATTAACCAAATTAACCTGTCTAACCCTCTGTTAAAAGCAGGGGTTTAGTTAGCACACATTTGCAAACACATGTGAAAGCTGCAAGGCCTCGTCACGGCACCCTGTGTTGCTTGCAGTCCTAACACTACAAATTTATAACTGTCTCCACAGTGGAAGCACATGCAAGCAACACAGGGTGCCGTGACGAGGCCTTGCAGCTTTCACATGCGTTTGCAGATGTGTGCTAACTAATCCCCTGCTTTTAACAGATGGTTAGACAGGTTAATTTGGTTGGTCAGCAGACTAGTTAGTGAATTGAGCTATGGAATTGTTTTTGTCTTACATGTATATGCCCCTCCATGTGCTCCTTGCTGTGAAGGCCAGTTATAGGTGGGGGCAGTGGTCAGTTTTTTGTTAGGGTAGTATAGGGACAGGCTAGGGCAGTATATGGACAGGCTAGGGCAGTACATAGACAGACTAGAATAGTATATAGATAGGCTAGGGCAGTATATAGACAGACTAGGGTAGTATATAGATAGGCTAGGGCAATATACAGACAGGCTAGGGCAGTATACGGATAGGCTAGGGCAGTATATGGACAGACTAGGGTAGTATATGGACAAGCTAGGGCAGTATACAGGCAGGTTAGGGTAGTATACGGACAGGCTAGGGCAGTATACGAACAGGCTAGGGCAGTGTACAGACAGGCTAGGGTAGTATAAAGACAGGCTAGAGCAGTATATGGACAGGCATGGGCAGTATACGGACAGGCTAGGCCAGTATACAGACAGGCTAGGACAGTATAGAGACAGGCTATGGTAGTGTACAGACAGGCTAGAGCAGTATACCGACAGGCTAGGTCAGTATACAGAGAGGCTAGAGCAGTATATGGACAGACTAGGGCAATATACAGAAAGGCTAGGGCAGTATACGGACAGGCTAGGGTAGTATACAGACAGGCTAGGGCAGTATACGGACAGGCTAAGGCAGTATACGGACAGGCTAGGGCAGTATACGAACAGGCTAGGGCAGTATACAGACAGGCTAGGGTAGTATAGAGAGAGGCTAGGGTAGTATAGAGACAGGCTAGGGTAGTATATGGACAGGCTAGGGCAGTATACGAACAGGCTAGGGCAGTATACAGACAGGCTAGGATAGTATAGAGACAGGCTAGGGTAGTATATGGACAGGCTAGGGCAGTATACGGACAGGCTAGGGCAGTATACGGACAGGCTACAGTAGTATATGGACAGGCTAGGGCAGTATACAGACAGGCTAGAGCAGTATACGGACAGTCTAGGGCAGTATATAGACAGGCTTGGCTAGTATAGGGTCAGGCTAGGCCAGTATATAGACAGACTAGGGTAGTATATAGACAGGCTAGGGATGTATATAGACAGACTAGGGTAGTATATGGACAGGCTAGGGCAGTATATAGACAGACTAGGGTAGTATATACACAGACTAGGGTGGTATATATATATATCTATTTAGACAGGCTAGGGTATTGTATGGACAGGCTAGGGCAGTATAAAGACAGACTAGGGTAGTATATAGACAGGCTAGGGTAGTAAATATATAGGCTAGGGCAGTATATAGACAGGCTAGGGCAGTACACAGACAGGCTAGGGTAGTATACAGACAGGCTAGAGCAGTATATGGACAGGCTAAAGCAGTATATAGACAGGCTAGGGTAGTATAGGAACAGACTAGGGTAGTATAGGGCAAGGCTAAAGCAGTATATAGACAGACTAGGGTAGTATAGGGACAGGCTAGAGCAGTATATAGACAGGCTAGGCCCTAGCCTAGGGGGAGAGAGAAATAGGGGGGGGGGGAAGAGGGGAGGGGAAGGAGGAAAAGAGAGGGAAGGAAAAGAGGGGGGGAAGAAGGTGCATAGCACAAAGTGATGGGGAGGGGGGTTGTTCTGGGGATGGAAGTCTCACTCACCAATTATGTCTCCCCTATTCAGGCTGGTGTCCCACAGGGCTGTGGCAGCTATTGTTTAAAAAGTGCCGCTCAGCTGTTCACAGAACTCCTCTCACAGCACAGAGAAAGTGCATGGCATGCATGTGGCTGGAGTGTGGGTGTGGCTGAAGTGTGGGCGGGGTTGGGAGGGCACAAATGGGAGGCGGAGTATCGGATTGGACAAGCAACAGCAACGGAGTTAGGAGGACAGTGGAGACAGGATACAGCCCAACTCCTGTGTAAGCTGGCTTTCCCCGCTCTCACTGTGTCACTATGAGAGGCTGACAGAGGCTATGGAGCGCCAGAGATAGTGAGGTATAGCCACTCTCCATCTCCACACTGTACAAGTTTTGGTGCCTGGGGGAGAAGACGCTCCTCCCACAGCTTCCCACACAGACACTGACCCCTGTTCTGCCGGCTCTTGTTTAGCCTTATCCCCGCTCGGCTCATCCTCTGGCTTGTCACCCCGCAATAGATCTCCAATCTGCTCAGTGTGGCGGGATGTATGATAGCAGCGAGCGGTGCGGGGTCACTGTGTCTGCAAGGATTTTACCCCCCTCCATCCTGGCTGCCTGTCCCGCCTAATGGTGATGCCCTGGCCCTGTAGCCAGGGTTCGGTAGCCAAAGCGGGTAGTCGGAACAAGCCAGAGATCAGCGTAGTCGGAGGCAGCAGACAGGATGAGGAACCAGAAGGGACGTCAGCCAGGCAAGTCTTCAACAGGAACACAGCAGAGAGTTTCCAGATATGTTTAGACTGCAACACAGGTTGTACCAGAACAGCCACAGAGGGAGGATCCAGGTGAGCAGTGCGAATCAGGAGCATCTGTAACACTATGGCAAACTGATCTATGCGGTGGCCCTGCTCCTTCAATCTGGAAAAAACATTACCACTAGGTGGATTGCCTGCATCTTCTGTATTCATGGCCTTCGCCTTCTGTCAGGAACCATGAATCAGATGGAGACAGAAAATGCAGTTAAAAAAAAATCACACCTTTTAATATAATGGTAAAAAATAGTACAAAAAGTAAACGTAGTCAAAATATAGCCAGGGTTCAGTAGCCAAAGCGGGTAGTCAGAACAAGCCAGTAAATCAGGAAGCCAGAGATTAGCATAGTCTGAGGCAGCAGACAGGATCAGTAACCAGAAGGGATGTCAGGCAAGTCTTCAACAGGAACAAAGCAGAGAGTTTCCAGATATGTTTGACCAAAGGCAAAGGCACCAAAGGAATGAATCAGGCAGTTTAAATAGCCAGAAGGGGCTGGCTGATGAGCAGGAAATGATCACCGGATGAGCCACTGTGGAACGATGGGTGCTGGCAATTAACCGACAGCTGAGCAACCCGAGCACTGAGAAGAGAGATCTGAGCCCAGCCCTGACAAGCGGCATGGCATGGCTTGTGGGGCGGAGCCAGAGCGCGGCATGGGTTAGGGAATGGAGCTCATCACCAGTGCTGCAAGTAGCAGTTATTGTTGCTACCCATGGAATAAGAGGCTCAGGCACCACTTTGCCAGCTGGTGAGTTCTACTGGAACAAAGCCTTTCAAGGGGTGGACATAGAGAATCTAGGTAATGTGAGTGGCTTTCTTAATTGGTTGCTCTATGTTTACTCAGGGCAAGTCCCTCATGAAGTGCTGAGTATTGGCTAGAAAGAACTGCCCTCTCCAACTGACTCAAACTACGGTGGCAGATGTGCAAAAATCGGGGTATAAGTTAAGCTGCATGGCAACAGCACAAGGTTCAAGGCTAGGTTCACATCTCCACGGTTCTGCATGCTGCGTTTGCAGGGGCACAGCAGCCCATTAGTGTGAATGGGTTACTGTACCTGCGTTTCCTGCAGAAAAAAGGTCCACTGAACCTTTTTTAAGACGCAACTGCACGCAAACTGCATCACGTTGTTCAGTGTGTGAGAGTGCCACTAAGAGTTAATAGCACCCCCGTGTGTTTTCTTAGAGCAGCACATTTTTTGTGCAGTTGTATGTGGATATGGGAACACATGTAATTTACACGCACACCCACACAGATGTGAACCTAGCGTAATTTTTAGTTTTAATTATCATGATATAAAATAATGGATGTGGGGGCCTTTTGGTGGCTCTGATTTTTTTTGGAGGAGACGGGGGCAGCATTTCATTCATTTCATTTCATTCTTGGACCCAGCACAATGTCTTGGGCCAGCCCTGAGTGTGTTTAAAACATGCCTGTAAAAAAGAAAATAAATAAATTAAAAAAGGTAAACTGTCTACTTACCTTACACCACATTCTGCCCACCAAAATGTGCCTGTAAAGAGAAAGTTAGATGTTATACTTACCTCACACACCCACCGTCTTCCACCCATGGCTTCTAAACAACAGTAACGTCTTTCCTGGAATATAGAGCAGTCCAAATCTCACAAGAAGACACTGTTCATGGGACAGTTGTAAGATTTGGGCTGCAGTCCTGCAGCTCCCGAAAGAATGGTGACATCCCACCTAGAAATATTGAAAACGGTTAAAAATAGCTTAAGCATAAAATAACCTTTTTTTCCCCTCTATAGGCACATTTTGCAGATGTGTGATTTTTGCAGGAGCTGGGTGACATTGGCAGACTTTTGAACTGTATTGCCTGGTCCACTTTAAGATTTACGACACGTATTGTTTTAAATTGTCACTACTGGGTGGCTTTGAGAGAGATGACTGATTTCCCCATGGACATTTTGCTTGACTGATGGATAACATATGTTGTACAGTTATATTAATCCCTTCTTACCATTCTACTCCCAATAAATCAAAACACACCAATTTGGAGTAAAAAAGGCCGTAGCAGCCTACTTTATTAAAATAATATATATTTTTAACTTTCTTATAAAAAACTCTTTTATCAAAAACAATCTACAATAAAACATCTGTTCTTCCCTGAAAACATTTTTAAACTAAAGAGCGTTGGTCTGCGCTATCACTTAAAATCATTCTGCTGTTCATCACCCACTCAGCACTGCGGTACTTATCAAAACTATCTCAACTATGCCTCAAGCCGACAAGCTGGCTCAGAGACTAACAATTCCCGCAGTGCCCCATTATCACTTCCCGGTTAACCTCCGTTAACCGGGAACCAAAATACCTCCGGATCTATAACACCGTTAGATCCACCCACTTACTTTTTCCATCTTCCTTCCTTTTTTACAGACCAACGCCCGCCACTGCCACGACGATTCATCCTTCACCACCTGTTGAGAAATAACATCAACTTCCTTCATGCTTACCATGATTCCAATACCAAAAAAGGGGCGGGTGGGCGGGAACTTTCCTCCAGCCTTCTGTTAACCCCTCCCAGGTCAACCCTCTTAAATAGTACCCCACCCTTCCTGTCCCTCCCCCTCGGCTCCATTTTAAACCTACCTTCCCCCCACTGTTCCCACCGTCATGTATGCCCTCCATTTTAGGCATTCCATGCTGCATTTTGGGCCTTTCTTGACTGATGGATAACATATGTTGTACAGTTATATTAATCCCTTCTTACCATTCTACTCCCAATAAATCAAAACACACCAATTTGGAGTAAAAAAGGCCGTAGCAGCCTACTTTATTAAAATAATATATATTTTTAACTTTCTTATAAAAAACTCTTTTATCAAAAACAATCTACAATAAAACATCTGTTCTTCCCTGAAAACATTTTTAAACTAAAGAGCGTTGGTCTGCGCTATCACTTAAAATCATTCTGCTGTTCATCACCCACTCAGCACTGCGGTACTTATCAAAACTATCTCAACTATGCCTCAAGCCGACAAGCTGGCTCAGAGACTAACAATTCCCGCAGTGCCCCATTATCACTTCCCGGTTAACCTCCGTTAACCGGGAACCAAAATACCTCCGGATCTATAACACCGTTAGATCCACCCACTTACTTTTTCCATCTTCCTTCCTTTTTTACAGACCAACGCCCGCCACTGCATCCAACGAGTAATACCTTACTCTTGGATGCCCCTCCACACCCTTATTGCTCGCTGTATTCCATCCTGCAAACCTAACATCCACAAATCTATCCCCACATCATTAAGATGTACCCCATCAACTCTCAGATATCTCCACGTTTCAAATTCTAGTTCGGGATGTCTGATTGCTAAACACCCATTGCGTACCATAAATTTGCTTATTTCCCTATTTATCTTTTTTCTGGCCCGATTTACACCTTCCACTGACCTGGCCATTCTCCATGATGTCCTAGCCACCATATCCGACCATATAAATATAGTTTTGGGGAATAATTCCATCAATCGCCACACATCTCCTTTTAAATCGCGCGAGATGTCCACCATGGATCTGATACTTAAATCGTTACCTCCTACGTGTAAAATTAACACATCCGGTGGTCCCTCCCGCAGGGCATGTTTTTTAACTTCGGGAAGCAATCTACTCCACAACATCCCAGGTACCCCCAACCACTTAATATAAACCTCCCGTTTGTCAAAACCTAACTGCCTACCATCCCTACGAGCATCCCCTCTTCTTGCCCCCCAACACACATAAGAATGGCCCATAATCCAGACCATTCCTGGCGCCTTACCTGTAATTAGAAGAAGACAAGAAAACTATACTAAAAACACTATCCTGCAAGAACAACTTCCATTACTAATACTTAATTATCCTCCTATACCCATAGCTTCCTTCCCATTATACCACCAAATGAGGCCTAATGTAAGACCGGAACCTTTGCGATTCCCACCTTCCAATGCGTTTCACCGCCTCCACGTCCAAACCCAATTTAGCTGCTTCAGTAGCCGCCCCAATCCTAAAAGAGTGTGATGAAAATTCTTTTCCTTGTAATCCCACCTCTTCCAGGCATCTTCTAAAAATTGTGATGAACTGAAACTTAGATAAAAAACTACCGTCCAGGTGAATTAATAAAGGACCTTGTACACATGGACATACTTGTAAGTACTGCCCAACCGTGCTCACCGGGCACAGGTAAGATCCCTGAATCGGGTAAACCCTCACTACCCTGCCTTTTCCTATTTGATCAGTTTTGGATCGTTTGACCACCACCGTCAAACCTCCCCGCTCAACCTGAACCTCCTGCCAACCCAAACCACCCTGAACCTTTTTAGCCGGACTAACCAGCTCGCTAATCCTGAATGCCCCAAAAAAAGCCATTACAAATGCCGCCTTAAACAACCCTACCTCATACTCTGAAGAGCATACCTCCCTCAACTTTGTCACAATTCTCCCCAGAATATCAAACGTCACAGGTCTTCTCGCATCCTTTACGATTCTATTTTTTCTATACCCTTTAAGCGCTTGACGCACCCAAAACTCTTTCGTGAAATCCCGCTGACCCTGTAACTTAAACAGGAACGCTAACCCCGCTAACTGCATATTTAACACCGCCACTGATGACCCTTCCTCCATTTTTCGTGCCACGTAATATAGCAGTAACAAACCCAATTTTTTTCCTGACGGCTCCTCCCCTATGGCCTGAAGAAATCCCGTCCACTCTTTCCACACTTTTGAGTACGCCGCCCAAGTGGACCCACTTACCGACTGTTTGATCCATCCTGCGATGACACCAACGGAATCTCCCACAGCCAATCGGGACAAGGTACCCCTTGTTGCTCCGCTTCCGGCGCCAACTCTCGGAACCTGTCCCACTGGAAGCGAGATAACGCATCAGCGACCACATTCTCCACCCCCGGCAAATGTACGGCATGAATGTACACATTCAATTGCAAACATCTTAACACTAAGTGTTGCAACAATTTGATTACTGGCGGAGACGATGCTGTCACCCTATTGATAACCTGCACCACCCCCAAATTGTCCCCGTGAAAACGCACCTTCAGATCCCTGAAGGATGTGCCCCATAGCTCCACTGCCAGTACTACTGGAAACAATTCCAATAGTACCAAATTTTTGGTAAAACCCTCCTCTATCCATGATTGAGGCCAAGGACCTGCACTCCACCGTCCCTGAAAAAATGCCCCAAAACCCGTGGACCCTGCCGCATCGGTGAATAATTCCATATCAAAATTACTTACCGGACCCGCCATCCACATCGCCCTTCCGTTGAAAGATTCCAAAAACGTATGCCATACCCTTAAATCTTCTCTGTGCGACTTTACCAATCGCACAAAATGTCTCGGTGATTTCACCCCACCTGTGCTAGCCGCCAGCCTGCGGCTGAACACTCTCCCCATAGGCAGTATGCGGCAGGCAAAATTTAGCTTACCAAGAACCGATTGCAGTGCCCTCAGCTGCACTTTCTTTAAGCCAAGTAACCCCGCAATCTCTTTCTTTAAGTCTTCCAATTTGTCTTCCGGCAACCTACATTCCATGGCCTCAGAATCAAGAACAATGCCTAGGAACGTGATGACCGTGCAAGGTCCCTCCGTCTTTTCATTGGCCAATGGAATGCCGAATCTGTCAGCGATATGTTGCAGTGTCGCCAATAAAACCGAACAGATTCTAGATGATGCCGGCCCTATGCATAAAAAATCATTTAGGTAGTGAATGATTGAATTCACACCCGATACGTCCCGCACCACCCATTCCAAGAAAGAGCTGAATTGTTCAAATATCGCACACGATATTGAACAACCCATTGGCAAGCATTTGTCCACATAAAATTCCCCTTTCCAATGACACCCCAGCAATCTAAAACTATCCGGGTGAACCGGCAATAACCGAAAAGCCGATTCGACATCGGCTTTTGCCATCAACGCTCCTTTGCCATAACGTCGCACCCAACCCACAGCGGCATCAAATGACGTATAAGTCACCGAGCATGCCTCCTGATCAATGGCATCATTCACCGATCCACCCTTTGGGAAAGACAGGTGGTGAATGAGCCGGAATTTGTTGTTTTCCTTCTTGGGCACCACACCAAGCGGTGACACCACTAAGTCAGCTATTGGTGCCCAACGAAAAGGACCTCCCATTCTCCCCATTGCAACCTCCTTTGACAGCTTTTCAGAAACTACCTCCGGATGTTGCAATGCGGACCGTAAATTATTTGGCACTTGGGGAACTACAGTCATCCTGCATGGTATCCTAAAACCCCCCGTGAAACCCTCGTCCAACAATCTCGCAGCTTGTCTATCCGGATACTTACCGAGAAACGGTCGCATCCTTTCCACTTTCACCGGAGTCCTCCCTTTTGTTCCCAACGTCCCCAATTCTGCCTTTTCCATGTTTAAAGCATCTAGATGCTGGATGCGTTCCCCCGCAGCCTGAGCACTCGTGCTTATACTTACATGTCGCACCAAATTTACAGGCTCCGGAATTGTATTGCCAACAAACCCCCTTTTTGTTTCCAGCCGAGTGTCCCAGGGCAGATGGTCCACCGGCTCCTCCCTGAAAAAACTGGTTCGGAGCCCGCGTAGTCGTCATCAAGCGCATCCACAAGCTAATGTCCTTGTGGTCCCAACGCAGCTCTGGCCGTATTGCTCTCCGCTGCCTGAACTGCTCGTCGTATCTCAGCCAGCCCGTACCGCCATATACTCTGTAGGCCTCCCCTATGGCATCTTGATAGCAAAATAATGCTGAACAGTGCTCCGGATGCTTCTCCCCAATTACGCTCGCCATGATTGCAAACGCTTGCAACCAGTTTGCAAACGTCCTCGGTATCAGCCGATACCTCCTTTTCTCCTCATCGTCCTTCTTGGAACTGTCTGGCTTGACCCTATCCAAGTTAAATTTTTCCAAAGGTAATAGTGAAAATATTTCCACATACTCACCTTTCCATAATTTTTCCCGTACATCCTGTTTTAAGTGCGCTCCCAAAGGCCCTTCGTAACACACATACACTTCGCAGCGCGCTGCATCCGCCAGCCTGGTTATATCCTGCCTTTCTGTCGTCTCTGTAGCTTTTTCCTTCCCCTGCGCAACTACACTCCCTGCAAGCTCTAGGGCGGTAACCGCAACCGTTGCTGCGGGCGTCCCCACTCCTGCCGTATTACTGCTACCCCCTACTGGCGGGACCCATGCCGCTGCCGGGCCTCCTGCCATGCGCTCTCCAACCTCAAACTTTTTCACCAAATCTTTAATACCCTCCAAAAATCCCAATAAGCCTGAGCCCCCTGCTGGTGAGGCCACCCCCCTTATGTTGCTCTCAGGCCTGTTTGTGTCTTGTCCTACCCTGCTTCTCCCATCTAACCCCAGATGTGGTGACTTACCGGGCTGCACAGGTGTTGCCCCATCAGCCGACCATCTGCTCTCCTCCTCGTCAGTTCTCCTGGAAGGGGGGGCCGCCTCCTCTTCCGATTCCGACACTTCTTCCCGATCTCCCGGATCTCTCTCTGCTTCTTCCACTTCTGAAAGCCCGCCTGGCCTGGTAACCGTGGCTGCCGCCGTCATCTCCACACTTTCTCCCCTGTTGTAGTCATCTGCTCTGGATGCCTTGTGGACAGCATTAGCAGGGCCGGTGCAAGATACCGCAGCCCTGTATGCCTCCGCTCTTCCATCCCTCCTTCCTCCTCTGCTTCTGTCTTTATTACTCCTGCTGTCCCCTGCCGGATTAGACAGCCCAGGGACAGCAGCATCTCTCAGCGCAATATCTGAGCCTTCCGCCGTTATCCGGGGGGCGGGGCTCGCGCTCCCCGCTCGTCTCCTACTGCCAGTCCCGCCGTGCTGTCTCTCCCCGCCATGTGACGCCGGGGATGTGACAGCTCCTCCGCTCCTTCTGCCTGACTTCTTCTTCGCCGGAGGGCATCCCTGTTCTCCATCGCCGCTCCTGCTCACTCTTCTGCACACCGCCCGCTCTGGAGAGAAACGCTCGGGCGGACGGGACCTCCTAGCTCTGACGCCGCTCCCCTCTCCTAATGACAGCTGTGGTCCGGTTCTCTCCATGGCTGCCCCGATCGCAGCCTGCAGCCATGCCGTGCCCCTCACCTCAGCCTCCGCTCTCAATTGGGACATGATCCTCTCTATCTCTGCCATGCTCGCTTACTTTCCTCCAGCCTTCTGTTAACCCCTCCCAGGTCAACCCTCTTAAATAGTACCCCACCCTTCCTGTCCCTCCCCCTCGGCTCCATTTTAAACCTACCTTCCCCCCACTGTTCCCACCGTCATGTATGCCCTCCATTTTAGGCATTCCATGCTGCATTTTGGGCCTTTCTATAGAGTGCCATGATATGTAGATATGCTCCAGAGGAGTATAAAGACTTAAAGTGCTTTTACAGCTAGGCTGTTGTACTGTCAAAGGAAATATACAATTACAGTCTAAAAAACTTGCAGTCTAAAAAACATGAAAGCCAAACATTGATTCATGCACATTTAATTACAAACATTAATCCTGGATGTGTTCCTGCTAGAGATGCTGCAAAATTATGCTCTGTGAAGTGCTCTAATATTTTTAGAAACAAACGTGGTTAGGTGATTTCTGTTAAATCACTGAATCATTAGACAAGCATAAGCCTTAAAGAGGAAGTAAACCCTGATGGGTGTTACTTCCTCTTTGTTTCCCTGCAAAGCATAATGGGCTACTATGCATCGCATAGAAGCCCATTATGTGACACTTACCTGCAGGAGAAGCCCGCGATGTCCCCGTCTTCCTCTCTAGTAGCGAGCGTCTATTCTTCACTCTCTTCCTTCCGGGGCCGCAAACTCCGGCTCTGTCACTGGCCGGAGTCGCGTGACATCACTCCCGCGCATGCGCACGGGAGCCGCCTTTAACGGCATAACCTGAGCTAGAAACGGCATAGCGTGCCCTTTCTAACTCCCGCGCATGCGCAGAAGAAATCGCGCTACGGCGATTTGCAAATATCTCCTAGACCGTGCAGGTCTGGGAGATGTTTCAAGCACCTACAGGTAAGCCTTAATCTAGGCTTACCTGTAGGTTAAAGTGGTTGTAAAGGGTTTACAGCCACTTTAAACCTTTGTTTTGTTTTTTAACCACTTAAGGGCCGAGCCTCTTTCTGAGATTTGGTGTTTACAAGTTAAAAACAGGTTTTTTTGCTTGAAAATTACTTAGAACTCCCAAACATTATATATACTTTTTCTAACACCCTAGAGAATAACATGGTGGTCATTACAATACTTTCTGTCACACTGTATTTGCACAGCGGTCTTACAAGCGCACTTTTTTGGGGAAAAAATACACTTTTTTGAATTAAAAAAATAAGACAACAAGTTAGCCTAATCTTTTTTTATACTGTGAAAGATAATCTTACGTCGAGTAAATTGATACCCAACATGTCACGCTTGAAAATTGCGCCCGCTCCTGGAATGGCGACAAACTTTTACCCTTAAAAATCTCCATAAACAAAGTTTAAAAAATTCTACAGGTTGTCTGTTTTGAGTACATAGGAGGTCTAGGGCTAAAATTATTGCTCTCACTCTAACGTTCGTGGCGATACCTCACATGTGTGGTTTGAACAGTTTTCATATGCAGGCACTGCTCGCGTATGTGATGCTTCTGCCCGCGAGCTCGGCGGGACGAGCGCCTTTAAAAAAAAAAAAAATTCTTATTTATTTTACGTTTTCTTTTTTCTTTTTACACTGTTCTTTTAAAAAAAAAATGTGTCACTTTTATTCCTATTACAAGGAATGTAAACACCCCTTGTAATAGAAAAAAAGCTTGTCAGGACCTTTTAAATATGAGATTTGGAGTCAAAAAGACCTCAAAGACCTCAGATCTAATATTTACACTAAAATGCAATAAAATAAAAATAAAAAATGAAATGTCATTTGAAAAAAAAAAAAGTCTCTTTAAGAGCTATGGGCGGAAGTGAAGTTTTGACGTCGCTTCCGCCCTGCAATGGTATGGCGACAGGTGGGGGCCATCTTCCCCTCATTCGTCTTCATACCAAACAGGACACAGGACCCGATCCCCTCCGCCACTACCGACGGCTCCGGTAAGCGGCAGAGGGCACCAGAGCGTGGCAGGAGTGGGGGACCCATCTCCTGCCACCGATAAAAGTCATCTCTCGGTGATTCCGCTGCAGAGACCACTTTTATCTGAAAACGGACCGCCCGCTGAAGAAGAGGATACTGGGGTTATGGCAGCTAGCTGCTGCCGTAAAAACAATATCCCTCTTCAAAGTACTGATGTATAATGACGGCAGGCGTCCGTAAGTGGTTAATGAAAATAACAAACATATACTTACTTGCTTTGTGCAATGGTTTTTCACAGAGCAACCCCAATCCTCCTTTTCTGGGGTCCCCCAGGCCCCTTCTCTTTGGTGAGTGCCCCCATGGAAAGTCCCCTCATCGCAGCATTTGATTGACAGCAGCAGGAGCCAATGGATGCCGCTGCTATCAATCTGCCCAATGAGGAGGGAGACGCTGCTCTCATGCATGTCGCTGGATCGGATCGGGCTCCAGTAAGAATGAGAGGGGAGCAGGGGGCCTCCTGCAGAACAGAAGGTTTTTTTACCCTAATGCATAGAATGCATTAAGGTAAAAAACCTTGGTGTTTTAGAACCTTTAAGATGTGTTCATGCTTTATATTGGGATCATGGCCAGCTTTAGAGTGGGGTACACTAAGGCTATTTGCTCTAGGCACATCTGACTGATGATGTCTTATTTTAGTAAAAACTACTGCTAGAATACAGAATTGAAAAAAAAAACATGATGTCTGCTTTATATAAACAACTACTTCTCAGCTGTATTTACAAAGTTACATAGCTAGTCAGGTTGGAAAAGGGCATATCCTCATGACATGCAAAAAAAATCCTTCCTGAACCACTTCGGCAGTCAGATATTCCCTGAATCAACAATTTACAGTATTATTAGTTATACATAATACTAGCAAGTTATATTTTGTACATTTAGGAACAGATACAGCCAGCAATCTACTAAATTGCAGAAAACTGTTTTTTTTATATATATAACTCTCAATCTGAGAAAAACCTTTATGTATTAAAGTGATACTAAAGTCTATTTTTTTTAATTAAAAAATATTTAAAAATAATAAACAGGTTATACTTACCTACTTACCTGCTATGTGTAATGGTTTTGCACAGAGCAGCTTGGATCTCCCTCTTTTCGGATCCCTCGCCAGAATTCCTGGCCCCTCCCTCCTGCCGAGTTTCCCCACAGCAAGCTGCTTGCTATGGGGGCACCCATGCCGAGCCGCTGCTCTGTGTGTCCATTCAGACATGGAGCCGTGGTTCGGCCCCGCCCCCTCTCTATCCTTATTGGCTCACTGACTTTGATTGCGACCAGTTGGAGCCAATGAAGCTGTCTCAGCCAATGAGCAGGGGAGTCCCAGGCAGCCTAGACTCTCTAGCAACATCGCTGGATTGAGATAGGGCTTAGGTGAGTACTGGGGAGGCTGAGGGGGGGGGGGCTGCTGCACACAGAAGGTTAGAATGCATTAAAAATAAAAAACCTTTTGACTTTAAAACAACTTTAAATGTCTTTTCCTTCAGATGTAAAAAGTCTCCCCTTGTATTTGCATGAACCTTAAAATAAAAAACTTAGCAATATGTTTACTATATAAACCATTTATGTCCTTATACAAGGTGACCATATCCCCCACTTATTCTATGTCAAACCAGGTAGAAGCTTACACGGGTGATTAAGTAATGGTGTTAGAAGTGGGTGTATCTGATCTAAATAGGAGATATGGCTCATATGTTAAAGGGACATGGTCTTTATAAGCATACGGTACATTAAACCGAATGGGTAGTTAGTCTGCCAAATGATGAAACAGAGTAACTGTAACTCGCAGTTTAAAAACAAGATGGCAAAAAAACCATATATACTCTGCAGAATAATGAAAGCTATACAAACATATGAAAGCTGCACCAACATGGACTTTTCACAGCACAAGTGTGTAGGGCAGGGGTCATGGGGTGGTAGTCACACCAGGCAAGGGTCGCATGAAAGGGTTACCCTGGAGTTGGTTCTTTTGGGCTACACTAGGCACTTTGAATAGGGTACACGCTTATGACAGGCTGCCAGAGAGAACTTCCTTACCCTTGACAACCACTGTATCTTCACACTGTATTAACTCTTGTACCGTTATCGTCATACATATATTTTTAGACATATTGAGATATATACAGACAACAATCTGGAATAAACTGCAGTCATTTCCCTAACATTCCTAGTCCCTAACTTCAGGCTTGTGGCTGCCCCTGCATACCTGCATAGGAAACAGTCCATGGTTGGTATCTTCAGGAAGGACTGCAAGTTCCAGCAATCCTCCTAGACCGTGGGGACTATGACTACAGCATGGCACTGGAAATCTAGACTCTGGCAACAGCATTGATCGGGTCCAAGGCAATCAGAATCAAGCCGAAAGAGCAACAACAGAACCACAACAAAAACCTCACTCTTGGGTCGGACCCAGGAAAAGCCTGCCAAGAAAAACCGGGGAAATATAAAAAAAAACATCCAATTTCCCAGCTGGGACAGTGTTAAGCACTACCTGCCTACAAATGCTTTTTTTCTTCTTTAATTTTCTTTTATACGGGCTTTTCAAAATATCAAATACAATCATTTGGATTATGGATGGAAGGTCTAGTGCAGAATAAAATTTTTGGTACTAAAATAGTAAATTATTTAATAGAGATCTAAACATCAGCACAAAAAAAGGAAAATTGAGGAGTAAGGAGGAAGAGAGGAGTTTAGCTTCAAAGGAGGGACAGTCCCTCCAAATGAGGAACAGTTGGGAGGTATGCTATCCTCATAGACAGTGTCATTTGCAATAAAGTCCAGGGCAGCTCTGGCAACATAGGTGAACACCTGGAAAGACCTAAGCATGAAATGCCACCCCAGTGGAACTGGAGTACTCTGGTAGCAATTGGGGATGGGCTCCCTACAGTAGCTTAGTCTTTGAGAGAAGCAGCATGCTATTAGGATCCTGTCTGGCTGCCCACATTCCGTCTTCAGGCCTCTCACCTGGTTGTAGATCACTAGCCAACTAACTCTGGCTTATCAGGTGTGGCCTATTTGAGGTGCAGAGGGGGGGACGACGACAAAGAAGTTGTTTATCTTTCTTCTCGTAACCAACTGCCCTAGGCACTGGATAACAAGCACCACTATACTAAATACAGCCCAGTGCACAGGAAGAAGCACCCAGCTAAACAAGGGAGATATTCACACAGGAAGGCAGGATGTAGCCTGGTACTCAGCACAAACTAGTCAATTAAAGTGGAAAAGTATAGGCATGTCCACAGGACATCTACAGAAATAAGAGCACAGAGGCATGTGCACAGAGCAGTGTTTGAATAGTTGGTTTTCTTCCTTTACCGCTGATGATGTTGGCAGAGTTGATCTTCTGCAAATACTGCATCCCAGCTAGCACCTGCTCCCTCTTCAATTTCCAGAAAAGGAACTTAAACCAGTCCAGCAGTTAATGAGGGTCAGCATAGTGCTGCTGAGGGGCATGGTGCAAGAACTGTAGACTTATTTAGAGGCCAATTTCTAAAGCTCTATTAATAAAAAAAAAACAAGGACTAGACTGCAATTCAGTACTATGTAGAAACCATTCTACATCTTCTCAATTTTAATTACACCGCACTTCATATGAATGCTTGTTTGGAGTTGGGAAGTGAACCCAAAATGCTCCTCAATTTCATTTATAATGAACCAATAGACTGAATAGGACTTGAGAGAAAAACTATTGAAAGATGAGAATTCAACTCGCAGAGAGTTGTCCCCATTGAAAGATTTCTACTTCACTCTTATCCATTGTAAATCATAATACACAGACAGCAAGTAAAAGCCCTTAGAATTAGCTGATCAGCCTATCAAACCCACGAACATAGCTGAGTGGTAATGTTAGACCCCTAGTATAAAAACTGTATTTACTAAGTTACCATAGGACAACATTTCTCTGGTACTTAAAACAAGGTTAGTCCCCAGGAGGGAGTGGTGATGGGTCTGGATGCAGAACACGCCATATGTCATATAAGTCAAGTTCTGCACATATGTCATATAAGTCAAGTTCTGCACACATCTTTCCAAACGAGGAGACAATTGACCTCCCAGACAAAATAATTTTGTCATATGAAACATCAATAAAATCGTTAACAGCACCTATCACTGGAGCAGGGATATGAGGCATGTCTGAAGCAAATTTAAGAAATGTTTTAATGCCCCCTGTGGAAAAAAGGAGGCAAAATGTAGATTTTTGCAATAATACATTCAAGATCAAGACTATAAAATGCTGTAAATTAGGAATGTCTTCAGAAATAGAAGTGTTAATAGTTTACTTTTATCATTTAACAAAATGGAAAGTAAATGAACAGAACAGAAATCAATTTTGAATAAATATTTGGTGTGACCCCCCCCCCCTGCCTTTAAAACAGCATCAACTCTAGGTACATTTACACACAGTTTTTAAAGGAACTCGGCAGGTAGGTTGTTCCAAGCATCTTGAGGAACTAACCACAGACCCTCTGGGGATGTAGTCTGCCTCAAGTCCTTCTGCCTCTTCACGTAATCCCAGACAGACTCGATGATGGCGAGATCAGGGCTCTGTGAGGGCCAAACCCTTACTTCCAGGACTCCTTATTCTTTAGGCTAAAGATAGTTCTTAATGATATTGGCTGTATGTTTGGGGTCATTGTCCTGCTGTAGAATAAATTTGGGGCCTATCACATGCCTCCCCGATAGTATGGCATGATGGAAAAGTATCCGCCAGTATTTCTTAGCATTGAGGACACCATTGATCCTGACCAGATCTCCAACTCCATTTGCAGAAATGCAGCCCCAAACTTGCAAGGAACCTGCATCATGCTTCACTGTTTGCCTGCAGACACTCATCATTGTACCGCTCTTCAGCCCTTTAGGAAACAAACTGCTTCCTGCTACAATCTCGACATATGATCCTCAGCATTGCCCATTTCTTTGTGCTTCTTCAAAAGAGCTTGAACAGCACATCTTGAAACCCCAGTCTAATTCTAAATCCTTGCCTGGGAGAGACGTTGCTGATGCAGTATAACTACTGTGTGTCTTGTTACTCTGCTTAGATTTGCCATGGTTTGCAGCAGTGGTCCCCAACCTTTTTGGCACCAGGGACCGCTTTTGGTGTAGCCCGGTGGGGGGGGGTTGACGGTGTATGGGGAAGTCACCGAGTCTCACAACTCCCGCTGCACTGTAATATAAAGGGGACTGCACTGTAAGGATTACAGTCCCCTTTATATCACAGTGCCCCTTTGCAGTCATTGCCCCCATCACAGTCCTCCCTGCAGTCATGGCTCCCCATCACAATCCTCCCTTCAGTCATGCCCCCCCATCACAATCCTCCCTTCAGTCATGGCCCCCCATCACAGTCCTCCCTTCAGTCATGGCCCCCATCACAGTCCTCCCTGCAGTCATGGCCCCCCATCACAGTCCTCCCTTCAGTCATAGCCCCCCATCACAGTCCTTCCTGCAGTCATGGCTTCCCATCAAGTCCTCCCTGCAGTCATGCCCCCCATCACAATCCTCCCTTCAGTCATGGCCCCCCATCACAGTCCTCCCTGCAGTCATGGCCCCCCATCAAGTCCAAGTCCAAGTTAATATAAGTTTGGCAACTCTCGCTCTCTGTCACGATCTGCAGCCACCCCTCCCCCTGCCTTGCTAATAGCCTGACATCAGTGACCGCTCGGGAGAAATGACAGAATACACACAAGACACACAGGCTGCTAACTATACCATGGTCCGTGACAGGGCTCACTTCCTGCTCTGATGGCAACCCGCTCGACAACAGGCCACGGACTGGTACCGGTCTGCGGCCTGGAGGTTGACGACCCCTGGTGTATAGTATGTTCTGTGACAAGAAACTGTCTCTTCCATAACCTCACCTTAGTAGCAGAGTCTGGCTGTACCTCACCCAGTTTTAAGCCTGCTACACAGCTGTTTCTGTCTCAGGTAATGACTGTGTTCCAACCTGCATATGAAATTGATGATCATTAGCACCTACTTGGTATAATTGGTTAATCATACACCTGACTCTAATCCTACAAAATCCCTGACTCTGTGCAAGAGTACAAAGTGTGCAAGTGTAAGAATTGATGCTAGTTTGAAGCCAATGGATAGTTTTACCAAATACTGATTTGATTTAAATTTTTGTTCTGTTCTGTTCACTCACTGCATTTTGTAAATTGATAAAAATAAAATATATATTTTTGGAAACATTCTTACTTTACGGCATTTCTTCACACCTGCCTAAAACTTTTGCACAGTACTGTGTGTGTGTATATATATATATATATATATATATATATATATATATATATATATATACTGTATATGTACTGTATATAGCCTGAAAAGTATAACTTGCATTCGAACACAAATATATGTATTATTTCTTGGCGCCATCTAGAGCAAATTGTTAGCACCTTAGTAGAATTAGTACGTGCACGTTGGAAAGTATTGCTTTCAGCTGAATGCAATGTTATTTTCTGGCAGAATGCTATTTTTTTTTTTTCTATACAGAATGCTATGAGTTCTCTTTTACATGCTGAACTAATTTGTTTCACTAAACACATTTACGGTATATTTTTATGAACAGCTGTTTTTTCTTCTCTTCTTACAATAAATTTAATTAAACAAAAAACAAGGCTGAAAAATCAAGCTGAAAGCAGACATTGCAGTAAAAAGCGTGGTCTGCTTGATATACACAAGTCCCTTCTCCATACTACAGTGCCTTGAAAAAGAATTCATACCGCTTGAAATTTTCCACATTTTGTTATGTTACAACCAAAAACGTAAATGTATTTTATTGGGATTTTATGTGATAGACCAATATAAAGTGGCACATAATTGTGAAGTGGAAGAAAATGATAAATGGTTTTCAAAATATCTTACAATTAAAATATGTGAAAAGTGTGGCGTGCATTTGTATTCAGCCCCCCTGAGTCAATACTTTGTACAACCACCTTTCACTGCAATTACAGCGTAAAATCTTTTTGGGTATGTCTCTACCAGCTTTGCACATCTAGATAGTGACATTTTTGCCCATTCTTCTTTGCAAAATTGTTCAAGCTTTGCCAGCTTGTATGGAGAGCATCTGTGAACAGAAATTTTCAAGTCTTGCCACAGATTCTCAATTTGGTTTAGGTCTGGACTTTGACTAGGTCATTCTAACACATGAATATGCTTTGATCTAAACCATTTCATTGTAGCTCTGGCTGTATTTTTAGGGTTGTTGTCCTGCTGGAAGGTAAACCTCAGCCTCAGTATTAAGTCTTTTGCAGACTCTAATGCCGTGTACACACGAGTGGAATGTTCGACAAAAAAGTCAGACGGGAGCTTTTCATCGTATATTTCGATCGTGTGTATGCCCCATCTGACTTTTTACGTTGAAAATTCTGACGGACCTAGAAAGAGAACATGTTCTAAATTTTTCCGACGGAACCAATTCCTATCGGGAAAACCGATCGTCTGTATGCTTTTCCGACGTACCAAAAACGACGCATGCTCTGAAGCAATTACGAGATGGAAGCTATTGGCTACTGGCTATTGCACTTCCGTTTTCTAGTCCCGTCGTACGTGTTGTGGACGGTCGGAATTTGGTGTGATTGTGTGTATGCAAAACAGCTTGTGCAGAATTCCGTCGGAACTTCGTCAGAAAAACCTTCAGAGTTTATTCTGACGGGAAAACCGGTCGTGTGTACAAGGCATAACAGGTTCTCTTCTAAGATTGCCCTGGATTTGGCTCCATCCATCTCCCCATCAACTCTAACCAGCTTCCCTGTTCCTGCTGAAGAAAAGCATCCCCACTACCTGATGCTGTTATCACCATGTTTCACACATAGTGTTTTGCTTTTAGGCCAAAAAGTTAAATTTTGGTCTCATCTGAGAGGACATTCTTCCACATGTTTGCTATGTCCCCCATATGGCTTCTCGCAAACTGCAAATGGGACTTCTTATGACTTTCTTTCAAAAATGGCTTTCTTGTTGCCACTCTTTCACAAAGGCCAGATTTGTGGAGTACATTACTAATAGTTATACTGTGGATAAATTCTCCCATCTGAGCTGTGGATCTCTGCAGCTCCTCCAGAGTTACCATGGGCCTTTTGACTGATTCTCTGGTTAATGCTATCCTCGCCCAACCTGTCAGTTTAGGGATGAAAATGTTTTTATTGGTAAGAAGAACAGTGTATCAATTACATGACTGATATATCAAATAGAAAAGGAAGGCTGCGAGCAGGCCAAGTGGTTATCGCCTGCAGCCGTGCTCGTGCTATAACTCAATAATAACAAAGGGAAGTGCAAATGATATCAAACAATAAATAAAAGCAAAAAAAAAGGGAGGGAAGAGAAGAGTTAGAGAGGGGTGGAGAGGCAGGAAAAAAGGAAAGAGAGAGAGAGAGAGAGAGGAGAAAAGAAAGAATTAAGAATCCTGCTGGGAGAGCATGGGATAGGTGAAATAAGAACTGTACTTATGAGGACCATCGCCACACGTGATAATTCACGGCATGCACGTTCCTCGTGGTTAAGACTCTAGGCTCATGAGCACGCTCCCTGCAGTTGAGACGCTGGAGTTGGGAGCACCCTTCCCGCGGACGTTCCTCGTGGTTGAGACGCAGTTGGGACTCGGGAGACGGGAGCATACAGGGCTGCATTGGAGATTGGGTACCTCCTGGATGGCTACTATTCGCCTGTGAGCATTGCCGCTTTCCTCTTAAACTAACTGACAATCCAACTAGTACAAAAACTTTGCATGCTATTTAAAAAGAGATATTCAGTTGTATGTAGTTAGTTCTACTAATTCTACTACTACTAAAATAACAAGCCAGGTAATCCATGTTTGAACATGACAGTACGCAACATACTACTGAATATCTCAAACAAATAGCATGCAATCAATCAATATATTCTTTGGTACAATATGTACTGCAGTGCAGACATACTATAACTACCTTGCATGGCAAGAGAGCTGCACTGTTAAAAAAAAGATTGGTTGGGTTTAGTTTTTTTGTTTTTATTTTATAGATGCCTGGGGTTTAGTTTTTAAATTGATTTTAGTCCCCCCCCCCCCCCAGATTTCACTCCCACTACTATAGATCATTCTATGCTATTCTTCTCAGCTACCAGAAAAGGTGTACCATGTCTGCAGTGTGGAAATATTTTAAAGTTTCTGATAAAGACCCCAAATTTTCAATCCGCAGTCTTTGCTCAGCAGAAATTTCAAGAGAGGGTACAGTGCCAAGGCATTTTTCAACAACAGGTTTGATACACCACCTGAAAACACGTCATCCATTTCAGCATACAGAATACAAGAAAACAGTACCACTTACAAAAAGTGCCTCTGGCTCAACACCATGTGTGGCCACAGTCTTCGAAAAGGTTAAAAAATTTACAAGTGACAGTCCCAAAGCTCGCGGCATTACAGATAAAATTATGGAATTTATTGCATTAGACGACCAGCCATTCTCTGTTGTGGAGGACGTTGGATTCCGTAGGCTCATGCAACATATTGAGCAGCGCTACACACTACCAAGCAGACGCTACTTTGCAGATACCTGTCTACCTGAATTGTTTTGCAGTATTAGAAAACACGTTCATGAGCTCATGACTACCGACATCATAGCAATTAGTTTTACTACCGACATTTGGAGTTCAGACGTCAGTCTAACGTGCATGCTTAGCCTGGCAGTGCAGTGGATAGATGTCAAATTTCAATTGCAAAACATCCTACTTAACGCACATGAGTTTGTTGGATCACATACTGCAGCAGCAATATCTGACGCTTTCAAAACTATGCTTGACACTTGGCACATTGAGAAGTCTAAAGTGCATTTGATTGTCAGAGATAATGCGCGGAACATGGTAAAGGCAATGGAGAACAGTGAACTTAAAAGCATACCGTGTATGGCACACACGCTACAATTGGCTGTGAATGAGAGATTGCTGAGTCAGCGCACTATATCTGATATCGTATCAAAAGGAAGAAAAATTGTGGGTCACTTTAAGCATTCCCCGCTTGCTTATTCCAGATTACAAACTTTGCAGATACAGTTGTAAATGCCACCGAAACAACTGCAGCAAGATGTAGCCACTCATTTGAACAGCGCCTACTATATGCTGTAAAGTCTTTTCAAACAAAAGCGTGTTTTAGCTGTGTACATTGCAGATTATGAGCAGCCGGCAACACTGAGCGCACATCAGTGGATGTTAATTGAAAATAGTTTGTCTCTTCTATCTCCATTTGAACAGTTAACAAAAGAAATAAGCTCAGCTAATGCTTCCATTGCTGAAGTTATTCCCTTGATTGCTGCACTGAAGCGTCTGCTAGGAAAGGAGGCAGAAACAGACCATGGCTTAAAAACAGCTAAAACCACTCTACTGGAGGCCATTAACAAATAGATTCAAGACACTGAGTCCAACCCTCTGTACTGCATTGCAACAGTTCTAGATCCTCGATTTAAAGAGCATTATTTTAATGTGAAGAAAAAGCAGCGTGCACGGGAAATGATACAGGCACAAATGAAGGTGATGGAAGCATCTGGTGAAGGAGTTTCGAGGTGTAGCACAGAGGAAAGTATACCAGAGAAACAGTTGTATACAAGTGAAGAGGAACACACTCCCTCGATATCTGATATGTTTGAAGAAATTTTACATGAATGCATCCCGGTCCATATCGGTGCCACAACAACTGCAGCTACCCAACAGATGGAGATTTATTTAGCTAAACAGCCTATCGCCAGAAGCGACAATCCCTTTGAGTACTGGCACATCAACAAGCAACATTTCCTTTGCTTGCACAGATTGCATGCAGATATTTATCTGCCCCAAGCACCAGTACAGAGAGTGAGAGACTATTCATTCATATTCTTGATGAGAAGAGGAACCGTCTTTCCTGTGAGAAAGCTGAACAACTTTTGTTCTTAAAGCGAAATCTGCCACTTTTACTGAAATAGATTAGAAATCAGTAGCACAGGCCAATTCATTTACTATGTCCCAATTATCTAGTTGTGCCATTGGTTGTTCATTGTAGTTCTTATACAATTTGTTTTTATTGCACTTCTTCAATATAAAAGAGAACTCCAGCTTTTGAACTACATAGTTTGTTGTTGGGCCAAACTATGTCTCTCCCTAAGCTGTCAGTCTGCTGCATGTGCGAAACTGTATGTATCTGTATCTGTGGCTGACTACATACATACAGTATACCACACTGTGTTCCGGGTATGGGTGGAGACTTCCAGGAACACAGACTAGTCTACAGCAGTGGCGCTCAGTCAATGACAGCAAGCAATGTATTCTTCTAATGAAATTGCTTGCTGTGATTGGCTGAGCGCCGCTGCTGTAGACCAGACTGCAGACTAGTCTGTGTTTCGGGAAGTCACCGCACATGCCCGGAACACAGTGCGGTATACTGTATGACTATGTATGTAACCGCAGCTACTTACATACAGTTTTATCGCACATGCAGTGCACTGACACCTTATGCCCCGTACATACGGTCGGATTTTCCGATGGAAAATGTCCGATCGGAGCGTGTTGTCGGACATTCCGACCGTGTGTGGGCTCCATCGGACATTTTCCATCGGATTTTCCGACACACAAAGTTTGAGAGCAGGCTATAAAATTTTCCGACAACAAAATCCGATCGCGTCAATTCCGAACGTGTGTGGCCTGTTCTGACGCACAAAGTGCCACGCATGCTCAGAAGAAATTCCGAGACGGAACAGCTCGGTCTGGTAAACTTAGCATTCGCAATGGATACAACACTTTCGTCACGGTGCAATGTTAAAAATGGTTTAATACAGCGCACTCTCTTCTTCTTTATAATGTGAGAAGAATGAAATAGTTTTGCTGCTCATATTCACACAGACTTCTTACAAACTTATTTCTTTATTATTTATCGGGATTCCCTTAATATATTTTGATTTGTCACATCTGACAAAAATATTTTTATTTATTTTATTTTTTTTAAAGGCAGTTTTTTATTTTTATTTTAGGTTTGTATTTTTTCCAAGGCTGATCTTTGTTTTATTTTATTTTTAGTTTTACTCCAGAATATTTTTGTGTGTGTTTTGTGTGTCAAGTTACCACAACACCATTATTATCTTGTATTATTTAATCTCAAGGAGATTGTTTGGTGTTGGTGTCCTTTGTTAATTTCGCATTGTATTTTTGAAATGTACCTGAATCCTCACAAACTGTCCTTTTTGAAGGAAAAAACACATAGGTAAGTATAATAGAAACCAAAAATCCTTTATTAAGGGCTCAGAACCAAACAAAGAGGGAGGCAACGCTGGATAAACAGCAGAAATTAGCGAAGCCTTGGACCCCCAGGGCAGACATCAATTCTTGAACATCAAAATTGGTGGCCTGAGGAGTCCATATGTAAGGGAGTGCAGGCTGGTCCAGAAGTCCCAGAGATCCGGAAAGCAGCAGATGACATCTGTGTCCCCAGGCTGTGGTACCACAAGAGTGTTAGAATATCAGAATTTATGAATGGCTGAGTTCTTGTGATAATTGAATTACCGTATTTATCGGCGTATAACACGCACTTTTTTCCCCTTAAAATCAGGGGAAAATCGCGGGTGCGTGTTATACGCCGATCCCCTGCGATCCTGATCTGTCAGAATTAAAAAATCGCTGACCGCGATTTGAAAATGGCGCCACCGGCGCCGAAATACACAGTGCCGGTCCTCGGCTCTTCTCGGCGGCTTTCGGTTTCACTCGAGCGCCGCCCGAACCTAGCCGAGTATACTCGGCTAGTTTCGGATAGCTCCGCTCACCGTCCGAGTGGAACCGAAAGTAAACGAGAGCCGCCGAGAAGAGCCGAGGACCGGCTCTGTGTATTTCGGCGCCGGCGGCGCCATTTTTTAAATCGCGGTCAGCGATTTTGAAGCTCACAGGCTTCAGCAAGACTGCACTGGGGCAAGGCTGGACTGGGGCAAGGCTGGACTGGACACTCGGGAAGGCTGCACTGACATGGCTGCACTGACATGGCTGCACTGACATGGCTGCACTAGCAAGGCTGCACTGACATGGCTGCACTGACATGGCTGCACTAGCAAGGCTGCACTGACATGGCTGCACTGACATGGCTGCACTAGCAAGGCTGCACTGACATGGCTGCACTGGCAAGGCTGCACTGGCAAGGCTGCACTGACATGGCTGCACTGGCAAGGCTGCACTGACATGGCTGCACTGACAAGGCTGCACTGGGCAAGGCTGGACTGGGGCAAGGCTGCACTGAGAAGGCTGCAATGATGGGCATTTAAATGTAAGTTTTTTTCCCTTCAACTTCCCTCCTAAAAGTTTTTTTTCCTTAAAATTCCCTCCTAAATTGAGGTGCGTGTTATACGCCGGTGCGTGTTATACGCCGATAAATACGGTATATATATAAATATATATATAATTGTATATATATCTTCTATGTTGGGAAAAGGTGAAGTTATATAGGTTTTTATACTCATATAAGTTTATGCTGGTATAGGATTTGTATGCATTGCTTGGAAGAGATTCATCTCACATATGGATACAATTTAGTGTAGACCATTTCACCTCCCCCATCGTAAGAGATAAGATTACAGTCTTTCCAAAGACACAAAGTTTCAGTATGTTAAGAATATAAGCTGTTTCTTTACATTACTATATTTCTTGATTAGGATATTAATAAGAACACTGCATTTTACATAAATGTATACTGATATGTAGGATTTTATATGTTTAAAGGAAATGTATATATTGTAAGTTAAATGATTCTTAAACGATAGCTTTTCTCACATAGTTCATAGCCCCACCCTTAGGAATGTTGGAAGGAGTAATTCAAATTTCCCGGTCTTTTCTATGGGACTATAACGAACCTTTTTTAAGCCAGCCTCTATGTCAAAGGTGGGGGTTAATGGAAGGAGGACAGACAGGCTGTGGGGAAAGACTCACTTGCACTGCAGCTCTCCATGAAGACACACACACACAGATCTCAAGATATACACACAGACATATCTGATTTAAACTTTATTTTAAGAATAATCTATTTTTGTATTCTACATTTTGACATTGTTTTTGTAACATTTTGCTAATTGATCATTAAATCAATTTTGGAGGTATTACACGAGAACTTAACGGATTTTTCTTGGAACTTTTCTCATCAATATGAATTATTGAAATATAGTTATTAATACAGTAAATAACTCGAATTTCTACAAAGAGGCTGCATCTTTTGCCAGACCAGACTGGATCCAGGGTCATCACTTTCTGGTCTTCTTCCACGCTTCCTTCCTGGCTGTGGCTCTGCTGTTGGAGATGCGGCAGGAGGAGGAGTAGGACCTGGAGGAGGACTAATAGGACCTGGAGGAGGAGGAGAAGTAGAAGGACCTGGAGGAGGAGGGGGAGGACCATGTGTGAGGTCACAAATGTGGGTATGAGATGTTATTTGGTTCCTCAACCCCTTATTGAGAGCTTCCAACATTAATGACTCACACATGAGTTGTTGGCCCTCCTCCATCCGCTGCATTTTACAGGCAATTATGGCAGCAAAGTCCTCCTCCACAGTGTGTGGTGCTCCCAGGGCCTCTGTAGCCTTCCAAAAGAGGCCTATGGCAGCCTCCTCTAGGGTACTCCTCTTCCTGCCACTTTCTCTTTGCAGGTGTAGGGGAGGGACCTGCATATCAGGTAGCCTGCTCGGCCCGGCCACCTCCTGGCTGAGAATTCCCTGTGTATGAAAAAGGGACATGGTTGTAATGTTTTGCATCATCAATCACAATCATAAATTAGTACTCCAAACTAACATCTAGTTAAAATCATTGATTGGACAAGCAGAAATATTTAGAGGAATGCTATACCTGGCTCAAGCTGGGCTCCTCCACATGTTGCTGCCTGGAAGGCCCAGGTTGGGCGTCAGAAGCCTCAGCTGGGGATGGAAGGAAGCGTGGAAGGAAGACTGGAGAGTGATGACCTGGGTTCAGTCTGACCTGCCAGAAAATGCAGCCTGTCATAGTACCACATCCTGGGGACATAGATGTCATCTGCTGCTCCAGATCTCTGCGAATCCTGGACTTTCTGGCGCTCCCTTACATATGTGCTCCTCAGGCCACCAATTAGGATCTTCAAATAGGTGATGTCTGCCGTGGGGATCACCTGATTCACAATTTCCAACAATTGATCCAGCGCTGCCTTCCTCTTTGTTTGGTTCTTATAATGTGGGTGGTTGATCTCCCACAGACAAGGCAGCTCCCTGAACAAGTCAATGAATATTGCCATGAAGTCGGTATCGTTCAAGATATCCATTTTCACTGCAAGACAAAACACAAGACAAACCCTAATGTCAGCCAAAACTCTCCTAATCTTGTTACAATATAGGCCTCAATCTAGAAGCAGTATAGGCCCAAGTTTGTCTCTTACCTTCGTTATTACGATCGGTGCCTCCGATGCTCCTTCCTCCGCTCACAGATCGTACGCAATACGCACGCGTTTTATGCTTTATACACACTGCGCATGCGTGTAACTCCGCCAGCCCCTGATGTTCTTTCTAGTCTATTCCCCGCCCCTTTTCATTCTGCGCAGTGGGGGAAGAGCACATGGCGGATACACAGCAGGTGCGTGCTAATTATAGCAACGAGGAGGAGGAGGAGGAAAGCCCGGATCCGGACACGTCCCAATCCAGAAGGAGATTTAAGGCCTCAAATATGTCCTTTGGGGAGATGTTGGAGATAGTGGACATCCTGAAGAAGGCCGACTATGATGGAAAGTATGGACCTTACCCCAACCCAAATGTCAGAAAGGCCAAGATCATGGCGAAACTGGTCAGGAGTCTGCACCGGAATTTCAGGGTACGGCGATCGAAAGATCAGCTCAGGAAGCGGTGGTCGGACCTCAAATTAGTAATTGAGTGCTGCAAAAAGTAAGTAGTTGTGCTGTGTTCCTATTCTTTCTATTTATTACGTTCGTGCTGCTCCATGTGCTTTTAGGAACTGTTGTACAGTTTAAAATAGCAACTTTCATGTTCATGGGCACATTATTCGTTCGTATCAAACATTTTTCTTTCGGCCTATAAAAAAACATTTGGCCACATTTTTTACACCCTACTTGTATGAAACTAATTTGGTTGTGTAGATGGCTTTGTTACTAGAATGAAATGCAAACTAGATTCTGTGTAATGAGAGGACACTGAGCAGCTGTTTTCACATCTGGACACTGGAGCACTAGTGTGGGACACAAGAACAACATTTTTATTAGGGGGGCCACACAGGTGCTCCAGTGTATACTATAGGGGTGACTGCATCTGTGAAGCTTGTACCAAACAGGTAAAGTATTGCAGCTTGACTAAGGACACTGAAAATGCTACATTTTGGAACTCTGCAAAAATAGACAATTGTACCCCACTTCCAAGCAATGTTTCCTATTTATAGTTCTGCCATCAAACATCTGTGTGCTAAGTATACCGTTTTTGTTTTACATAGGGGAGAAAAGACTCGGAGGACACCCCTCATCCGAGGAGACCACAGACCCCCCACCTCTGGAAGAAGGGGAAATCCCCCCAACCCAAGAAGTGCAGGAGGAGGAAGAAGATGTGGTGGAAATTGTCACCACAACAGGTGAGTGTCTGCGACCACAGGCTCAGGTAAGAGATGGATGCCGGCATATTTTTGATACCTGTTTTTGTTTGGTTTCTCTCTTTTTAGGTGATCGTGATGTTGTGGATCCAGATCCTTTCACATAAGAAAGTGCCCAGATCCTGATTGGGGAGATCATGGGGTGTAATTTAGAATTGGAAAACCTCAAGAAAAAAATCAATGATGTTATTCAAAAAAATAAAAACATCATTGATGTTTTGGGGCGAGTTTAAAACCCCTCCAAATCCCTTTGTTTTTTTGTGTGCTACAATGTTCAAAATGTTTTAGCGATTTTTAGCCAAATTTGGAGGATGCACACAGTGTGTCAACATGTGGTATCTGCCATCACGGGAGATCAATGGACGCGTTTTGGGGCTGCAACCCCTTCCTCAATAATAAAGTAGCTGAGAGGAAGGGGCTTCTCCCCCAAAACACGTCCCTTGATCCCCCGTGATGGCAGCTAGCACATGTTGACATTGGCAAATTTGTGTGCATCTTCCAAATTCGGCTTTTCCTGGGGTGACTTCACCCCATCTGAACGCAATATCAAACACAGTTCCTAAATACTCATATCTGATATTGCCTTCAAGTTCTACCAAATGTGAACTTTGTAAGTTCAAGATTTGAGTCTTTCTTGTTGGTTTTACACATGCCTGTTTTATCTTAAATGGACATTTCTATTTTTTATAATGCCACCCCAAAAATTGTTATACAACAAACATGTTGGTTTGTTTTAAAAACCTTTTCTAAATGCACATGTGATTGTGCAGGTATTAAAAAGATTGTTAATCAACAATGTATGGATTATTGTCTCAACGCTACAACACTTTTGTGGTGATGTAATTGCTGCTTTCTGTGAAAATGGGGGTTATTTCCTAAGGGCAAATCCTCTTTGTACTACAAGTGCAGTTTCAGTGCAGTTTTAAGTGCACTTGTAGTGCAAAGTGTCTTTGCCTTTAGTAAATAACACCCAACAGTGCTTTGTAGAAGGTTACACAATCACGCCATTTTCAGGACTCCCCACATTTCTGTCAGGGTCAGCTAAAACAAACACAAGCAGTAAATGTCACCAAAGATTTGCTTTTTTTTGTTTTTATTTGATAAAGGCTTCACAAATTGCTTGGCATATTGATGGCCCCCCTAACCGCAAAGAATTCAAGGTATCTTAACCGGACATCACGGGCACTCAGGGAGGGCAAGCCAGGACGGCCACTTTCAAGCGCCGTCAGGGTTGTTTCATTTAGATTTCCGGCCTCAGGCCCAACTGAGCCAGCATAGTTGGCAGAATGTTGGCGTAAAAAGTTATGTAGAACACAGCACGCCAGGATTATATGATTAAGTTTATACTCCGCCATATGGATGGGTGTCAGAAATAGGCGGAACCGGCTGGCCATGATTCCAAATGTGTTCTCCACCACTTTTCTGGCTCTGGCCAGCCGGTAATTAAAAACCCTCTGTTCCGGGGTGAGGGTGCTCATCGGGAATGGCCGCATAAGATGGTCCCCCAGCGCAAATGCTTCATCCGCAATGAAGACAAATGGGAGTCCTTCCACATTGTCTTCTGGAGGTGGCAAGTCCAAGCTGCCATTCTGGAGACGCCTGTAAAACTCCATCTGGGCGATGACTCCACCATCGGACATTCGGCCATTCTTCCCCACGTCCACATACAGGAAGTCGTAATTAGCCGACACCACCATCAACATCACAATACTATTGAACCCCTTGTAATTATAATAGTACGACCCCGAGTTGGGTGGTGGGACGATGTGGACGTGTTTCCCATCAATTGCCCCTCCGCAGTTAGGAAAGTCCCACCGCTGGGCAAAGTGGGAGGCCACAGTCTGGCATTCCTGTGGCGTGGAAGGAAACTGTTGAGGAAAACAAAAAAAACTTGGAAACCTGGAAAGCAGATTAGACACAAACATTCTTGGCCAACATCCAGATAACATTTATTAAGGGGAATTTTACAACACCAAAGTATAAGGTACACCTATCATATTCCCCCCCCCCCCATGGGCCATTTCTAACATTATAGGGGGGGGAATCTTGGACAGGTAACCCTCTTCACTTCATTGAGAGATGAATGCCTAAATACAGGGTATTACTTGGAACAGCCCCTCCTTAGTTACACTATTGGCAGCCCACTGGACAGGTAAGAAGTGTCATAATACAAAGATATAAATACACACTGTACACATTTGAGCACATTTGGACATTCTGCTATTACCTATCAAGATAATAATAGGATCCAAAAACTTGAAACAGTACCATTCGAAAGTATACAGGCAGGCCCTTGCACTACATGCTTTGGGGAATTCATCCATACATCTGACCACAAAAGAGATGGGTATAGTGTGTATGGGTTTGGCAAAGTCAGCAGATAGATGATTGAGGATAGATAGAGAATTGGGATCAGCTGACTTAGCAGTTGGGGGAGGGAGGGTTAATAAAAATGATTTGGGGACACTACAAAAACAAGCCTCTGGCACTCTGCCAGAATTTAAAGCACAAATCACATTTCTAAACATTTTAGGGGGTGTTTGGGGTAAAGCACTACTATGGAGCTGATAAAATACATTGTTAAGTGACTACATGAGGTGAATATAGGGGCAGGAGAGCATGCTGGGGAGGTTAGTGAAGGCAAATATGTATGAAGGACTAAAAAAATAATTACATAAAAATCCAGCATGCATGAGGACAAAGGGGACATTCACAGCATATTACAATCATGGTAATTAGGGAATGAGGAAAGAAATACAATACATTATCAAACATTATATACAATAAAATGTGAGGTTAAAGGATAAAAATCTTACCTTCATATACTCCTTCTGCAGGACCTGTATGATGGCAGAACAGGTCTCCGGGATAATGATCCCCAGAGCCTGGGGGGAGATGCCTGTCGAGAACTTCAAGTCCTGCAAACTTCTCCCTGTTGCCAAGTACCGCAAGTAAGCGACGAGCCTCTGCTCTGGAGTGATGGCTTGCCTCATGCAGGTATCCTGCCTGCTGATATAGGGGGTCAGCGAAGCCAACAAACGATGAAATATGGGGTCCGTCATCCTGAGAAAGTTCCTGAAATTATCAGGATTATTCTCACGGATCTCACGGAGCAAAGACATATGAGAGAACTGGTCACGCTGAAGCAACCAATTCTTGGTCCATGAACTCCTCCCCACCCATGTATGGATTATTGTCTCAACGCTACAACACTTTTGTGGTGATGTAATTGCTGCTTTCTGTGAAAATGGGGGTTATTTCCTAAGGGCAAATCCTCTTTGTACTACAAGTGCAGTTTCAGTGCAGTTTTAAGTGCACTTGTAGTGCAAAGTGTCTTTGCCTTTAGTAAATAACACCCAACAGTGCTTTGTAGAAGGTTACACAATCACGCCATTTTCAGGACTCCCCACATTTCTGTCAGGGTCAGCTAAAACAAACACAAGCAGTAAATGTCACCAAAGATTTGCTTTTTTTTGTTTTTATTTGATAAAGGCTTCACAAATTGCTTGGCATATTGATGGCCCCCCTAACCGCAAAGAATTCAAGGTATCTTAACCGGACATCACGGGCACTCAGGGAGGGCAAGCCAGGACGGCCACTTTCAAGCGCCGTCAGGGTTGTTTCATTTAGATTTCCGGCCTCAGGCCCAACTGAGCCAGCATAGTTGGCAGAATGTTGGCGTAAAAAGTTATGTAGAACACAGCACGCCAGGATTATATGATTAAGTTTATACTCCGCCATATGGATGGGTGTCAGAAATAGGCGGAACCGGCTGGCCATGATTCCAAATGTGTTCTCCACCACTTTTCTGGCTCTGGCCAGCCGGTAATTAAAAACCCTCTGTTCCGGGGTGAGGGTGCTCATCGGGAATGGCCGCATAAGATGGTCCCCCAGCGCAAATGCTTCATCCGCAATGAAGACAAATGGGAGTCCTTCCACATTGTCTTCTGGAGGTGGCAAGTCCAAGCTGCCATTCTGGAGACGCCTGTAAAACTCCATCTGGGCGATGACTCCACCATCGGACATTCGGCCATTCTTCCCCACGTCCACATACAGGAAGTCGTAATTAGCCGACACCACCATCAACATCACAATACTATTGAACCCCTTGTAATTATAATAGTACGACCCCGAGTTGGGTGGTGGGACGATGTGGACGTGTTTCCCATCAATTGCCCCTCCGCAGTTAGGAAAGTCCCACCGCTGGGCAAAGTGGGAGGCCACAGTCTGGCATTCCTGTGGCGTGGAAGGAAACTGTTGAGGAAAACAAAAAAAACTTGGAAACCTGGAAAGCAGATTAGACACAAACATTCTTGGCCAACATCCAGATAACATTTATTAAGGGGAATTTTACAACACCAAAGTATAAGGTACACCTATCATATCCCCCCCCCCCCCATGGGCCATTTCTAACATTATAGGGGGGGGAATCTTGGACAGGTAACCCTCTTCACTTCATTGAGAGATGAATGCCTAAATACAGGGTATTACTTGGAACAGCCCCTCCTTAGTTACACTATTGGCAGCCCACTGGACAGGTAAGAAGTGTCATAATACAAAGATATAAATACACACTGTACACATTTGAGCACATTTGGACATTCTGCTATTACCTATCAAGATAATAATAGGATCCAAAAACTTGAAACAGTACCATTCGAAAGTATACAGGCAGGCCCTTGCACTACATGCTTTGGGGAATTCATCCATACATCTGACCACAAAAGAGATGGGTATAGTGTGTATGGGTTTGGCAAAGTCAGCAGATAGATGATTGAGGATAGATAGAGAATTGGGATCAGCTGACTTAGCAGTTGGGGGAGGGAGGGTTAATAAAAATGATTTGGGGACACTACAAAAACAAGCCTCTGGCACTCTGCCAGAATTTAAAGCACAAATCACATTTCTAAACATTTTAGGGGGTGTTTGGGGTAAAGCACTACTATGGAGCTGATAAAATACATTGTTAAGTGACTACATGAGATGAATATAGGGGCAGGAGAGCATGCTGGGGAGGTTAGTGAAGGCAAATATGTATGAAGGACTAAAAAAATAATTACATAAAAATCCAGCATGCATGAGGACAAAGGGGACATTCACAGCATATTACAATCATGGTAATTAGGGAATGAGGAAAGAAATACAATACATTATCAAACATTATATACAATAAAATGTGAGGTTAAAGGATAAAAATCTTACCTTCATATACTCCTTCTGCAGGACCTGTATGATGGCAGAACAGGTCTCCGGGATAATGATCCCCAGAGCCTGGGGGGAGATGCCTGTCGAGAACTTCAAGTCCTGCAAACTTCTCCCTGTTGCCAAGTACCGCAAGTAAGCGACGAGCCTCTGCTCTGGAGTGATGGCTTGCCTCATGCAGGTATCCTGCCTGCTGATATAGGGGGTCAGCGAAGCCAACAAACGATGAAATATGGGGTCCGTCATCCTGAGAAAGTTCCTGAAATTATCAGGATTATTCTCACGGATCTCACGGAGCAAAGACATATGAGAGAACTGGTCACGCTGAAGCAACCAATTCTTGGTCCATGAACTCCTCCCCACCCTGTTCATGGACTGGACTTGTGTCAAGGTCAGGACCTCAACACCAAGCCCCCGCACAGCACAAACTCTACGAGGAGTACATATACGCAACATGGCTAGAAAACGGTCGGCTGCTCAGAACGAAGTGACAGAACGCACTGAAGAACAGCAAGGCCTGTGAAGAGCGACCTGAAAAACAGTAACGAACGAACAAGAACACGATGACAAGTCAAGGGTACTCGCTGCACACACTGAAGAGCAGATACAAACCCACAAGCACAAACTGAACCGCAGAAAACGATCTGAAAGCCACGAGTCTGAAAAAGCGCGAATCGTCTCTCACCAAACTTTTACTAACACGAGATTAGCAAAAGGAGCCCAAAGGGTGCCGCGCTTGGTTCTGAACTGGCCTTTTCTAGTCTCATCGTACGTGGTGTACGTGACCGCATGGAAATTCCGACAACTTTGTGCGACCGTGTGTACGCAAAACAAGTTTGAGCCAACATCCGTCGGAAAAAATCCGAGGATCTTGTTGTCGGAATGTCCGATCAATGTCCGACTGTGTGTACGGGGCATTAGGGAGAGAACTTAGGAAAATTAGTTTTCATTTAAGTTAAAATAAAATAATAAAAAAATAATATATCATATGTTATGTTTACAGATAAACTGTGAAACAGAATAACGGCCTTCTGCAATTTTTCTGTTATGGTTAGTTGTTCTTTAATGTTATAACAGTTTGTTTTGCACAGTAACTTTGCAATTAAAGGGATGTGAAATAAAATAGGAAAAAACACAGAGGTTGATTGATTTACTAAAACTGGAGAGTGCAAAATATGGTGCAGCTCTGCGCAGAAGGTTAGGTTAACCAATCGGCTTCCAGTTTTTTTTGTCAAAGCTTTGAACAAGCCGAAGAACTTCGAAGCTCATTGGCTAATATTCTCAGCTGCGCTAAATTTTTCAATCTCTCCAATTTTAGTAAATCAACTCCACAATCTCCGGTGCTTAGAAGTGGGCCCCAGACTGTTACCTACATTTTTCCGTGCTGGCTTCACTGGACATGCCTCACCTCGATGCCATCTTATGACTAGGGAAGTCAATGGATACACTGTCTGAAATAAAACAAGACAGAGGGCGAACTGGCCTAGTGCATTATCTTAAGAAAGACCTCTCTTTGTTAATATGGTAAGTAATATACAACAAACCAACAGGTGTACTCTAGCAACCTTGTCATCAAAGTAAGCTTCCAGTCCACAATACATCATATCACATCACCTATAGGACAACTGGAAATCCCAACAAGCTAACGTGTTTTGAGGACTTGCCTCTCCTCGGAGCTCTGGCTGGTTTTCCAGTTGTCCCACTCCCATTATGTGATGTGAATGATGATGTATCGTGGACTGGAAGCTGATGTTTTACTTTGACAACAAGCTTTCATACAACTGACCTGACGGCTTAGTAGTATGATGTGTATAATAGCCCGTGTCTTGTTTTATGGTTCTTCTATTTTTGAACAATAAACAGTGCAAATACCGTACGTCTACTCAAACAAAGAGGCTCTTAGTCTTTGGCATTTTATATTATGCCTACTTTTATTTATTTATTTATTGATTTATTTTATTATTATTAACCCTTTCATACCTAAGCCTATTTCTGACATTTGGTGTTTACAAGTTAAAATCACTATTTTTTGCTAGAAAATTACTTAGAACCCCCAAACATTATATATATTTTTTAGAGAATCTAGAGAATAAAATGATGATTGTTGCAATATTTTATGTCACACGGTATTTGTGCAGCAGTGTTTTGAACGCAATTTTTTGGGAAAGGGGACACTTTCATGAATTAAAAAACTAAACAGTAAAGTTAGCCCTATTTTTTTTATATAATGTGAAAGATGATGTTACGCTGAGTAAATAGATACCAAACATGTCACGCTTTATAATTGTACGCACTCGTGGAATGGCGACAAACTACGGTACCTAAAAATCTCCATAGGCAACGCTTTAAATTTTTTTTACGGTTACCAGGTTAGAGTTACAAAGGAGGTCTAGTGCTAGAATTATTGCTCTCGCTGTGACAATCGTGGTGATACCTCACACGTGTTATTTGAACACCGTTCACATATGTGTAATGTATCCTTCATTTTCGGTTTTGGCACCAAAATTTCCATTCGGTGCACCTCTAACATTTATCATGGGTATTATTGTCGAGTGCCAGCCTGTCCTCCATTCTCATGCTGCAGGCTGCAAAGATTCCTCATAAATAGTGTTATACACCTTAAATACCTGAGTCCAGAATGGTCGTATCCGATCACACTCCCACCAGACATGGATGTAAGTACCTGAGAATGTACCACAGCGCCAACAGGAGGCCGGGGTAGACAGAAAGATTGTGTAAGGTGAAGGGGTCCCTGTACCATCTAGAAAGAATCTTAAAATTCTTCTGCGAATAGCAGAAAATAGAGGATTTGTGGGTGAAGTGGAACGCAGTCTGCCAATCCGCCCTTGAGAGGCTCTTTCCCAGCTCTGCCGACCACATCTTAGTGTAGGGGGGTAGGTCATCTTGTGTGAGGGCCTGGATCAGGCGGCATAGGGAGGAGATAGATGTCTGGGCATATCATGGAGAGAGCTTAAATGTTCAAATTCAGTGAAGGGACTGTGTATTTGAGAGGAGAGAAATAATTGTTTGGCAAAGGAAAATAAGTGTAGGGCGGTGAGCCAGTCACGTGAATCCTCAGGAACGATCAGGGTCCCAAGTCCAGGTCAGATGAAAGTATGGACCTGGGGCCAAGATCAGTGATGGAATGAATCTATTCCCTGGGGGAAGGCTGGGTTGTCAAATAGGGAGGATGGGGGGGGGGGGGGGGTCTGAGGAGAGGACATCACATAGCCCCCTTCAGTACCATAGAGTGAGAACAGTAATGGTTATGGGCGAGGCGGAGGACATGTTAGAGAGGTTTCCTTTGTATCCCCATAGAAGGGCACGTAAATCAGTTAGGGCCAAATCCTGCTCAACCATGACAGAGGCTTTTTGAAAAGGACATGGGAACCATTCAAGGGCCCGTACCATAAGGGTAGCTTTGTAATATAATTCAAAGTCAGGTAGTCCTGTGCCACCTTGAAGCTTTGAACGGGTGAGTAGCTTATGTTTGACTCTAGATAGATCCTGATTCCAGATAAAACGAATGGAAAGTTAGTGTAGGGCAGCAAAGAAGGCTTTGGGAATTAGAACGGGTATGGTTTGGAAGAGATACAGCAGTTTGGGTTGGGTATACATTTTAATGGTGTTGATTCGGCCGAACCATGGTAGCGCTGAGCCCCCCCAGGATGCCAGGTCTTTCTGGAGATGGGAGAGGAGAGGGATGTAATTTAGCGAGAATAGGTTAGAGAGGTTGACAGGTATCATGATGCCTAGGTAGGAAATGCCCTTGATTTGCCATTGAAAGGAGTAGTTGGAGCGAAGGGATGTCATTGTGGGGGTGGATAAAGAGATATTTAGAGCCTTTGTTTTGGAGATATTGAGCTTGAAGTTACTAAAAGAACCGAAATGCCGAAACTCAGAAAAGATGAAGGCAGGGTTGTATGGGATTGTTGGGCATAAATCAATAGATCGTCTGCGTAAAGAGACAGTTTATGGGGGGTGGAGGGGGTTTGAATGCCTTGAATGGAGGCGTTCCGGCGAATGGCACATGCCAAGTGTTCAATCAGTATGACAAATAGGAGCGGGGGCAACCTTGGCGGGTGCCATTAGAGATGTCGAACACCTCTGAGGAGGTGCCATTCACCAAGACAGAGGCTGAGGGATGGGAGTAGAGAGACATTATTTTGGATATGAAAGATGGGCCTAAGCCTAATTTTTCCAAGGAGAGGCGCAGGAATCACCAGTTGACCCTGTCAAATGCCTTTTCGGCGTCAAAGGATAAAAGGCAAGCCTGTAAGCGGTGGCGTTGGATGTAGGAGATGAGGTGTATCTTTTTGGTCATGTTGTCCTGAGCCTCTCGGCCAGGGACAAAACCGACCTGGTCTCTATGGATGATCCCTGGCAACAGTGGTGATAGGTGATTTGCGAGGACCTTCGTGAATAGTTTTAGATCTATATTCAGTAGGGAGATTGAGCGGTAGCTACTGCATTGGGAAGGGTCTTTACAGGTTTCCGAAGGATAGAAACATTGGCTGACAGGAGGTCACGAGAGGGAGAGTGGCGTTATCGATCGCATTGAAGGCCCGGGTCAGGAGTGGTGTCAATAAGGGTGCAAAAGTTTTGTAGAACCGGGGGGTATACTCATCTGGTCCCGGGCATTTGCCTAATTTTAGGCCCTTGATAGCACCTAGAAATTACGGTTCTGCCAAGGGCTTGTCCAGCTCAGAAGACTCCTGAGGGTCAATTTCAAGCAAAGCCGTTTCCGCAATGTAGGCCTGCATGTTGTCCAGAGAGGGGGAGGCAGGGTTACCTGAGTTACCATACGTTAAATTGTATAACTGGGAATAGAATTGTCGGAAAGAAGAAGATATGCCTTTCGTGTTAAAGACCTTGGCCTAGTCGAGCATGGTAATGAATGGGATGGAGTGACGAGGGGGCCTAGGATGGATAACACGTGCCAAGTGTTTACCGCATTTGTTGGCCATGGAATAGTGGTAATTGCAGGCCCTATCAAGGGGTATCAAGGAATGGGAGTCTAACGATTGAAGGAGATCATGATGGGCATTGGATAGGGTGACAAAGGTGGAGGGTTCCAGTGTGTGTTTATGGAGGGATTCAAGATCCAAAATGGTGGTCAGAAGGCGATGAATGTCATCCATTCTAATCTTTTTTAAACAAGATCCATTTTGTATAAAGACACCCTTGACCGCACATTTCAGAGCCTCCCATTGGGTAAGGGGAGTAGCAGTATCTGAGGAATGATCAGATACAAAATTTTGGATTGCTTTGGTAACTTCACCTACGCACACCGAATCCCGTAGGAGATTGTCATTGAGGCGCCAAAATGTACCTCTACGAGATGGCAGTGGGCGAGCGAAGGACAGGTAAACCGGTGAATGGTCAGACCTGAGGGTATGCCATAACAAGGATTGTAACGGAGTGTCTAGTAAGGATAGAGAGATCAGAAAGTAATCTAATCTGCTGTATGAATTGTGGGCTTTGGAGAAGTAGGTGTAGTCTCTCTCTGTGGGATGGTATATGCAGTCATCTACTAGATGGTGGGAATGTAGAAGAGATCTGATGTGTGTGAGTGCAGACGTGGTCATGGATGACTTGCCAGAGGATGTGTCGGCAGGCGGGGAAAGGGCAACATTAAGATCATCACCAACAATGACACAGGGACCCCCAAGGGAAGACATTCTAAGAGAGTGGAGGAAAGGAAGCGAGCCTGGTCTGTATTAGGAGCGTAGATATCGGCCACTGTAAAAAGAAAATTGTTTAGTTTCAATTTGAGAAAAATAAAGCAACCACAAACATCAATATAGGAATCAAGGATTTCAGGGTTACAGATCAATGGAATGCAATGGAGACTTTTTTTGATTGGAAACGCGTCTCCTGCAGTAGCAGGATATTAGATCGCATTTTATGAAAATGGTAGAGGATTTGGCTGCGCTTCTCTGGTGTGTTAAAATCCCTACAATTGTAGGATGCTAAATTGAGGGGTTGTGTGTTTGCCATGGGGGTTAAAGCGGGTTAGGAGGAAGAGTGGGGTGGATAATATAGGATAATTGTAAACCATTATCTCCCAACAGAAAGAGGAAGAAAAGATGAAGAGAGAAAAGGAGAGACAAGCAAATGGAGGGGAAGAGAGAAAGAAAGGTAGTATGTGGATACAGGAAAAGAAAGAACGTCTCGGGTCCCAGTGTCAAAGTTGCAATAACAGGAGGAATCAAGACACACCTGACTACTGAGGACAGAGACCAGAGAAGTAGAGGGGAAGAGAAATTACAAGAGTAGGCCACTAGGTGACACCATAGGATCACAAACAAAAAGACATAATATTGTATCGCAAGAGACATTTCTGGACCAAGAACAGTGCCTGAGATTGGCACCGAGTATACCTAAGGGGGGGGGGGTATGAAGAAGGCATCGAGAGGCCCTCAGGGACCCGGGCTCCACAGGGCAGGAGGCTGAGCAAGGGTAAAAAAAAGTATATGCTATGAAAACATAGTATTAATGAACAGTAAAAAAAAAAAAAAAATTAGGGAAAAAAAGAACATAAAACTCCATATATATATGCATTTAAACATCACATTACATTAGGAATCATGGGGAGACCTGGGTATCATGCGATGACATTAGGGTAGGATATAAGAGCAGATCTGTGTGCCTGACAGCCAGGTGTCTTCATCAGGGGTGGGAAAAAGGAATGAGCCTAGTAACGGGTAACATGGAAGGGAAAGCCATAAACAACAGGTAGTAAACTGTAGAAATAAGCAATTAAACACATATTTTACTATGAGAGAGTTTTGGTGCAGGCATAGGCCCACGAACCGTCTCTGAAAGATAAACAGTAGCAAGACAGTGAACAGTGTTCAAAAAGAAATCTGGTGAACTTCAGAAATCTGGTGAACCACAGGAAATCCTGAAAAATTGCAGGAATTGATCCTGCCAAAAAGACAAACGACCGGCCAGTCAATCATTGGGGTCCTTGTGTGAGGAGGATCTGGAACGCCATTTGGGACCTTGTTTTTGCCACTGTGGCAGGAAATGTAGGCCAGGAGTGGTGGGATTGAAAGGCTGGACAGGCAAAGAAACATGCGGAAGTTCCAGAGTGCTGAGGAATGCAGGAAGGTCTCCGAGAGTGCGGAAAATGGCTGTCTTGCCATTGAGGTGGACACGTAGCTGGAATAGGAAACACCAGTGGTATTTCATCTTGCGCTACTGCAAAAGCTGTGTGAGAGGCTTTAGGGCTTTCCTCATGGTAAGGGTTTGATGGTAGAGGTCTGGTAGAAGTATCATTGGAGTATCATTGAAGAGGATAGTGTCCTGTGTTCTAGCAGCACGCATGATGGCTTCTTTGATGTTGTAAAAGTGAACTCTGCAGAGAGTGTCACGCAGAAATGAGGGGTCAGGTTTCCTGGGGCCGGAGGTCCTATGGACACGGTCGAGTTCAAAAGGATTATCTTTGAGCAATTGCAGCAACTGGTTGAAAATGACCTTCACTGCCACAGATAGATCTTTGGTTTCCACGGACTCAGATATCCCACGCATGCGGATGTTATTGTGCCGGTTTCTTTTCTCAATGTCATCCTGTTGGTAAGAGAGGTGCTGCAGCATGACCGTGTGGGTGTTGAGGATTTCTTCATGGGACTGCAAAACCACATGGAGGCCCTTTCTATATACCCTCAAAACGAGCCCCAATGTCCTTTTTAAGTTCAGAGATTGCCTGTTTGTAGTTTTTTTCAATGCATTTACAACACTGCTCAAAGTCAGCTTTTGTGGGGAGAGAGCGGATGTAACTGTGCAGGAATCTCATTTGGGATTCTATGTCCCATCCCTCCTCAGATCCCAGGGAAGTGTTGAAGTGACTCCTGGAATGTCTAGAGGAGTAATCCTGGTCTCCAGAGGTGGATGGCGGGCCTGGGAGTTTGCTAATGCGTCCAGGGCTCACTCAGAGCGGGGACGGAGGCGCCAGCGCCATCTTGGATTCAGGATGGCGCTGGGCTGCAGCCAAGGAATGGGTAAAAAAGTGCCCTAAATCACCCCCTTGCCGAGGCCCCCAACCCGGCCCACTTTAACTCTTTAAACACCCTAGCAGGTGTTTCTAACTGTGGGGGGATGTGACTGCCTGGGGGAGGAGACATATTGTTGTTCCTACTTAGAGACTTAGATCTGTCTCTACTCCACACACAGATCCCCATTCTCACTCTGTCAGGAGCGATCACAGGTGCCCGGCGGACATCTCGCCTGCCGGGCATGCGCATTGGCTCCAGGGACATGCTGAGGGCGCGCGTGTGTGCCTGCCATAGCGTCTTAAAGAGCCAACGTATAGCTACGGCGATTTGCGCAGCCGTGCCAACCTGCCGCAGTATAACTGCGGAGGCTGGTCGGCACGCGGTTAAGTTCACACTGCAGCTTGCTTAACCAGTCTATACAGTAGCAGCTGCTTAAACAATGCACACAGACACACACAGATAAAGCTGTTTAAAAGCTAACATGGACTTATAGTTCCACAAGGAGAATGACACTATTAAATCAGTGCCTTACTCCTTATTACCACTGATTTTAGCCCTCTTATCTCAGTTCGTAGGACAGATTAATCTTCTATTAGAGCAAAAAGCTATTTCACTTTCACGTGGATACAAAAAAATATAAAATATAATCTATATTTCTCCCACTTTCGCCTCAAAGATGTATGGTTTATCCTATAAATCTGCAGGGTACATCAGTTAACCAAGGGTGATCAGCCCCTCTCTTGCCAGCACACTTGACCATCTACACAGGCCTAAAACAATTTACATTAACAATACAATAAATTTTAACACATACACCAGCCAAAATTCTCACCAGATATCCACGTCACTGATGGAATATTTCACAGAACTTTCAGGACCACTCAAGCAGGGCTTCAGACTTCACGGACCAGCGCAAATCTTGTCCACATTAGCATATAGGAACTCACAACAAAAAATACATTAGGATTTGGATTCTGTGCAGAAATAAATTTCACACTCCTGCTGGGGTGCCAAATGAATTAAATATTAGGTGGATATGGATTTCCCCCTATATGTGTAAATATGTATTAACTTGTCTATTCTCATAACTAGCTAATCTAGCAAAGCTCTGATATAGTTAATGGTGATGGTACAATAATAAGGTTAGCTATTAAAAATAACCACACTGCTTAAATAAACAGAGGAACTATTTATTTCCCAAGAAAATAGGAATGCTAACATAAAACACTAAAATAAAATATTACAGAACATATGAAACAAAAGAACATCAATGATACTTTGCGTAAGGTCGTCCTCTTTGGTCAGTATCTTCAGATGAGCTTGATGGTAAGACAGGACTTTTCTTCAGCTGGTGAGCACTTTTAAACTGCATTCAGACCCCACCTACACAACCCTATTGCCAGCCCATCTCGGATTCTGACAAATCAAAATCAGTAAGAGGCAGTCCTTCTTAAAATGGAATAAAAAAACCCAAGAGAAGGGTTAACGCTGCGCTAGAACAGTGTAAATTAATAAGTGAAATAGTAAAAGCTGCCAGCACTAAAAGTCCAATACTAAACTCCAAAACCCCAAAAAAAACAGAATAAGTGCAGCGCTAAGACAAGATATGAATTGTATAACATACTAAAAATGACCATAAACAAATAAGGTTAATCCACCAAAAATGAAATATAAGTATACAGAATAAGTCTCCCATAAAGGACAGAGACAGATGTTTCACCATATAACAAGTGTGAAAAATTATAAAAAATCACATATAAATAAATAAAAAATGTGATAGAGCGAGTCCCAATTGTAAATATTCAAAAAAGTCCATAAGTAAAGTGAATTGATGCTCAAGGTGCATATAATCAGGAGAGATGTGACACAGGTGATACAGGTGAATCCAGCATCCAGTGTGACTTGCACCCAAGTGAGGTATGAGGCTCCTTACCAGCTCAGAATGACCACTATGACAGCTTATGGACTTTTTTGAATATTTACAATTGGGACTCGCTCTATCACATTTTTTATTTATTTATATGTGATTTTTTATAATTTTTCACACTTGTTATATGATGAAACATCTGTCTGTCCTTTATGGGAGACTTATTCTGTATACTTATATTTCATTTTTGGTGGATTAACCTTATTTGTTTATGGTCATTTTTAGTATGTTATACAATTCATATCTTGTCTTAGCGCTGCACTTATTCTGTTTTTTTTGGGCTTCTTAAAATGGAGTTCCACCCCCCCCCCCCCCAAAAAAAAAAAAAAAATATTAATGTGCTTAAAAAAAAAAACATTTGGAGAAAATGTTTTTTTTACTCACCTCTAAATGCCTGTTGCTAGGGGGTCCCTCTTAGTCTGCCTTCTTTGGCGCCTGGGCTCCTGACGTCACTTCCCTCGGCGCAGGAAGGGAGATCGCCTCTCTCCCCTCCCTCTTGTCATTCATCTGGGACACATGACCAGTCCCAGATGATTGCGCGGCCAGTGACAGCACGCGGTGCGGCTCGCGCATGCGCAGTGGGTGCCTGGCTGTGAAGCCACAGCCTGCGCCCACAGTTAAGATGCCGGCGCCGCTGAGCGGAGGGGGGGATGAGCGGGGCTTCGATCCCCTGCATCGCTGGACCCTGGAACAGGTAAGTGTCCGATTATTAAAAGTCAGCAGCTGCAGTATTTGTAGCTGCTGACTTTAAATTTTTTTTTTTAAGTGGGAACCCCAGTTTAATACCTGTCCATCCTCCAGGAAGCATGCTGTAGTGTCCACTAGGGGCAGCATTCATCCATAAATCACCACTATTTGACCCGGGTCACCTTTCAGTGACAGCTGGCCTTTTGATGTTCTGTAACAGAGCATTTAAATTCGCACCTGTCCAGGGGGTCTTCGGGAACATCCTGTTAGCATATGAATTCCCATTCATGTATCAACACCCTGCTGGGTGCATTCCAGGCCAGGTGTAATGAGGTTTCAATCTTCCAGAAACATCTGATATTAAAACACCAAAACCATGCTGCCTTCCAACAGACCCCTTTCACACCGGGGTGGTGGGTCCATCAGCGACACTTTTCGGCCGCTAGCGGGGTGCTTTTAAAGGGTTAATAGCGCCCGTGTTGTGGCGCTGTCGAAGCACTTTGCAGGTGCTTCGGCAGCGCTGCCCAATTATTTCAGTGGGCAGGGGCGATGGAGGAGCGGTGTATACACCACTCCTCCACCGCTCCTCCACCGCCCCAAAGATGCTTTTTGCAGGCTTTTTTTTCCTGTCCTGCAAGCGCACCACCCCAGTGTGAAAGCACTCATGCTTTCTCACTGGGGTGGCTTGGGAGGAGCTTTTCAGCCGCTTTACAGGCGCTATTTTTAGCGCTAAAATGCCTGAAAAGCGCTCCAGTGTAAAAGGGGTCTAAGTCTAGAGCCAAGTTAGGCACTTGACTTCTGGTAGTTAGAGGTCCGGTTGCATGTCAGATGAGAAACTGATATGGACTAAAGCGCAGAGTGGATAGGCTAACTCTAAGTTTCAGTGCCATGCCACGGTTTCTGTGTGTAAGAAGCTGCGTTCCAGGCTGGTTGAATAACGACTGGAGAATCCCCACATCACTACAGATCTTGTCTTCAGGTCTCCAACACCCAGTCAAGCACAACATCAACCACAGGGGCCCCTGCAACTGAACTTTGCTGCAACATTCATCTGTACATACCTCTATTAATAATATACTCAGGTATATATATGTGCACAATTCCACCTGGCTCTTTGCTGATAATACCTGGTTGTACATTGGATGTATACACTATTATTAAATACTATTATTAATCTTTTCTTATATAAAGCTTGTATTATTTCCATACTGAAGTGGTTAATGGTTAATGTTGTATGCTGATTGCAGTTGTTCTTCTGGCCCCAATTACTTTGATTAGATAACTGGCTATTTTCCCAAGAAGGGAATCCCCTCTGTTGACAGAGGCCCTGCCCTGGATGGAAGCACTGCCAACTTTATTATCAGCCCCACTCTTCCATTTAGCAAGGTTCTTATTTATCTACAGGTTTAGTGCAATATCCCGTTTGGGTTCAGTCATTTGTCATACACCACTAAAACAAGGCTACACTTTTTGAAATATAAGTTACATGTTGAGGTAGTACACATACCATTCTGAAATATCACATTGTCCTCAAGGTGCTAGACTACCACTGTACATCTGGCTGTGCATATTGATTGCCTGTGATATCTCCCCCTGCCATACCTTAGATTAGGAAAGTCCATCTCCAGCCGCAGTACTCAAAGTCCATCTTTGTGGGCATCTGCGATCAGGTATGGCGGTAGTTGAAGTGTGGTTACTCCATGGTGGATCATTCTATCTAGGAACTTTCTGCAAAGAACTGCAGAAGAGAGGAGGGAATCTGTGTGGGAGCAGAAGTGGATTGGGGGTTCTAATTCTGAATTTTCTGGAGCATGGCCATCAGCAGCCCTTCTTGATCAGTGTGAGCAGTGAACAGCAATGCGAGAGCTCAGCGGGTAAGGGCAGTAGTTTAAGTCTGTAGCCCAGGGGGTGGTTGTATAGTGTGCAAGTGTAGGGTCTGGACTGGTCAGTAAGGGACCCAGGGTCTGGTAGCAGCCAGATACACTAGAAGTGTCATTGCAAGGCTAATGGGTAGGTAGGTGTCAGCCAGGTCCACTATCAGTATCACTGTAATGGTGTGTTAGTGACAGGCAGATGCACTTTAAGTGGCACTAGAATTCTGAATAGGAATTTTGAATAGGTGGACGCCAGGTGCAGTCAGTGTCATTGGAATGCTGTGCAGGTGGAAGCAATGTGCAGTCAGTATTAATGGAATGGTGTGTAGGTGTAAGCCAGGTGCTCCAGGCTGTGTAGGTCTACTCATTGCTCCATCCACTAGTCCGCCCCTATTCTCAGAAATCACAACTTTCAAATATTCCCAGAAATGCTTACATGGTCTGGAACTAGCAAAAAAAAAAAAGAACTCAAAGAAACTGTTGCCTCATTGATTCTTGGAGCTTTGTTTGATCTCTTCTGGGGAATCCACCGACACTCTTTTTCTAATCATCAATGTACTCAGTCGGTCATAAGAACTGCATCATCTCTTTTGTATTTCCATTCCGTTGCATCATAAAAATGGTCCATGATTCGGTCTCTGAATTGCCTCGGAATTGTTTTTTATTATGTATGCCTAAAGTCAGATAATGGAAAATTGTATCAAACACTTACCGTAATTTTTCTTTCCTGACGCCGATATATGGCAGCATACATAAGATATAGCTATGCCCCTATATTCACCGTCAGGGCCTGTTTAGCTCTATAAAAGTCCGACTGAGAGCTACCTCCCCCATTCTCCATATAAAGCACAGAGATCAGAGAGAGGGTTCATATGCTGCCATGTATTGGCATTAGGAAAGGAAAATTGCGGTAAGTATTTGACACAATTTTCCATTTTCCTGATGCCAACATGGCAGCATACATAACATAAATAATTAGCTTTTTGAGAGGGAGGGTTTAATGTTGCCAACTTAGTCTTTATTTGACATTAGACATATAAACTTGGATAGTTTTTCTCCCAAACTCTACTGTAGTATGAGCTGCTGAATCCACCCTGTAGTGTTTTAAGAAGGTATGATGTGATGACCAGCTAGCCGCTTTGCAGGCTGTCTCCAGAGACACTGCTGCCCATGCCGCCCAAGAAGAAGACATCATCCTGGTTGAGTGAGCCACCTCTAGAGGATTCTTCCCGGCCTCTCTATATGCCCGGTGAATAGTGTTTACTATCCAGGCTGAGATGGTTCTGGCCGAGGCCTCTTTCCCTTTAAATTTTCCGGTAGGTATGATGAAAAACCTGTCTGAACGTCTGAATGCAGAAGTAGCCTGGAGATAGGCTTTGAGGACTTTTGGAATGTCTAACTTGTGCAGATCAGCATCTGATTCCACTGGGAAGGCTGGAAGTACCCATTCACTGGAGAGATTAAATATTGATGCCACTTTTGGGACAAAGTGATCCAATGGTCTCAGCACTACCCTGTCTGGGAAGAACATGGTATAAGGTTTGGCTGCCCCCAATTCTTGGAGTTCTTCCCCCTGAAGTTATGGCTATTAGGAAAGACATTTTTAAGGTGATTTCCCATAGTGAACAGTCTCCCCATATTCTGAAGTAGATAGAGTTGGTTGACCCCTTTCTGGAAGGTTATTAGAAAAAGTTCTAATAACCTCTGGAGAGCATCCTAACCCTTGTAACCCCTGTCTTTCAATCTCCAGGCCTCTAAGGCCAGTTGTGATGGTTGCGGATGTAGGATTTCTGCCTGCTTCAGGAGATGAGGAGTAACCGGCAGAGTGATCGGTGGGCACACGCTGAGATCCATTGCCAGAGAGAACCATGGTCTGCGAGGCCAGTATTGCAATTGCTGTCAGATTCTCTGCCAACAGTCTCTTCGGGAATTTCAGGATTAAAGAAATTGGGGTGAAGGCATAGGGCAGTTGCGCAACCCAAGGATGGGTCAGGGCGTTCGTCCCCTCTGCCAATGGATGAGGGTAGCGTGAGAGGAATCGTCTCACCTTGCAGTTGGTTGATGAGGCAAAGAGTTCCAGTTGTCATCCCCACTCGTTGACGATCTGCTTGAACACTTCAGGTGCTGGGACCATTCGTTGGGATCCTTGAATTGTCTGGATAAGCGATTCGCTTCCAAATTCTGATGGCCTGGAAGATATATGGCCCTCAAATCTGGGAGATATTGTTGTACCAATGTCATGATCAGTTCTACTTCCTTCAAAAGGGTTCAGCTGTCCGTCCCACCTTGCCGCTGTATGTAGGACACTGCTGCCATGTTGTCCAGACGGAACAGGATTGGGTGACCCTGTATGTGAGGCAACACGGTGACCAACTCCATGAATGCTGCACGAAGTTTCAGAATATTGGAAACTAGGCCCTGAGTGGGAAATTCCCATCTGCCCTGGATCTTGAGTTGTTCGCAGGTGGCGCCCCACCCTGCTGCACTGGCGTCTATGGTAACAATGATCCATGGCTGTGGCCCTAATGGACGATGCTGTACTAGCGTCTCTTGTCTTGTCCACCACCAGAGACTCTGGTGCATATGGCTGGAGATTCTGATTGGTTGGCCTAGACGAACCTTCTTCCACTGCATCAGGAAGCCCTGTTGGAAAACTCTGAGTTTCCAGTGAGCCCAGGGGATCATCGGAATACATGAAGCCATCGTCCGAGAAGACTCATGCACTGGGATGCTGACATCACTGGTGCAGCCAAAGCCTGTTGGAACTTCTCCCTGATTTTGGGGAGTTTCTGGAGAGGTAAGGAAACTGTGGCTGTCTGAGTATTGAATTAGGCCCCTAAGTAGACCATATTCTGTGTAGGCTCCAGCTGTCTCTTTTAAAAACTGACTATCCAGCCAAATGTCCGTAAGGTGGACCATGGGAGCTCCCTCTGTCTCCGCAAAAGGTCTTGGTCCCGGGCCAGTTGGATGATGTTGTCCCAGAAATGATGGACTCTGAGCCCTTTCTCCCTCAGTAGGGCTAAGACTACGATCAGAACCTTGGTGAATGTTCGATGAGAAGTGGATAGGCCGAAGAGAAGGTAGACAAATTGGTAATGACTGTCCCCCAATGCAAATCTGAGGAACTGCTGGAATGACTGAAGTATCAGGACATGCAGGTAGGCATCCTGCAAGTCCACCAAAATCATCCAGTGCCCTGGTTGAATTATCTGGATTATGGTATGGTGAGACTCTATTTTGAATCTCTCTATTTGGATAATATGGTTCAACTTCTTGAGGTCGATCCCTGGTCTGAAGCCCCCTGTATTTTTCTGGAGCAGAAAGAGCGTCAAGTAAAAGTCTGTCAACCCTTGACAGGCCGGAATGGCTATGATCGCCCCTTGAAGCAACAAGATGTTGATGTACACCTGAAGAGCAGCTAACTTCAGGGCCAACTGGGTTGTCTTGGTAGGGGTGAAGGAGAATTCTGGAGGCTGCCACTTGAACAGCCAATAATGGCCTTGTGCCACTGTAGACCAAACCCATGATCTTGGCAGTGGTCTTGCCAGACCTGGGCAAATTTGAGCAGCCTGGCTCCAACCGCCTCCCCCTGGGAGGGTCTGGCGTCTAAAGGGCTGCTAGTTACCGCCACAGGGGCCTTAGCTCTCTTTGATCTAAAGAAGGTTGATTGCATACCCCTCCAACCCCTTCTGGAGTCCTTGCATGGGCGAAACTCTCCGAAATCTTGGTACCTATTTGGCGCCCCTCTGGCGTCTGGACCTTTGACCTGATTTTCCTCCTGTAACCCTGGAGATGGCAATCTCCAGTTTTTGGCTGAACAGTGCCTTTCCATCAGAAGGCAGCTTGCAGCAGTTCTGCTTTGAGAATGGGTCGGCCGCCCAGGGTTTTAGCCACAAAGTTCTTTTGGCTGTGACTGAGCTAAGCATAGCTCTAAAAGACCATCGAATGGTGTCTATAGCTGCTTCTCCTACAAAGTCCGCCGAGAGCTTTATCTCATCAAGAGCCTTGATGATTTTCTCTTTTGACAGCTGGTGTTTGATCGCATACTCCAAATTCTGCGCCCATATTCGCATAGCGCTTGTCACTGATGTTAAAGCCTTGGGGGATTACAGGCACCACCTGCCACAAGGTAGGACTTTCTTAAGTCAGAGTCGATGCGCCTATCCAAGACATTCCGAAAGGAAGAACAGTCTTCCATTGGAAGTGTCACATTCTTGGCCAGTCTAGTAACTGCCGCATCCACCGTTGGTGGCTTAGATAAAGCCGCGTCATCCTCTTCCGTGAGTGGATATAATTTCTGCAACCTGTTGATTGAAAACAATTTTCTCTCTACTTTCTCCTATTTCTCCTGAAACAGGCCTCTTGTCAGAGAGGTTACCTGATTGGGCGTCGTCGCGCGCCGGGGCGCGTTGGTTCGGGCGTTCCTGCGGGTGCACGGGCGCCTGCCTCTATGGGCACTGGTGTTGGCATTCCGGCTGGCCGTGGCGGACGCGGTGGTGCCCGGGCGCGTACGCGTGTTCGCGTTAGCGCGCATTCGCCTGTGGGCGCTACTATGCGTTTGTCTGGTGGTGCTGGTGTGCGCGCCACTGTCCGGGGCGCGCTCAAGCGCGTGCGGGTGCCTGTGCGTAACGGCGCGCGCGCACGGGCGCGGCGTTTAGCGCCAATCAACCTATTTAGGCTTTCCTCTCCCCCTGATCAGTGCTGCCTGGTCAACAGCTCCGTGCCTAGTTCCTGTTTCCTGTTTCCTGTTCCTAGTTCCTGTGTTCCTGATCTGTTGACGACCCGGCTTGCCTTTTGGACCCTTCTGACCTCCGCCTCTGCATCTGACCCCGGCTTGTTTGACCTCGCTTCTGCCTGCTCCTCCTGTACCTCCGCTGCCCGCCTGTTGCCGAACCCAGCCTGTGCTTTGACCTGTCTTTAGCTCCTGCTCAGCATCCGTTGCCTGTGCCTCTGACTATCATCTGCTGTTTGAAGACTGCTAGCTTCCGGAATACGGACTCCTGCACAGGCTCTCATACCACTCCGCACTCGTGTGCTTCCTGTCTGCTCTACCAGGGGCCGCGAGTCGGATACGTAAGGGAGCCTACCCTCTGCCCAAGTGGACTCTCCGGTCTGGCAAGTGGGAGACCTGACACCTCTTATTTCTGTCATAAGAAGAAAGGTAGCTGTAACCTGTTTCTTTAGTTAGGGATAAAAAGTTTTCTCCTTCTTTGGAGGAGGTTCCAGGTCTTCCCATTCCAGTGTTAATGATTGGTTGCACCTTTGCAAATTCAAAGCCTGAACATTCAGGATCCTCTGCCAAAGAGGAGGCGGTATCTTCTCCCTCTGCCTGTAAAGTTGGCTGTAATACTGGGTCTGGGGAATCAGCCCGCCTAATCCGCTGGGCTGGAGTCACCCCTGAGGTGCCTGGCTCCTCTCTAACTAGAGAGGGTTGAATAGCTTGGCTTAGACCTGGTGCAGGGCCCATACTCTGTTCGTCCGCCTCTGTCCCTGGTTATTCTGCCAGGGAGTCGCGGACTACTTGCTTGAGTAAGGTTGACACCTGCTGACTCTCGTATTGCTGGTCCCTGGCAAGCTGCCCGAAGCAGTTTGCTGCAAACTAGCTTTCACGGCATAGATTTAACTCCACATGACCAACATTTGCCTTTCGGGCGCTGAGCCCTTGGAGGAGAAGCAGTGCGCTTTCTCTTAAGCGTGCATTTGCGCCCTTTATACTGGGGTCTGCAGGACTGGAGGAGTCACTCTCTGCCCTGGAAAATTCCTGGTAATCCAGAGGGTCTCTGGACCTCTTAGAGCAGGAATCTGATTGGCCGGGGCTGAAATAGACAAGAGGTCACGCTCGTCAGGGTATAACGCACTCTTTTCTCCTGCATCTTCTTACTTACCCAAGGGTGGTCCTTACCTGATGCAGTGCAGTGGTTATGTGGTGTTAGGCTCATTCTGGCAGAAGAACCCAAAGGTGGGTGCAAAGGGTACTGCATGGCAACAGAGAGAAAAAAAATAAGGGAAGCGAGAGAGGGAAAAAAATACATATATATCCTTTTTTTATTATTATTATTATTATTTATTTATTTTTGGCAAGGGGAAGCAAAATAAAATAAAATAAATCTGGGCACCTATATCACCAGTTCTCAAAAACTTACCTTTTGGCACGGATATAAGTCTTTGTATTATACAACAGGCTACCTTCTTTTTACCATAACACCTAAAACTATTGTGTCTTTCAGTTACTTTGCTTCTCTTGAAGGATATGACAATTTGTTCTGAAAGAAGTTTCTTGCCATGGTGTTCTGTGATTTATTAGCAACTCTTCATGTACGACATTTATGTTGCTCCTTTACCTTAATGCATACCATTGCAGTATCACAGTAGTAGTGGACCCTCTGCATCACCGTGTGAACGTAGCCTTGAAGAGGGCTGAGACATAGAATTTAAGGAACTTCCCGGTCTTGCTGAAAAACAGGCAATGTGGATCAAACATTTAGAAAGAGTCACAGGAAGAGGAATCTGGAAACAGAATCTCAGAGCGATCTTTGCACAGGCAATTCCCCATTGTACTGAGCAAGGCTAAATAGTTTCCCTGAACATGAAGTGCCAAGTAGCATTTTTAAATAATAATCAGCAGGGGGAGAACCAGCATGCCTAAACATTTGAACGAGTAGGGCTTCTTGCACAGGCATGTAATAATTCACTTATTTTATATGCAGGATCCTGGTGCAAAAGGCTGCCAGAAAGATGCTCCGTTAAGACCTTGCATATACACACCTATAGACATGTAAACGTGTGTATGAATATACACGCATAAAATTATTTTTCAGCCTCTTCTACCTGTCAGTGTTTCAACGTACGCATATACACTCATGTGCACTTGCATATACAGGTGTATATGTTTTTTACACTTTAAACATCTCATATTGTAACTGTATTGTCTCCCTTTATAATGTAAAGTGCTGCGCAAAGTGTTGGAGTTATATAAATCCTGTATGATTCTAATAATAATAAATATATTGTTTTGCTATTTCCTAGCTGTTCAAAATAAAATCCTAAACTGACTAAATTCAATGTATTTGTACAGCGTTTGTGGTTTGGGCTATTTTGAAGTTTTCAAGCTAAATCTGTTGCTTCCCAAGAACAGTGTGTAAGTAGAGCAGCTGTCTTAATAATAATCATAATTGGACTTTGTCACTGTATAAAAGCATACAATGACATTTCTACCTTATCTGCCAGTAAGTTATAATTTTTTCTAGGCGCTATGATTTAAAGCTGGTCTCTTGAAAAGGCTACAAAAAATGAAATAAGTCACTGTGGCAGGAATCAGTGAATTCATCGCATCCCCTGTTATGAATACATGTAGGTGGATTAGACGGATCAATGCCAGGCATTCCTTTACCACAAATAATAGAAAAGAATGCATTAATATGTTCACCTTTACATTTCTTACATAATTCAGGTTTCTTAGACAACTTGAAAAAAAAAGAAACCCGTCAGCATCTGAACAGTATGTTACACATGCTAGGGTGTAACTACATTTCTGGGTAAATTGGTACATTTTTTTAGACTGGGTTCACACTTGTTTGATCACAGACATCGCATGTGATGCTCATCGCATTGCTGTGTAGATCACATGCAATGTCTGTGTGATGCCAATTCAGCCGTACAAACTGTGGCTGGGTTTACACTTGTGCGATCACAGACATTTCATGTGATTTGCATCGCATTGCTGTGCAGATGTCTGTGCGATGCCAATTCAGCCATACAAACTGTATGGCTGAAATCGCATTGGCACCAAAACGGTGCAGGACACCCTTTTTTTGGTCTGCACTGGAATTGGATTGCATGGGTGTTCATGGGTGTTCACACCTATGTGATCTGATTCCTGTACCATTTCACAGTTCACACTGCGATCTGTGAACCGATCTAGGGGTGTCACTAACTTTACATTGACACCCCCAGCGGTTCGCAGATGTCAGTGTGAACCAGTGTGCGATTCAGGTGCAATGCGGGAACCGGCACTGAGTCGCAGGGTTTCCCACATCAAACCAGTGTGAACTGGGACAAACTCTCAGATCATGCAAGTCACAGTGGAAGAAGGGCATCTATAATCCAAAAATTTTTTGGAAGAGTGAAAATCTTAGTCATTTTTTTTTCTCTGCCTGTGTCCTATCTCCTGAGGAGATTTCTCTTTAATTTCTGTCCCTGAAACAAAACAGAAAGCCAAAGAACATACTGGGGGTTATTTACGAAAGGCAAATCCACATTGCACTACAAGTGCAAACTACAAGTGCAAAGTGCACTTGAAATTGCACTGAAAGGGCACTTGGAAGTGCAGTCGCTGTAAATCTAAGGGGTAGATCTGAAATGAGGGGAAGCTCTGCTGATTTTATTATCCATTCATGTACAAGCTAAAATTCTGTTTTTTTCTTTTCCTTGCATGTCCCCCTCAGATCTACAGTCACTGCACTTCCAAGTGCACTTTCAGTGCAATTTCAAGTGCACATTGCACTTGTAGTTTGCACTTGTAGTGCAAAGTGGATTTGCCTTTAGTAAATAACCCCCACTGTATCTTCAAAGTGAGAGCGAATCCCCTCTTAGACAGTTTTCACTGGAAAAAGTCACAGTTTCCTTTTTGAACCAAGCTAATTTCCAGCCCTGTGGACCAGGCATTTTTCCCTGCTCATTATCTTTTTGGGCACTGGTCCCCTCCTGCCTCTGGAGCCTATGAGAGGGACCTGGCCTCTGGAAAAATCCCCAATAGGAGGGAGTGATGTGGACAAATGAAGAAGGACCCTAGGTATTAACCACTTCCGGACCGCCGCACGCCGATGTACGTCCAAATTTTGAAGGGGGATATCGTTGTTATGGCAGCAGCTAGCTGCCATAACCCCGGTATCCCCGTTTTCGTGCGTCGGTCCGCTTTCTGATAAAAGTGGTCCCTGCGGCGGATTCGCCGCAAGATCACTTTTATTGGTGACAGGAGAGGCCCGCCCCCCGCTGCGATCCGGTGCCCTCCGCCGCTTACCGGAGCTGTCGGTAGCGGCGGAGCCGATCGCGTCTGTCTCCCTCCTGTGCCTGGAGACGAGTGAGGCTAAGATGGAGCCCACTCGTCTCAATGACACTACTGGCCGGAAGCGACGTCACAATGTCACTTCCCCCCACGCCTCTTAAAGGCATATTTTTTCCAATGTCATTTTTTAAATGACTTTTTTTTTTTTTATTGCATTTTAGTGTAAATATGAAATCTGAGGTCTTTTTGACCCCAGATCTCATATTTAAGAGGTCTTGTCATGCTTTTTTTTATTACAAGGGATGTTTACATTCCTTGCAATAGGAATAAAAGTGACATATTTTTTTTTTAAAACAGTGTAAAAATAAATAAAATAATGTAAATAAATAATAAAAATAAAACATTTTTCTTTAAAACCCCCCCCGTCCTGACGAGCTCGCGCGCAGAAGCGAACGCATACGCGAGTAGCGCCCGCATATGAAAACGGTGGTCAAACCACACATGTGAGGTATCGCCGCGACCGGTAGAGCGAGAGCAATAATTCTAGCCCTAGACCTCCTCTGTAACGCAAAACATGCAACCTGTAGAATTTTTTAAACGTCGCCTATGGAGATTTTTGAGGGTAAAAGTTTGACGCCATTCCACGAGCGGGCGCAATTTTGAAGCGTGACATGTTGGGTATCAATTTACTTGGCGTAACATTATATTTCACAATATAAAAAAAAAATTGGGCTAACTTTACTGTTGTCTTTTTTTATTCAAAAAAGTGATTTTTTTCCAAAAAAAGTGTGCTTATAAGACCGCTGCGCAAATACAGTGCAAAAAAAAGTATAGCAACAACCGCCATTTTATTCTCTAGGGTGTTAGAAAAAAAAAATAATAATGTTTTAAACATGTAAACACCTAAAATCCAAAACGAGGCTGGTCCTTAAGTGGTTAAAGGTTGTTCACTTTTAAAAAAATAATAATAAATGCTAATTTTTTTGCAGGTTAAAAGATTTGCATTTAATATTTTTTTTGTAGGAGCCTGGAAAGCATTGCACCAGTGATCAGGAGATCGCTGATGCCATGCAAGTCTCCTGCAGACTGTCAGTGTGAGCTATCTGCCCGTACATTGTACAGGCAGTTTCACACTGACAGGAAGACTCAATGAACTACCACAGAGCTCAACAGCGGCATGGTAGATCATTGAGAAAGGATGTCGGGACTTGTAGTTCATTCATACACAGAACTCTGTGTATGAATGAAGCACCGTTTTGACAGAGCCCCGCACGACCGTGCTGTTTTCAAAAAGTGACAGCTGGTACAAGGAACTTCTCCCTGTACTGCTGTCACAGGGAGAGGAGGGAACAGTGAGCTGCTGCAGCAGTGGGAACTGGTTATATGTTCCACCCTAAAAACAGGTGGAACATGTAACATGTTTCCAAAGGTGAAGTTATCCTTTAAGCTTAAGGAGATTGTAAAGTCTTGTTTAAAAAAATAAAATAAATAACAAACATGTTATACTTACCTCCTCTGTTGCAGTGGATTTGCACAGAGCAGCCCGGATCCTCCTCTTCTCACGTCCCTTTTTGCTACTCCTGGCCCCTCCCTCCTATAGAGTTCCCCCTCAGTCAGCAGCTTGCTATGGGGCCACTGGAGCTGAGTCACAGCTCCCTGTGCCCATTCAGACATGGAGCCCCGGCCCCGCCCCCTCTCTCCCCTGATTCGCTGACTGACTTTGATTAACAGCCACGGGAGCCAATGGTGCCGCTGCTGTGTCTTAGCCAATCAGGAGGAGTGTTCCAGACTGCTTAGACACTCATGGACATCGCTGGAGAGGGATGGGGCTCAGGTAAGTAATTAGGGGGTGCTGGGGAGGCTGCTTCACACAGAAGGTTTTTTTTATCTTAATGCATAGAATGTATTAAGATAAAAAACCTTCTGCCTTTACAATTCCTTTAAGATGAAAGAAAGATCATCACGTGACTTTGGCTTCAGCTAAGTAAAATAGGAATTTGGATGTTTTTTTCCATGCCAGTAGTTATTTAGAGGAGGAAGGGAGGGAGTTTGAATGTTATGAGGGCTAATATCCTGGATTTGGGTTTAAGGGAGAAAGAACAGCCCCAATTCAATTGAATTCAGCTTTGTGTAGGGATCTGCTTCCATCAACTGTTAGCTGCTAACATCACACTGTCATGGGGGGGGGGGGGGGGGGGGGAGGAGAGAGAGAGAGAGAGAGAGAGAGAGAGAGAGAGACTATTAACTGCAGCTGCCCATACCTTTTTGGATGTGTTTCTGAATCGTTGTTATGGATATGGTAGTATCCTATTGTTATTATCTCACATGTACAATGCCAGATAGCTACTGTAGGTCTGCGCTATTGTATGTACTGTATGTAGTGGTCACCTTCCAGTAAACTCATAGGTGAACTTGTAGTTTATGTGCTGCTCCTGTTAGTCTAGTTAACCTTGTCCCTTCTGTTCTGGGATTATAAAGCTAGTTTTAGCTTATGTCTCAAAAACCAGCATAGGCTAGGTAACCCACAGAGTTGTTCTCCGGAATCCATTAAGGCCGTTGAGAGTCTCAAGGCTGCATTTGTTTCTGCTCCTGTGTTGGCACATCCTGATTCTACGATACCCTTTATCCTTGAGGTTGATACTTCTGAGACTGGAGTTGGTGCCTTTCTGTGTCAACGTCCTACCTCTGAGAGCGCTATGCATCCTTGTGGCTACTTTTCCAAGAAATTGTCACCTGTGGAATGCAATTACGAGATTGGGGACAGAGAGTTGTTAGTGATCATTTTAGCTCTTAAAGAATGGAGGCATCTCCTCAAAGGTACCACTGTGCCGGTTCTCATTCTTACTGACCATAAGAATCTCATATTCTTGTCTGAGGCTAAACGTCTCTCTCCCAGAAGGGAGCGATGGGCTCTTTTCTTGTCAAGTTTCAATTACATTGTCTCATTCTTACCCAGTACTAAGAATGTAAGGGCTGACGCTTTGTCGCAACAATTTTCCTCCACTTCCAAGATGGAATTGGTTCCTGTTCCTGTGATTCCTCCTGATCATATTTTGGCTAAGGTTCGCACCAGTCTCACTTCTCCTTTTGGGTGACAAAATTCTCGCTGCTCAGGTCCATGCTCCTCCTGAGAAACCTTGCGACCGCTGTTTTGTCCCTGAGAGTCTCCGTACTGCTATGCTCCAGAACTACCATTCTCCCAAGGTTGCTGGCCACCCACCCTGGGAAGAATCAACTCTTTTGGGCCACTTCCCAACAATTCTGGTGGCCTAGTCTACGTGCTAATGTAGCTGCCTTCATAGCTGCTTGTTCCGTGTGTGCTCAGAGTTAGACACGACGACACCTTCCAGTGGACCTCCTACAACCCATACCCAATAGAGAGAGTCCTTGGAACCACCTGTCCATGGATTTCATTGTGGAGTTACCCAACTCTCAGGGCAACTGTCAGAAACCATGAATCAGACCGAGACAGAAGTACAGTTAATCACACTTGTTTAATAATAATAAAAGGTAAACAGAGTAAGCGTAGTCAATACACAGCCTGAATTCAGTAACCAGATCGGGTAGTCAGCTAATGCCAATGTCAGAGAGCCAAAGATCAACGTAGTAGTACAGCAAGCAGGATCAGGAGCCAGAAGGGATGTCAGCTGAGCAAGTCTTCAACAGGAACGCAGGAGAAAGTCTCTGAGATGTGACCAAAGGCGAAGGCAGAGATGAAGTGAGCTGGATGGCTTTAAGTAGCCAGGACTGACGAGCAGATCATCAACAGCTGAGTCACTGTGGAGAGAAAGGAGCTGGCAATTAGCCGACAGCTGAGCTTCCAGCTCAGAGAAGGAAGGGCTGAGCCCAGCCCTGACAGTACCCCCTCCTCAACGACCCCTCCCCCTCGGAGGACCACTGGGCTTAAGGGGAAAACGCCTATGGAAATCACGGAGGAGGACAGGGGCATGTACGTCCGAGGATGAGACCCAAGAGCGTTCCTCCGGACCGTACCCCTTCCAATGCACCAGGTACTGTATGCGCCCACAAAACCTACGGGAGTCAACAGTGGATTGTACTTCATACTACTCATGGTTCTCAACCTGTATAGGGTGAGGACGTGGCACCGAGGTGGTAAAGCGGTTGCAGACCAAAGGTTTCAATAAGGAGACATGAAACACATTAGAGATGCGCATACTAGGAGGAAGGTCCAATGCGTAAGCCACTGGGTTAATCCTGCAAAGGATATGGAAAGGCCCAATAAACTGAGGTGCGAACTTCAAAGAAGGAACACGAAGCTGGAGGTTGCGAGATGACAGCCAGACTCTGTCCCTAACCTGGAAGGAAGGCGCAGCCAGGCGTCTGCGGTCAGCATGGAGTCTGTACCTATCGTAAGCATATCGCAAAGCCTCCTGGACTTGTGCCCAAGTGGAAAGAAGGCCACAGAGATGCTCCTCTAACGCAGGAATACTCTGCGGAACAAACAAGGCAGGCAACACGGAAGGTTGGAAACCATAGTTTGTCATAAACGGGGACAAACGGGAAGCTGAATTCAAGGCACTATTGTGAGCAAACTCCGCCCACGGTAAGAGGTCTGACCAGTTATTATGATGGTCAGAAATATAGCAACGTAGGAATTGCTCCAAGGACTGATTGGCTCCTTCTGCGGCCCCATTAGACTGCGGGTGATACGCAGAGGAGAAAGCAAGCTGAATACCCAACTGTGCATAAAAGGCTTGCCAGAACCGGGACACAAACAGACTACCCCTGTCTGAGACAATCACCTTGGGTAGCCCATGTAAGCGGAAGATCTCACGAGCAAATATAGAAGCCAGTTCCTTAGAAGTAGGCAACTTCTTGAGTGGAATACAATGCGACATTTTCGAGAACACCACCATAAGGATAACTGTGTTGCCCTGGGAGCTGGGTAACTCCACAATGAAATCCATAGACAGGTGGGTCCAGGGCCTCTCTCCATTGGGTATGGGTTGTAGCACACACGAAACAGGCAGCTACGAAGGCGGTTACATCAGCACATAGACTAGGCCACCAGAATTGTTGGGAAATGGCCCAAAAGAGTTGATTCTTCCCAGGGTGGCCAGCAGCCTTGGGAGAATGGTAAGCCTGGAGCACAGCAGTACGGAGACTCTTGGGAACAAAGCAGTGGTCACAAGGTTTCTCAGGAGGCGCATCGACCTGAGCAGCAAGAATTTTGTCACCCAAAGGAGAAGTAAGACTGGTGCGAACCGTAGCCAGAATACAAACAGGAGGAATCACAGGAACCAGAACCGACTCCATCTTGGCAGTGGAGGAAAATTGTCGTGACAAGGCGTCAGCCCTTACATTTTTAGTACCAGGTAAGAATGACACAATGTAATTAAAACGCGACAAGAAAAGAGCCCATCGCTCCCTTCTGGGAGAGAGGCGCTTAGCCTCAGACAAGAATGTGAGATTCTTATGATCAGTAAGAATGAGAACCAGCACAGTGGTACCTTCAATGAGAAGTCTCCATTCTTTCAGGGCTAAAATGATCGCCAACAGCTCTCTGTCACCAATGTCGTAATTGCACTCTGCCAGTGACAATTTCTTGGAAAAGTAGCCACACGGATGCATAGCGTACTCAGAGTTAGGACGTTGAGACAGAAGGGCGCCAACTCCAGTCTCAGAAGCATCAACTTCTAGACTAAAAGGCAACGTAGGATCAGGGTGTGCCAACACAGGAGCAGGAACAAAGGCAGCCTTGAGACTCTCAAAGGCCTTAATGGACTCCGGAGGCCAACTCTGTGGGTTGCCGTCTTTCCTGGTTATATCAGTCAGGGGCTTGACCAGAGACGAGAACTTACGAATAAACTTCTGATAACAGTTGGCAAAGCCAAGAAAAACGCTGCAGAGGACGTTAACCCACTGGTCGAGGCCACTGTAGTACTGCTGAAAGTTTCTCTGGGTCCAACGAAAAACCAGCAGGAATTTAACCTGTTCACAATGGAATTCGCACTTTTCCAATTTACAATAGAGATTGTTCTCTCTTAGTCTCTGAAGCACACGACAGACATCTGTGTGGTAGCTCTCCAGGGACTTGGAAAATATTAGGATATCGTTGAGATAAACCACCACACATAACTACAACAAATCTCAGAGGACATCGTTAATGAACTCCTGGAAAACTGCCAGAGCGTTACAAAGGCCAAAAGGCATTACGAGATACTCATAATGACCTGGTCTGGTATTAAATGCAGTTTTCCACTCGTCGCCCTCCTTAATCCTTGCAGGATTGTATGCCCCTCTCAAATCAAGCTTCATGAAAACCGTTGCTCCCTTGAGGTGGTCAAATAACTCCGTAATCAACGGAATGGGTTAGGCATTCTTAATTGTGAAACGATTGAGACCCCTATAATCGATACAAGGTCTCAGCTCACCACTCTTCTTCTTCACAAAAAAGAAATCAGCACCAGCAGGAAACGAGGATTTGCAGATGAAACCTCCAGAAACTGCATCTGCAACATACTCCTCCATGGCCTTATCCTCCAAGACCGACAAAGGGTAAACCCGGCCACAAGGGGGTATGGCACCAGGTTGAAGGTCAATTGCGCAATCATAAGACCGTTGTGGAGGCAAAGTATTGGCTTGACCTTTGTCAAAGACATTGCTAAAATCGCGGTACTCCTCCGGCAGGGAGGAGAGTGAAGAGGTGCACAGGACCTTGCCTACCTTCTGGAAGCATCTCTCACTGCACTGTGGCGACCAGGACAGAACCTCAGCACGGAGCCATTCAAAAGAAGGGTTGTGCCTCTGTAACCAAGAATAACCAATAACCAGCAGAAACTTAAATGAGGAAATAACTTGGAATTGGATTATCTCATGGTGAAGGGCCCCTACGGCCATGGACAACGAAACAGTCTCATGAGTGACATGGGCAAGCTGTAGAGATCTCCCATCAAGAGCCTCAATGGCAAGTGGAGTGTCACGCAGCTGCAGTGGAATCGAGTGCTTCGATACAAAGGCAGCATCAATGAACAGGCCTGCAGCCCCAGAGTCAATTAGAGCCTGTATCTCGACGGATGATTCAACCCAAGACAGGGTAACCGAAACCAGGGGCTTATCTTTCTGGGAAACTGGAGACGAAACAACGCCACCTAAGGTCTCTCCGTGACAGGACCTCAAGGTTCGGGCGTTCCCTGGACGGGTAGGACAAGACTTCAAAAAGTGACCAGCTTGGCCGCAATAAAGGCACAATCTCTCCCTCCTCCTAAGGGCTCTGTCATCCGCAGAGAGACGCATGAAGCCCAAGTGCATGGGTTCATCTTCACAGACTGACTCGGTACCAGGAGGCATGGGAGGTGAGGGAGGCAAGGGTGGGACTGCAAAGCTCGGAGACACATGTACAGGAGGCTTGCGCCAGTGCTCCTTAAAAGAGAGTCTTTCTCTGAGTCTGGAGTCAATGAGGATGGCAAATGTGATCAACCTCTCCAGCTCAGTGGGTATATCTCAGGCTGCTATCTAATCCTTGATGTTATCCGAGAGACCATGAGAGAAGGCAGCCACGAGGGCCTCATTGTTCCAAGCAACCTCTTCTGCCAGAGTACAGAATTCAATGGCGTAATCGGCAACAGTTCTCGTACTCTGTTTGATGGACATGAGGCTCTTGGCAGCAGAAGCGGAGTGTGCGGGAACGTCAAATACCCTTCTGAAGGAAGCCACACATTCTGGGTAACTCAGGACCACGGTTTTTTGTGTCTCCCATAGAGGGTTTGCCCAGGCCAAGGCTCTCTCAGAAAGCAAAGATATCATGAAACCTGCTTTGCTTCTGTCTGTGGGAAATGCCTGGGGCAGCATCTCAAAGTATATCTCAACCTGGTTGAGAAACCCTCTGCATTGAACTGGATCGCCCCCAAATCACTGGGGAAGCGGAGTGGAACCAGACATGGCTCTTATAGAGGTAATACTCGTGGCAGGTGCCTGCACAGAGAGTGGAGCAGCAGCAGGGACGGCCTGCAACACAGGTTGTACTGGAGCAGCCATAGTGGAAGATTCCAGGTGAGCCGTGCGACTCAGGAGCGTTTGTAACGCCAAGGTGAACTGATCCATGCTGTGATCCTGGTCATCCAATCTGGAAAAAATATTACCAACAAGTGGACTGACTGCATCTTCTGAATTCATGGCCTTCGCCTACTGTCAGAAACCATGAATCAGACCGAGACAGAAGTACAGTTAATCACACTTGTTTAATAATAATAAAAGGTAAACAGAGTAAGCGTAGTCAATACATAGCCAGAGTACAGTAACCAGATTGGGTAGTCAGCCAATGCCAATGTCAGAGAGCCAGACATCAACGTAGTTGATCGCAGGAGAAAGTCTCTGAGATATGACCAAAGGCGAAGGCAGAGATGAAGTGAGCTGGACGGCTTTAAGTAGCCAGGACTGACGAGCAGATCATCAATAGCTGAGTCACTGTGGAGAGAAAGGAGCTGGCAATTAGCCGGCAGCTGAGCGGCCAACTCAGAGAAGGAAAGGCTGCGCCCAGCCCTGACAGCAACATTGTTATCCTTCTGGTGGTTGATTGGTTCTTGTAGATGTCTCATTGTATTCCACTTGCCCACATCTAAGGAACCGGCTTTCATTTTTGCTCGGGAGATCTTTCGCTTACATGGGCTAACCAAGGTGATCGTCTCGGACAGGGGTAGTCAGTTTGTCTCCCGGTTCTGGCGAGCCTTTTGTGCACATTTGGGAATTCATCTTTCTTTCTCCTCTGCGTATCACCCACAGTCTAATGGGGCCACAGAATGAGCCAACCAGTCCTTGGAGCAGTTTCTACATTGCTATATTTCTGACCATAACAACTGGTCAGACCTCTTACCTTGGGCGGAGTTTGCTCACAATAGTGCCTTGAATTCTGCTTCCTGATTGTCCCTGATTATGGCAAATGATGTTTTCCACCTTCCGCGTTGCCTGACTCATTTGTTCCGCAGCGCGTCCCTGCGTTAGAGGAGTACCTTCGTGGTCTTCGTTCCACTTGGGCACAAGTCCAGGAAGCTTTGCGATATGCCAATGATAAGTACAGACTATAGCAGATGCCTGCTTGCGCCTTCCTACCAGGTTGGGAACAGGGTCTGGCTGTCATCTCGCAACCTCCGACTCTGTGTTCCCTCACTGAAGTTGGCACCTTAGTTTATTGGGCCTTTCCGTATTCTCTGCAGGATTACCCAGTGGCTTAAGCTTTAGACCCTCCTTCTAATATGCGTATCTCAAATGAATTCCATGTCTCCTTATTAAAACCTTTGGTCTACAACCGCTTTACCACCTTGGTGCCACGTCTTCACCCAGTACAGGTTGAGAACCAGGAGGAGTATGAAGTACAGTCCATTGTTGACTCCTGTAGGCGCATACAGTACCTGGTGCATTGGAAAGGGTACAGTCCGGGGGAACTCTCTTGGGTCTCATCCTTGGACGTACATGCCCCTGTCCTCCTCCATGCTTTCCATAGACATTTCCCCCTCAAACCTGGTGGTCTTCCAAGGGGGAGGGGTCACTGAGGAGGGGGTATTGTCAGGGCTCAGACCAGGCCGCTCAGCTGTTGGTTAATTGCAAGCTCCACTCTTTTCCACAGTGACTCACCTGATGATAATATCCTGTTCATCAGTCCTGCTGGTTACTTAAGCTGTTCAGTTCAGTCCCTCTCTGCCTTTGCCTTGGTCAACACATCCAGAGACTCTCTCCTGTGTACCTGTTGAAGACTTGCTTGGCTGATGTCCCTTCTGGTTCCTGATCCTGCTTGCTGTTCCACTACGCTGATTCTCCAGTTTCCTGATTTCCTGGCCTGTCCTGATCTCTGGCTCCCTGACGTCCTGGCTTGTCTTACTATCTATTCCGGTTACCAAACTCTGGCTGTGATTTGACTACGTTGCTCTGTTTACCTTTTACTATTATTATTCCTAAACAAGTGTGATTTTTACCTGCACTTTTGTCTCGGTCTGATTCATGGTTTCTGACACTTCCCTGTATTTGATGTGACTGGGGTCACTTTGGGCGGGGGGCTGGTGGAACCAAGAATCCCTTGGAGAGGTTGGGAAACCTTTGTCCCTCTTATGTCTAAGTTACCCTGTGTCTATTAGGGGCACAGGGTAACCAAGCAAATAAGACAGTAATATTTATCTACAATATCTCCCAGGAATTATACAAAGACTATTCCTGGTTAATTTGATTCTGAACTATACATGTTAATTGAAAGAGCTGATTACATTGGCCTCTGTACAATGGGGGAGACAGATAGTCTGCTACTGGGGGCTGCTTCTATTGTGTGAAGGTGTCCTGTGTTTATACTTATGATAATGTGGATTGTGTCTGAACTAGGAGATGGCAAGGCTGACATGAAAGGTCAAACCTCTGAGTCACCTAGGCTGGTTAAATGACTAGTTAATTAGCTCATGTTAATTGATGTTTCTAGTTACAGTTTGTATTGTTAGGGTGATGTGATCAAGAGGGGGAATGTCTTTCTCAAGTGAATATAAGACTGTATTCTTGTTCTAATAAACAGTTCTATTTCTGGTGTACTCCAAAACTGCTGTTGCCTGGTTCTTGGGGTTACTATAGCCAGATCCACTGGTCTTGTGTTCCAGAGCTTTGGAAGCGATATACTGACAGAAGCACTCAAGTGGAGTGTGGGACGTTCCGTCACATTTGGCTCCATCCATCTTCCTATCAATTCTGACCAGCTTCCCTGTCTCTACTGAAGAAAAGCATCCCCACAACATGATGCTGCCACCACCATGTTTCACGGTGGGGATGGTGTGTTCAGGGTGATGTGCAGTCCTAGTTTACCGCCACACATAACGTTTTGCTTTTAGGCCAAAAAGTTCCATTTTGATCTCATCTGACCAGAGCACCTTCATCCACACGTTTGCTGTGTCCCCCACATGGCTTCTCGCAAACTGCAAACGGGACTTCTTATGACTTTCTTTCAACAATTTCTTTCTTCTCGCCACTCTTCCATAAAGACCCGATTTGTGGAGTGCACGACAGATTTTCCCACCTGAGCTGTGGATCTCTGCAACTCCTCTAGAGTTACCATGGGCCTCTTTGCTGCTTCTCTGATGAATGCTCTCCTTGCCTGGCCTGTCAGTTTAGGTGGACAGCCATGTCTTGGTAGGTTTGCAGCTGTGCCATATTCTTTCCATTTTCAGATGATGGATTGAACAGTGCTCCATGAGATGTTCAAAGCTTGGGATATTTTTTTATAACCTAACCCTGCTTTAAACTTCTAAAAACTCACAAGCAAAGGCCAGTGGGTGAAGGAAAAGGAGGTGGGACTTTGAATGAAGCCAATGGTTTGCAAGCCGACACATAACGGTGGGTCAATAAAATTCTTTTATTGCATGTTCATACAAACAATGGTATCAGACAATATCAATTTAACACTTGGTAAAATGTTAGCAATGATAACCAAGGATCAACATAAGGACCATTAGTATAGTTATCAGATATAATGGGGTAACATGAGTAATAACATGGGTATGAGCAATATTACTGAAGATGGACAAGGGATCACCAGGTGTCAGAAAGCGTAGATGGTTAAAACAAGGTAATAACTGCCTGATAGCTGGCCTCAAATTCCTGTTAAAGGGTAAGACTCTGTGTAGCATGGATTAGAACAATAAAGGGCAACCGGTAGCTCGACGCGTTTCGTGGTTCAAGACCACTCATCAGGAGCAGACATGTCAAGTTTCTAGAAATTAAAGATAATAATAATAGTATCATGGGTCAGAGTTATAATGGGTACAAGGGGCTGAGTAATCCCCCAAAAGCAAAAGTACTCACAGCAGGCATGGGTAGAAGGTGAATGGCCAGGTACGGCAACCGTCCGGGACTGATGCCGGGCCGGGAGCTGAGGCGGGCCCCCCCGCCGCGGCGACCAAAACAGGCACCCCCCCAGAAAAACGATGCAGAGCCACGAGGCACCCTAGGGTAGAGAGTGATGGATGAGTGATGCTAAAAGGGGTATTAGTACAGAGGGAAAGTGTGTGAGCTGGATAAAATAGGGGGGAAAGTGGGAGGAGGGGGGGGGGAAAGGAAAGGGGGGAAGAAAAAAAGGGGGGAGGGAGAGAGGAGGAATAATAGGGGAGGGGGGGGGGGGGGAAAGGGTGGGCATGGTGTGGAGATCTTGTAGATGAGTGGATGAAGTGAGGAGAGGAGTGAAGGAAAGAAGAGTGAGTGAAGCTGGAAAATAACAAGTGATCAAACAAAGGTAAAGTGGCATTACCTGTGTGACAGGGTGGTGTGGAGTAGGAACCACCACCACATTGTAGTGTATCTGTAGTGTGCCTCGAACGCCGCACCGCCCCAGGTAAAAAAGAGCGCCCATATATAGGCGCCGCCGCGGGGAGGCCCGCCAACGTCACGCACGCACGGCCAAAGGTGGGAGGAGCCACAGCGGGGGGCCGACCAATGATCGGCGGCCGCTGGGACCAACCCACCAAGCCTGCGAGCATAACAACAACAGCGCAGAGGGCGCGGCGGCGTCGGGAGACGCAGCGCACGTCCGTCGCGGGTGGCGTGACGTCGATGGGCAGTGGAGGCAAGCCCCGCCCCCCCCCACACACACGCCCACCAGAACGGGCGGGCGGGGGAGGAGGGGGGGGAAAACATGTTGCCGACAGTGCCCATCGCAGCTCCCGGGCAGGCAAGGACCGGACGGCCCACCGGCCAGCCACGAGCCATCCGCCCAGGATTAGATTAAAATAATGATCAATCAAGGCTGAAGGTAAACCATAATTGTTAAACATTAAAACCCAATCACAGGATAAGAAAACTGACATGTACAATTTAGAACTGATCAAATGACACAAGGGTAAATACAGGTGAGGTTACCAAGAAATCAGTAAGGGCAGATTAATAACAGTTGTTAATAACATCAAGGTATAGCAGTAGAGCAAACCAGAGGCTTCCATCCCTATTAATATGAACAACAAAGGGGGAGGGAAATTGGGACTTTATATGAAACTGCGCCGGGTAGAGGCCGCAAGTTTCCATCCCTATGACACAATATCTAAAAACTCACAAGCAAAGGCCAGTGGGTGAAGGAAAAGGAGGTGGGACTTTGAATGAAGCCAATGGTTTGCAAGCCGACACATAACGGTGGGTCAATAAAATTCTTTTATTGCATGTTCATACAAACAATGGTATCAGACAATATCAATTTAACACTTGGTAAAATGTTAGCAATGATAACCAAGGATCAACATAAGGACCATTAGTATAGTTATCAGATATAATGGGGTAACATGAGTAATAACATGGGTATGAGCAATATTACTGAAGATGGACAAGGGATCACCAGGTGTCAGAAAGCGTAGATGGTTAAAACAAGGTAATAACTGCCTGATAGCTGGCCTCAAATTCCTGTTAAAGGGTAAGACTCTGTGTAGCATGGATTAGAACAATAAAGGGCAACCGGTAGCTCGACGCGTTTCGTGGTTCAAGACCACTCATCAGGAGCAGACATGTCAAGTTTCTAGAAATTAAAGATAATAATAATAGTATCATGGGTCAGAGTTATAATGGGTACAAGGGGCTGAGTAATCCCCCAAAAGCAAAAGTACTCACAGCAGGCATGGGTAGAAGGTGAATGGCCAGGTACGGCAACCGTCCGGGACTGATGCCGGGCCGGGAGCTGAGGCGGGCCCCCCCGCCGCGGCGACCAAAACAGGCACCCCCCCAGAAAAACGATGCAGAGCCACGAGGCACCCTAGGGTAGAGAGTGATGGATGAGTGATGCTAAAAGGGGTATTAGTACAGAGGGAAAGTGTGTGAGCTGGATAAAATAGGGGGGAAAGTGGGAGGAGGGGGGGGGGAAAGGAAAGGGGGGAAGAAAAAAAGGGGGGAGGGAGAGAGGAGGAATAATAGGGGAGGGGGGGGGGGGGGAAGGGTGGGCATGGTGTGGAGATCTTGTAGATGAGTGGATGAAGTGAGGAGAGGAGTGAAGGAAAGAAGAGTGAGTGAAGCTGGAAAATAACAAGTGATCAAACAAAGGTAAAGTGGCATTACCTGTGTGACAGGGTGGTGTGGAGTAGGAACCACCACCACATTGTAGTGTATCTGTAGTGTGCCTCGAACGCCGCACCGCCCCAGGTAAAAAAGAGCGCCCATATATAGGCGCCGCCGCGGGGAGGCCCGCCAACGTCACGCACGCACGGCCAAAGGTGGGAGGAGCCACAGCGGGGGGCCGACCAATGATCGGCGGCCGCTGGGACCAACCCACCAAGCCTGCGAGCATAACAACAACAGCGCAGAGGGCGCGGCGGCGTCGGGAGACGCAGCGCACGTCCGTCGCGGGTGGCGTGACGTCGATGGGCAGTGGAGGCAAGCCCCGCCCCCCCCCACACACACGCCCACCAGAACGGGCGGGCGGGGGAGGAGGGGGGGGAAAACATGTTGCCGACAGTGCCCATCGCAGCTCCCGGGCAGGCAAGGACCGGACGGCCCACCGGCCAGCCACGAGCCATCCGCCCAGGATTAGATTAAAATAATGATCAATCAAGGCTGAAGGTAAACCATAATTGTTAAACATTAAAACCCAATCACAGGATAAGAAAACTGACATGTACAATTTAGAACTGATCAAATGACACAAGGGTAAATACAGGTGAGGCTACCAAGAAATCAGTAAGGGCAGATTAATAACAGTTGTTAATAACATCAAGGTATAGCAGTAGAGCAAACCAGAGGCTTCCATCCCTATTAATATGAACAACAAAGGGGGAGGGAAATTGGGACTTTATATGAAACTGCGCCGGGTAGAGGCCGCAAGTTTCCATCCCTATGACACAATATCTAAAAACTCACAAGCAAAGGCCAGTGGGTGAAGGAAAAGGAGGTGGGACTTTGAATGAAGCCAATGGTTTGCAAGCCGACACATAACGGTGGGTCAATAAAATTCTTTTATTGCATGTTCATACAAACAATGGTATCAGACAATATCAATTTAACACTTGGTAAAATGTTAGCAATGATAACCAAGGATCAACATAAGGACCATTAGTATAGTTATCAGATATAATGGGGTAACATGAGTAATAACATGGGTATGAGCAATATTACTGAAGATGGACAAGGGATCACCAGGTGTCAGAAAGCGTAGATGGTTAAAACAAGGTAATAACTGCCTGATAGCTGGCCTCAAATTCCTGTTAAAGGGTAAGACTCTGTGTAGCATGGATTAGAACAATAAAGGGCAACCGGTAGCTCGACGCGTTTCGTGGTTCAAGACCACTCATCAGGAGCAGACATGTCAAGTTTCTAGAAATTAAAGATAATAATAATAGTATCATGGGTCAGAGTTATAATGGGTACAAGGGGCTGAGTAATCCCCCAAAAGCAAAAGTACTCACAGCAGGCATGGGTAGAAGGTGAATGGCCAGGTACGGCAACCGTCCGGGACTGATGCCGGGCCGGGAGCTGAGGCGGGCCCCCCCGCCGCGGCGACCAAAACAGGCACCCCCCCAGAAAAACGATGCAGAGCCACGAGGCACCCTAGGGTAGAGAGTGATGGATGAGTGATGCTAAAAGGGGTATTAGTACAGAGGGAAAGTGTGTGAGCTGGATAAAATAGGGGGGAAAGTGGGAGGAGGGGGGGGGGAAAGGAAAGGGGGGAAGAAAAAAAGGGGGGAGGGAGAGAGGAGGAATAATAGGGGAGGGGGGGGGGGGGGGGGGAAAGGGTGGGCATGGTGTGGAGATCTTGTAGATGAGTGGATGAAGTGAGGAGAGGAGTGAAGGAAAGAAGAGTGAGTGAAGCTGGAAAATAACAAGTGATCAAACAAAGGTAAAGTGGCATTACCTGTGTGACAGGGTGGTGTGGAGTAGGAACCACCACCACATTGTAGTGTATCTGTAGTGTGCCTCGAACGCCGCACCGCCCCAGGTAAAAAAGAGCGCCCATATATAGGCGCCGCCGCGGGGAGGCCCGCCAACGTCACGCACGCACGGCCAAAGGTGGGAGGAGCCACAGCGGGGGGCCGACCAATGATCGGCGGCCGCTGGGACCAACCCACCAAGCCTGCGAGCATAACAACAACAGCGCAGAGGGCGCGGCGGCGTCGGGAGACGCAGCGCACGTCCGTCGCGGGTGGCGTGACGTCGATGGGCAGTGGAGGCAAGCCCCGCCCCCCCCCACACACACGCCCACCAGAACGGGCGGGCGGGGGAGGAGGGGGGGGGAAAACATGTTGCCGACAGTGCCCATCGCAGCTCCCGGGCAGGCAAGGACCGGACGGCCCACCGGCCAGCCACGAGCCATCCGCCCAGGATTAGATTAAAATAATGATCAATCAAGGCTGAAGGTAAACCATAATTGTTAAACATTAAAACCCAATCACAGGATAAGAAAACTGACATGTACAATTTAGAACTGATCAAATGACACAAGGGTAAATACAGGTGAGGCTACCAAGAAATCAGTAAGGGCAGATTAATAACAGTTGTTAATAACATCAAGGTATAGCAGTAGAGCAAACCAGAGGCTTCCATCCCTATTAATATGAACAACAAAGGGGGAGGGAAATTGGGACTTTATATGAAACTGCGCCGGGTAGAGGCCGCAAGTTTCCATCCCTATGACACAATATCTAAAAACTCACAAGCAAAGGCCAGTGGGTGAAGGAAAAGGAGGTGGGACTTTGAATGAAGCCAATGGTTTGCAAGCCGACACATAACGGTGGGTCAATAAAATTCTTTATTGCATGTTCATACAAACAATGGTATCAGACAATATCAATTTAACACTTGGTAAAATGTTAGCAATGATAACCAAGGATCAACATAAGGACCATTAGTATAGTTATCAGATATAATGGGGTAACATGAGTAATAACATGGGTATGAGCAATATTACTGAAGATGGACAAGGGATCACCAGGTGTCAGAAAGCGTAGATGGTTAAAACAAGGTAATAACTGCCTGATAGCTGGCCTCAAATTCCTGTTAAAGGGTAAGACTCTGTGTAGCATGGATTAGAACAATAAAGGGCAACCGGTAGCTCGACGCGTTTCGTGGTTCAAGACCACTCATCAGGAGCAGACATGTCAAGTTTCTAGAAATTAAAGATAATAATAATAGTATCATGGGTCAGAGTTATAATGGGTACAAGGGGCTGAGTAATCCCCCAAAAGCAAAAGTACTCACAGCAGGCATGGGTAGAAGGTGAATGGCCAGGTACGGCAACCGTCCGGGACTGATGCCGGGCCGGGAGCTGAGGCGGGCCCCCCCGCCGCGGCGACCAAAACAGGCACCCCCCCAGAAAAACGATGCAGAGCCACGAGGCACCCTAGGGTAGAGAGTGATGGATGAGTGATGTCTAA